>NC_088413.1:48836404-49148904 GCF_034236695.1 Oncorhynchus nerka | reverse complement strand
CAGTAGCAATCTATTTGTTTTATTATTCAGTTGTTTACTAAAGGAAGCTTAAATGTACAGAATGTTTTCGGTGTCTGATGTTTTCAAAATATTCCAGCTGATGTCAAGTGGAGTGTATCAGCGTGGCGAGGAAAACGAAGGCATCTATGGCTTCTTGGTGGATGATATTAAACAGGAAGTCAGCAGATCCTACAGACTAGTAAGTCAGTGTGTTCATTCATGTTGAGTGAGTATTTATATAGCCGACTTTACTGTTTCTTTATAGGCTAGGTACCATTCACCCTCTTCAGCTGAGCGGGCACTTTGACGCTTGCTGCCATAGAGATACGGTACAAAACACACACAAACATGTGTTCTATTTAAATCTGTGCTTGCCATGGCCCGCATGGTCTCCGAGCTGTTTCAGTAGAATAGAGTTTTACAGAGTGGCTCAGGAGCTTGATCACTCACCGAGCAGAACAGCTGCTCACCCCTGCTGAGAGACCACTGAAAGTAGTGAAGTCTGTACAAGTTGTTTAGTATGGTGTACGTTTGTATCAGGGTTAGCCTAATCCTAAAGTGTTTGTCCACTCCAAGCCCAAGTAGCATTTTTATCACGAGAAACGGTCTGTACATATTTTTGATTTAGCCTTCATTAGTTTCTGGTTGCTTGGATTCTTGTTCAAAAACGTTATTGTGTCGTCAATGTACATTTTTGCTTTCTGCGTACCTTGTGTTTTTAGAAGTGTGCCGTCTGCAAGAAGAACGGTGCCTCAGTTGGGTGCTACATCAAAAGCTGCCGGAAAATGGTCCATTTTCCATGTGGCAAACAACACCAATTCATCTTTCAATTCACAGACCCATTTCCGTAAGTGACCATGATTATATTTTACCAGTGTGTTTTGTGTCTAGAGATTCTAAACATAATCCACAGCAGCCATGGCAAACGTAGTAACAAGGGAAGAATTCTGCTCCATTCTTGTTTTTGAGATTAAAAATATATCCTTTATTCAAAAATAATGGTTTAGTCTTATTGGTTTTCATCAGAATGAAATCCGCACTCTTATCTCACAGAAACAGAAACATTATTTAATGCTTTGGTGCACCTCTGCTTGTTGTTCCCCAGCTCCTACTGCAAGGATCACAGTCCCACCCAGTCGCTGCCAGTCTCATCCTGTGTCAGTGAGCCCCTGTCTTGCTCAGTGTGTCTGGATCCCATAGAGGCCGTTCTCTCCTACTCCGTCCTCAAGTGTCCTGCCTGCCATGGCAGCTGGTTTCACAGAGACTGTGTGCAGGTACTTACATCCAAACTAGCAGTGACCCTCTTGAGTGAATGTGTGAACACATTATTTATAAGCAACTTCATACTATATAGAAGGTGTTGTAACAGGGCTTTACATAGTGTGGCATAACCCTTATTCCAACCTCTATCTAGCCTTACATTGGCATATACGTGGTTTGTGAAGCACCTATACAGAGGGTTTATGAATGCTTCATAAAACTGTTAATTGTGACTGCATGCAGTCTCTTATCTATTTTCTATCTATTCCACCAGAACCAGGCTCACAGTGCTGCCATGTTCTTCTTCAGATGCACTCTGTGCAACAACAAGGACATGTTCCAGCAGGAGATGCTCCGGATGGGAATCCACATACCAGAGAGGTATTAGTCACCTTCTAGAACGTTATTCATCACTGTGCCTTTTCCAGGGTCTATAGAATGTGTGATGTGTTGGGGGGGGGGGGGGGGGTGTTTTAAGCAGAGCAGAAGACTCATTTCTATTGTATTAGTGTTGTGGCATTATGAGTTTTAGCTAAAGTATTCTGTATCTGTGTGCCATAGAGATGCAGCCTGGGAGCTGGAAGAAAATGCCTATGGAGAGTTACTGCAGGTGTACCAACACTGTGATGCCAACAAATGTCTCTCCCACACTGGTCGGACAAACTCTTCACGCACTGGGTAAGCTCTACTGTAGTGTGGGTATGGCTGAAATGGTTGACTGGCAAAAAATGTGTTTATTACACAAATAAATTTGAGACTAATGAATGCGATTCCACGCTTCAAGACTGCTTTGGTCACGTGGACTGGAATATGTTCCGCATTGCTTCCAACAACAACATTGACGAATACGCTGATTCGGTGAGCGAGTTCATTAGAAAGTGCGTTGACGATGTCGTTCCCATAGCAACGATTAAAACATTCCCAAACCACAAACCGTGGATTGATGGCAGCATTCGCGTGAAACTGAAAGCGCGAACCACTGCTTTTAACCAGGGAAAGGTGACCGGAAACATGACCGAATACAAACAGTGTAGCTATTCCCTCCGCAAGGCAATCAAACAAGCTAAGCGTCAGTATAGAGACAAAGTAGAGTCACAATTCAACGGCTCAGACACAAGAGGTATGTGGCAGGGTCTACAGTCAATCACGGATTACAAAAAGAAAACCAGCCCCGTCACGGACCAGGATGTCTTGCTCCCAGGCAGACTAAATAACTTTTTTGCCCGATTTGAGGACAATACAGTGCCACTGACACGACCCGCAACCGAAACCTGTGGACTCTCCTTCACTGCAGCCGACGTGAGTAAAACATTTAAACGTGTTAACCCTCGCAGGGCTGCAGGCCCAGACAGCGTCCCCAGCCGTGTCCTCAGAGCATGCGCAGACCAGCTGGCTGGTGTGTTTACGGACATATTCAATCAATCCTTATCCCAGTTCCCACATGCTTCAAGAGCGCCACCATTTTCCCTGTTCCCAAGCAAGCTAAGGTAACTGAGCTAAACGACTACCACCCCGTAGCACTCACTTCCGTCATCATGAAGTGCTTTGAGAGACTAGTCAAGGACCATATCACCTCCACCCTACCTGACACCCTAGACCCACTCCAATTTGCTTACCGCCCAAATAGGTCCACAGACGATGCAATCTCAACCACACTGCACACTGCCCTAACCCATCTGGACAAGAGGAATACCTATGTGAGAATGCTCTTCATCGACTACAGCTCAGCATTTAACACCATAGTACCCTCCAAACTCATCATCAAGCTCGAGACCCTGGGTCTCGACCCCGCCCTTTGCAACTGGACTTCCTGACGGGCCGCCCCCAGATGGTGAGGGTAGGTAACAACATCTCCACCCCGCTGATCCTCAACACTGGGGCCCCACAAGGGTGCGTTCTGAGCCCTCTCCTGTACTCCCTGTTCACCCACGACTGCGTGGCCATGCACGCCTCCAACTCAATCATCAAGTTTGCGGACGACACTACAGTGGTAGGCTTGATTACCAACAACGACGAGACGGCCTACAGGGAGGAGGTGAGGGCCCTTGGAGTGTGGTGTCAGGAAAATAACCTCACACTCAACGTCAACAAAACAGGAGATGATAGTGGACTTCAGGAAACAGCAGAGGGAGCACCCCCCTAGCCACATCGATGGGACAGTAGTGGAGAGGGTAGTAAGTTTTAAGTTCCTCGGCGTACACATCACGGACAAACTGAATTGGTCCACCCACACAAACAGCGTCGTAAAGAAGGCGCAGCAGCGCCTCTTCAACCTCAGGAGGCTGAAGAAATTCGGCTTGTCACCAAAAGCACTCAGAAACTTCTACAGATGCACAATCGAGAGCATTCCGTTGGGCTGTATCACCGCCTGGTACGGCAACTGCTCCACTCACAACCGTAAGGCTCTCCAGAGGGTAGTGAGGTCAGCACAATGCATCACCGGGGGCAAACTACCTGCCCTCCAGGACACCTACACTACCCGATGTCACAGGAAGGCCATAAAGGACAACAACCACCCGAGCCACTGCCTGTTCACCCCGCTATCATCCAGAAGGCGAGGTCAGTACAGGTGCATCAAAGCAGGGACCGAGAGACTGAAAAACAGCTTCTATCTCAAGGCCATCAGACTGTTAAATAGCCACCACTAACATTGAGTGGCTGCTACCAACACACTGACTCAACTCCAGCCACTTTAATAATGGGAATTGATGGAAATTGATGTAAAATATATCACTAGCCACTTTAAACAATGCTACTTAATATAATGTTTACATACCCTACATTACTCATCTCATATGTATATACTGTACTCTATATAATCTACTGCATCTTTATGTAATACATGTATCACTAGCCACTTTAAACTATGCCACTTTGTTTACATACCCTACATTACTCATCTCATATGTATATACTGTACTCGATACCATCTACTGTATCTTGCCTATGCCGTTCTGTACCATCACTCATTCATATATCTTTATGTACATATTCTTTATCCCTTTACACTTGTAAAAGGTAGTAGTTTTGGAATTGTTAGGTTAGATTACTCGTTGGTTATTACTGCATTGTCGGAACTAGAAGCACAAGCATTTCGCTACACTCGCATTAACATCTGCTAACCATGTGTATGTGACAAGTAAATTTGATTTGATTTGTCTCGTATGTCTTTTTGGTTTTCAGATGGTTTCAAATATTGCGTTGCATGCTCTGTGGCTCAAGAGGTACACACCGGAAGTGTGCTTCCCTCAACGCTTTTGAGACTGACTGGGCTTGTGAGGACTGTGCAGCAGCTGTGGATGCAACAGGTGGTCTATTTGCCGTACTGTATTTGTTTTGGTCTAACTGGACAGTGAAGTTATGACCAGACCAGTTATGATAGGAATGAAGAACTGATTTTTATTATGGTGTGTATGAAGTCTCTACATTTGTTATAATCAGTCTTCTTTCTTGTTTAGCTTCACTACCCAGACACACTGACTCTCCACAGCCCGCTGGGCAGAGAAGAAGCATGTCTTCTAAAAGGAGTCTTATCCTGACCCCTCGCCAATCACCCATAGTCTGTAAAAGGTACTGTACGTTATTGTCTAGCATTGTCTTCAGACAAAAATCCATGGTGCCCTTCGGTCAGGGGCTGGTCTATTGATAGTGCTGTCGGCCCTGGACCACACATTGTCCCTGGAGGCATGGGTTCAAATCCCGACTGCGCCATTTTCCATTCTATGTCCCTCTCTCCATATCTCAATAACTACATATTCACGGTATCTATCAATAGAAACAAAATACGTACAAATAATAATAATTATTATTATTATTGGCGACATAGACCAAGTCCAGATGTTTTCCAGAGCAATTGTTTAGTTTTTCATTACATGCTGTGCTAAGAACACATCAACCATATTGGAGATAAACAGATTGTTATTAATGATGGGTAGGCCATCGTTGTCGGGAAGCTCTGCTAAAGAGATCCTACAGGAGCTTGCCAGTCAGATATCACAGCACCACCCGTCCATGCCAGTGGTGGTGAGTGGGAACAAGGTCCTGGAGGCTGCCATGGAGCTAGTGAAGAGGAGCGACTTCAAGCCGTCCCATGCCCTGGCGGTGAGATTTACAAGCAGCAAGCACATTCCCAGCTCTGGCAACACCCGACACTTCCTCAGCCTCCTGGTGCAGCAGCTGCAAAACACCATCTTTGAAGGTCCCGATGGTGCCAAGAACCTGACTCTCGACGCACAAGGTGGGTCAATAACCCCCCCCCCCCTGTACACAACACGCTCCAGCTCTCTATCATAAACTCACACTACCACCATCCCTTGCTGAGTCTGGTGTCATAAACTCACATTCGTAGTTATGTTTTGGTCGTGCTGAGCGATGAATGCTTTTTGTGTTCGGTTATAAAAAAAATAATCACAGATATTGGTTTCGATTATTGGGATTGATTGCTGTATCAACACAGAATATAACAATTAATAAAAGTCCCATGGTGATAGTGACTGCCCATTACTACACGCCACTTAATGACCATTTATTCACTTTACTTTCATAAATGATTTCAGTTTCATTCCAAGTCATCTTATCTCTATAAAGCTGCCTATGCTGTTTGACAAAATCACTATTTTGTAATTCTTCAAAGTAAATAAAGCATACTTTTATGACTGCTGAATACCAACTATCAATCACTTAGATTTTGTATTTTTAGATGGAGATACCTCTCGAAGCAACAGCTGCTCTCTATATCCCCTCACAATCTATTTCTGTCTGTGTTACTGTAAGAACTGTGCTAGGATCTGTCTGTTACTGTAATATCTGTACTAAGATCTGTCTGTTTCACTGTAATATCGATCGTGCATTTTTCCATCTCTTCTGTAGCAGGCGTAAAAGAAACACAGACCGGACAAGTAGATGCGCAATGGATTATGGTCATTGTTTTTTTAATTACCACGTTTTATGCGCTAAACTATGTAGAATATTGGCCTGTTGGAAACTACAACTCCCTACTACATTGCCCAGTTCAGGCTAGATCTGATTTATCTCTAGAGAAACTGTACCATATGCGCATTGATCAACAGAAATCACCAACAAAAAAAAGAGAAAAAAAAATATTGAACCGACGTTGGTCACTTAGTTGTTTAAAAACAAAAAATTAACTGAAAATGTGGTTAATCTCTCAGCAATACATTTTGGAGTTACATAGTTATCAAACACAGGGGATGTGGTTTCTATAGGTTCTCAGCTTCTATGTATTGTCTCATTTCTATGTCATGTTTTTCCTAGCTCTGAGGGAGGATGTCTACTTTGACGTAGGGTGTCTGCTGTCCCTGAGTCTGATCCACGGGGGACCTCCTCTGGGCTTCTTCTCCAGGGCTCTATACCAGCACTTGTTCAACTTCCCCAGGGATACTCCTCTCACTGTGGAGGACATGGGCAACACTAGATTCACAGACAAAGTCAAGAAGGTACATCTTTTACCATGTCTATTTGTTCTCTTAGATGCTGAATAGATTCTAGATAGATTATTTTTAAATGTGGGGGAGTCGCACTTCTCCCCCCCAAAATAGTTAATTGGATAGGACAGATGGAGGAAAGATAAAGATACCGCTGTTGCAGAATATGACCGCTGGACCACCCTATGGCTACCTATTCATTGCTAAATCATTGCCATTCAAAAAATATGAAACATTTTCAGTGTAAACTTAAACGACTAAAACCAAATATGAAGTATGAAAACATAATTAACCTAATATATTTTTAAATAAGATCATCTTTGAGAACTAATAATTGACAAATTAAAAACTAGACAGTCAGGCAGAATAAAAAATTCCCCAAATATCATGGTTTGACATTGATCTTGTTATAATGTTTGAGTCACTCAGATTGCATAAGAACGCAACATATGCCATAGGCAGGAAACTAGCTTGAAAACCATAGTCTTCTCTCCGCCCTGTAGCAAAATGTGTAGAATTGCAGGAAATTGTCTTTAAAACAGCCACATTTTGTTTTGCGGACGGCCTATAAAATGTTCAGTCGGATACCATGCCATTGGCCACAGCCACTACCACACCCCCATCATGCCCACCACCTAAGCCCCGTTTTGTTCCAGAAAAACCCTGGTGTGACAAGTTACAATGTATATTTGTAGCGTTTGATGCATTGAGTCTTGGGCGTTTTCAATTAGGTAAATGCAGATGGGCAACGCCATGCTTCAGCATATTTATTTAAAGCAGCTATGCTGCATCAGTTGGTTTAGAGGTCATATTATACATTTTTCTTAGAATGTCCTTTAAAAATGTCAACAGAAGTGACCTCACAGTCATTCTCACAGAAAGAAAGAAAGAAATCCCAGGGGAAACACTGAAAGGCTTTAACTCATTTGCCAACTCTTTTTCTTCAGATTCAGGAATCTAGATCTTTGGAGGAATTGAGAGAGGCAATGCAGTCAGCTTCAGAATACCTGGAAGTGGCTGGGTGCATGAGACCAGTTGACAGCCTTTCTGACAAAGACACACTTGTTGAAGATATTGTGAGCTTCCACCTAATCACAAGACTGCAGTTACCCTGCCAAAGGTTCGTAATGTCAATGTTTTTACGAGTACCTTTTTGACCGTTTCACCTAGTGATGCACCGATATAACATTTCTGGCTGATACCGATATCCAATATTTTCCTTGGCAAAAAAACGATACCGATATATAAAAAGGAATTGCGGCCTTTTAATCATTATAGTACAGTTAAATAGTTAACACACACACATGGACGCAGCGGTCTAAGGCACTGCATCTCAGGGCAAGAGGCGTCACTACAGTCCCTGGTTTGAATCCAGGCTGTATCACATCCGACCATAATTGGGAGTCCCATAGGGCGTCGCACAATTGGCCCAGCATCGTCCGGGGTAGGCCGTCATTGTAAATAAGAATTTGTTCTTAACTGACTTGCCTAGTTAAATAAAGGTTACACACACACACCACACTGACCAAAAAGATATTTTGTTGGCATTTACGTACACTACCATTCAAAAGTTTGGGGTCACTTTTGAAAGAAAAGCAAATTTTTTATCTATTAAACTAACATCAAATTGATCAGAAATACAGTGTAGACATTGTTAATGTTGTAAATGACTATTGTTGCTCGAAACAGCTGATTTTTTACATCTACATAGGCATACAGAGGCCCATTATCAGCAACCATCACTCCTGTGTTCCAATGGCATGTTGTGTTAGCTAATCCAAGTTTATCATTTTAAAAGGCTAATTGATCATTAGAAACCACTTTTGCAATTATGTTAGCACAGCTGAAAACTGTTTTGATTAAAGAAACAATAAAACTGGTCTTCTTTAGACTAGTTGAGTATCTGGCGCATCAGCATTTGTGGGTTCGATTACAGGGTCAAAATCGCTAGAAACAAAGAACTTTCTTCTGAAACTCATCAGTCTATACTTGTTCTGATAAATGAAGGCTATTCCATGTGAGAAATTGTCAAGAAACTGAAGATCTCGTACACAGCGTACAACTACTCCCTTCACAGAACAGCGCAAACTGGCTAACCAGAATAGAAAGAGGAGTGGGAGGCCCCGGTGCACAACTGAGCAAGTGATGACCTTCTAGGCAGAGTTGCAAAGAAAAGCCATATCTCAGACTAGCCAATTTGAAAAAAAATAAGATGGGCAAAAGAACACAGACACTGGACAGAGGAACCCGGAGTCGCCTCTTCACTGTTGACGTTGAGACTGGTGTTTTGAGGGTACTATTTAATGAATCTGCCAGTTGAGGGCAGTGAGGCATCTGTTTCTCAAACTCGACACTCTAATGTACTTGTCCTCTTGCTCAGTTGTGCACCGGGGCCTCCCACTCTTTCTATTCTAGTTAAAGCCAGTTTGCGCTGTTCTGCGAAGGGACTAGCACACAGCGTTGTACTAGATCTTTGACGTGTGTCTTTTTTGACATGCAAAGAACCAAACAGCGTTCTGTAGTATGTTGTGTGACGCTATTACTGTGTAACTCCGGTAGGGCAATATCTGAAAAATAGAGCACTTGGTAATGTTAGTGTGTACCGGTGCTCGACCAATCGCGAAAGCCAACATCACCCACGACAGAGAACGGTTGATTGTCAAGGGCAATGAATTCCATTATCTTGGCGTTAATGGATTTCAACCTTTGAGTTGTCTCGCGGAAATGTTCTTACTCTTTCAAATGACTGCTAGATCCACACAGCAGACATTGTGGGCGTGTTTAGAAATGCTGTGTTGCAAATGTAGCGCAGAATTGTACTTGCCGTCATTACGTCATGTACCTATGTTATATAGGTATGCACGTCAGCTTTGACATCGGTTTTGCACATCAGCATTGAACTAGACATCGGGCCAATACCGATGTTGGCAATTTTAGCTAATATCAGCTGATTCCGATATGTTCACTGATATTTCATGCATCCCTAGTTTCACCATTTCTCAATTTGTTTTTATTGTTGCTCAAACATACAGTTCCAGTCAAAAGTTTGTACACACCTACTCATTCCAGTTTTTTTTTTTTTTTTTTTTACTATTTTCTATATTGTAGAATAGACGTCAAAACTATGAAATAACAAATATGGAATCAAGTAGTAACCAAAAAAGTATTAAACAAATCAAAATATATTTGAGATTTGAGATTCTTCAAAGTAAAAAATTCTAATCAAAGGGAAGAGAGACTGCAGATTATTTTAAACAACACTTTATTATAAAATTTGCAAAATGGAGAATCAACCATCTTCTTACCATCTTCCCTCTCATTTTATAGAAAGTGCCTCATCTTATCTATATGACAGTTAGCAGATGTGTAGAAAATGGACGGAACATAGTATACAAAAGCTTGTCTGTTAAGATAGCTGACGTTGATAGCATGAGGGCTCACCCTATTCTCTGTACCTTCCTGCCCGTTTCCACACAGATTACTTCCTTCAGATAGTACATCCACGGGATTTGTCACATGCTGGCCAACATCCGGTGAAATTGCAGAGCGCCAAATTCAAAAACAGAAATACTCATAATGAAAATTCATTAAACATACAAGTGTTATACATCGGCTTAAAGATTAACTTCTTGTTAATCCAACCGTTGTCAGATTTCAAAAAGGCTTTACGACAAAAGCATACCATGCGATTATCTGAGGACAGCGCCCAGCACACAAAACATTACATACAGTTACCAGCCAAGTAGATTAGTCACAGAAGTCAGAAATAGCAATAAAATTAATCACATACCTTTGATGATCTTCGTATGGTTGCACTCACAATAAATGTTTGTTTTGTTCGATAAAGTCCCTCTTTATATCCAAAAACCTCTTGTTTTGTTGGCGCGTTTTGTTCAGTAATCCAGTAGCTCAAAGGGATTCACAACAGGCAGACAGAAAATCAAAATACTATCAGTAAAGTTCGTAGAAACATGTCAACCGATGTTTATAATCAATCCTTAGGTTGTTTTTAGTCATAATAATCGATAATATTTCAACCGGACAATAGCTTCGTCAATATAAAAGAAAAACAAGAAAGGCGCGCTCTCGGTTGCGTGCAGCAAACAGCTCTGGACTTCCCACTATCCACTGACTCAGAGTGGTCTTACTCCCTCATTTTTCAGAATACAAGCCTGAAACCATTTCTAAAGACTGTTGACATCTAGTGGAAGCCATAGGAACTGCAATCTAGGTCCTAACCATTGACATACTGTATAGGCAGGCAAGAGAAAAGCACCGATAACAAAAATATCCCACTTGCTGGATGGATTTTACTCAGGTTTTCGCCTGCCATATCAGTTCTGTTATACTCACATATATTATTTTAACAGTTTGGGAAACTTTAGAGTGTGTTTTATCCAAATCTACCAATTATATGCATATCTTAGCTTCTGGGCCTGAGTAACAGGCAGTTTACTTTGGGCACGCTTTTCATCTGGAGGTGAAAATAGTGCCCCCTACCCTAGTGAGGTTAACATGTTTCGCTACAATAGTCAAGTTACCCTCACCCAAGGTTATGAAGGTACAGCAATGGTCAACTATCATTTGGCACCCTCTGCAGGAGATAAATATTTCCCAAATTCCGTATGTAGCCAAACGTAGCTGCTGCTCATTCCATTTTGTCGAAAATTGATAAATGGTATAAAAAAAAGTATGGCCCGCGTCCATGGAGACACATACCAGCTCTACTGGTAGTACTGCTACTACCAGCAGTACTACACCTGCACCTGTCGACGACACAAGTTGTTATGCTTCCACGAGCGCTTCCAATGCTAGCATCAGTAATTCTACATTTGTTGTTATTCTAGCTAGCATGGACACTGACAGATGTGAATCTGATGCAGCCAAAGAGCTACTGCCCCCTTACCCGGGAAAGCACCGAACAACAGACAGGGACGTTGGACCATCGAAGAGGCGCAAATATGATGAGAACTACATTGATTTGGGGTTCACTTATATTGGGAGTAGTGCCTTTCCTCAGCCACAGTGTGTTATATGTGCAAAAGTACTATCTCACAACTTGCGCAGACATTTAGAAACAAAACATGCCAATTTGGAAAATCAGCCACGGGAGTTTTTGAGCGAGAATTAAGATGACTTTCGAGTAGTAAGACATGTATAAAAGCAACAGATACCATTAATAAGAAGGGGCTAGAAGCGTCTTATATGGTGAGCTACCGAGTGGCTAGGACAGGCAAGCCCCATGCTATTGTGGAGGACTTAATTCTTCCTGCTGCTGTGGATATGGCTGGGACAATGCTGGGGGAAAAGGCCAAAAAACTATACAGACAATGTCTTCATCAAACAACACTGTTTCTCAATGCATCAGTGACATGGCGGGAGATGTTTTGAAACAATTACTGCTTTGCATACAAGCCAGTGAATTCTATGTGTTGCAGCTGGATGAGTCAACAGATGTGGCGGGCCTGGCACAGCTCCTGGTATATGTCCGTTATGTTTGTGGGGGTCAATTAAGGAAGACATCCTCTTCTGCAAACCACTGGAAACCAGAACAACAGGAGAGAATATTTTTCAAGTACTAGACAGCTTTGTGACATCAAATGTACTTTGGTGGTCAAGATGTGTTGGTATCTGTACTGATGGCGCAAAAGCCATGACAGGGAGGCATTGTGGAGTGGTAACGCGCGTGCAAGCGGTTGCTCCCCGACACCACTTGGGTACACTGCAGCATCCACCAAGAGGCTCTTGCTGCCAAGGGAATACCTGACAGCTTGAAATACGTTTTGGACGCTACAGTGAAAATGGTTAACTTTGTTCACGCAAGGCCCCTGAATTATTGTGTATTTTCTGCACTATGCAATGATATGAGCAACGACCATGTAACGCTTTTACAACATAAAGAAGTGCGCTGGTTATCAAGGGGCAAAGTATTGACATGTTTTTTTTAAATTGAGAGATGAGCTTAATGTTTTCTTTACTGACTATAATTTTCAGTTGCCTGACAGCTTGTATGATGACGAGTTTCTTACACGACTGGCCTATCTGGGTGATGTTTTGTCTCGCCTGAATGATCTGAATCTAGAATAACAGGGACTCTCTGCAACTATATTCAATGTGCGGGACAAAATTGAGGCTATGCTTTAAGAAGTAGGAGCTCTTCTCTGTCTGCATTAACAAGGACAACACAGGTCTTTCCATCATAGTATGATTTTTTGTATGTAAATGAACTCAAGCTTACGGACAATGTCAAATGTGATATAGCGAAGCACCTGAGTGAGTTGGGTGCGCAATTACGCAGGTACTTTCCCGAAACGGATGACACAAACAACTGGATTCGTTATCCCTTTCATGCCCTGCCTCCAGTCCACTTACCAATATCTGAACAAGACTGCCTCATCGAAATTGCAACAAGCGGTTCTGTAAAAATTTAATTTAATCAGCGCTCAGAGTATCCTGCCTTGGCAAATCGCGCTGTTAAGACATTGATGCCCTTTGCAACCACGTACCTATGTGAGAGTGAATTCTCGGCCCTCACTAGCATGAAAACTAAATACAGCAATAGACTGTGCATGGAAAAAAATGTAAGACTGAGACTCTCCAATACAACCCAACATTGCAGAGTTATGTGCATCCTTTCAAGCACACCCTTCTCATCAATAACCTGTGGTGAGTTCACAATTTCCAATGAACAAATAAGGTTTCATATATAAGATGGTTAAATAAAGAGCAAAATGATTGATTATTATTATTTGTGCCCTTGTCCTATAAGAGCTCTTTGTCACTTCCCACGAGCCGGGTTGTAACAAAAACTCACACTCATTCTTGTTAAATAAATGTATTGTGGAGTTTGTGTGTGGCACGTTTACAATGATGGCAAAAAAAAAAAAAAACATTTGAGAGCGCACTGACCCTGGTGAAAGGGTACACAGCTGGAGGTTGAATGTTTGAAGGGGTAAGGGACTATAAAAAGTTTGGGAACCACTGCCATAAGGTAATGGTAAAATAGACTAGAGAGAGGTGTCCCTCATTCAGGGCAGTGTTCTCTCCCTCCTTCTCGTGTTCCAAATTACACTAATTATAAACTTCGTAATTATGAGTGTTTACAATGCCCATGTACAGTTGAAGTCGGAAGTTTACATCCAACTTAGCCAAATAGATTTCAACTCAGTTTTTCACAATTCCCAACATTTAATCCTATTAAAAATTCCCTGTTTTAGGTCAGTTCACCACTTAATTTGAAGAATGTGAAATGTCATAATAATAATAGTAGAGAGTGATTTATTTCAGCTTTTATTTCTTTCATCACCTTCCCAGTGGATCAGAAGTTTACATGCACTCAATTAGTATTTGGTAGCATTGAGTTTAAAGGTTGGCCTTGCAATACATCCACTGCTACACCTCCAGTTGACTCAAATTATGTCAATTAGCCTATCAGAGGCTTCTAAAGCCATTACATAATTTTCTGGAATTTTCCAAGCTGTTTAAAGGCACTTTCAACTTAGTGTATGTAAACTTCTGACCCACTGGAATTGTGAAATAATCTGTCTGTAAACAATTGTTGGAAAAATGACTTGTGTCATGCACAAAGTAGATGTCCAAACCGACTTGCCAAAACTATAGTTTGTTAACAAGAAATTTGTGGAGTGGTTGAAAAACGAGTTTTAATGACTCCAACCTAAGTGTATGTAAACTTCCGACTTCAACTGTAAATCTCACCCAATGTCTTCAGTGTTTCTAGTGAAGGTGATCGGGCCTCACCAGAAAGTCAGAACAGAGATCATAGGTCAGTCAGCCCTATTAAGTATTTTCTTTCCCTGTTCTTCCAAACCCATTTAAAAGATTTCAAATGTGACCCAACACACCTCCAGGCTATGTAAGGGCTATTTGACCAAGAAGGAGAGTGATGAAGTGCTGCATCAGATGACCTGGCCTCCAATCACCTGACCTCAACCCAATTCGGATTGTTTGGGATGAGTTGGACCGCAGAGTGAAGGAAAAGCAGCCAACAAATGCTCAGCATATGTGGGAAATCATTCAAGACTGTAGGAAAAGCATTCCATGTGAAGCTGGTTGAAAGAATGCCAAGAGTGTGCAGAGCTGTCATCAAGGCAAAGGGTGGCTACTTTGAAGACTCTAAAATATAAACTATATTTAGATTTGTTTAATATTTTTTTGGTTACTACATGTGTAATTTCATAGTTTTGATGTGTTCGTTATTATTCTACAATGTAGAAAATAGTAAAAAATAAAGAAAAAAACCTTGAATGAGTAGGTGTGTAAAATTGACTGGTACAGTATATTCAGTACGTACACGTGACTATTTTAAACAGTTAGAATTCTACTATACAGCAGCATACCACCCTGCATACCACTGCTGGCTTGCTTCTGAAGCTAAGCAGGGTTGGTCCTGGTCAGTCCCTGGATGGGAGACCAGATGCTGCTGGAAGTGGTGTTGGAGGGCCAGTAGGAGGCACTCTTTCCTCTGGTCGAAAAAAAATATCCCAATGCCCCAGGGCAGTGATTGGGGACATTGCCCTGTGTAGGGTGCCGTCTTTCGGATGGGACGTTAAACGGGTGTCCTGACTCTCTGAGGTCATTAAAGATCCCATGGCACTTATCGTAAGAGTAGGGGTGTTAACCCCAGTGTCCTGGCTAAATTCCCAATTTGACCCTCAAACCATCACGGTCACCTAATAATCCCCAGTTTACAATTGGCTCATTCATCCCCCTCTCCCCTGTAACTATTCCCCAGGTCGTTGCTGCAAATGAGAATGTGTTCTCAGTCAACTTACCTGGTAAAATAACAGATAAATAAACATTCGGAAAGTATTCAGACCTTTTGACGTTTTCCATATTTTGTTACGTTACAGCCTTATTCTAAAATGGATTTAAAACATAATAATTCCCTCATCAATCTACACACAATATAAAAGCAAAAAACAGGTTTTGAATAAATTAACTTTTACATTAGTATTCAGACCCTTTACTCAGTACTTTGTTGAAGGACCTTTGGCAGTGATTACAGCCTCGAGTCGTCTTGGGTATGACGCTGCATGCTTGGCACACCTGTATTTGGGGAGTTTCTCCCATTCTCTGCATATCTTCTCAAGCTCTGTCAGATCGGATGGGGAGTGTTGCTGCACAGCTGTTTTCAGGTCTCTCCAGAGTAGAGGTCGACCGATTATGATTTTTCAATGCCGATACCGATTATTGGAGGGCCCCAAAAAAAAGCCAATACCGATTTAAATCGGCCAATTTTTTTATTTGTAATAATGACAATTACAACAATACTGAATGAACACTTATATTAACCTAATATAATACATAAATAAAATCAATTTAGCCTCAAGTAAATAATGAAACATGTTCAATTTGGTTTAAATAATGCAAAAACAAAGTGTTGGAGAAGAAAGTAAAAGTGAAATATGTGCTATGTAAGAAAGCTGACGTTTCAGTTCCTTGCTCAGAACAAGAGAACATATGAAAGCTGGTGGTTCCTTTTAACATGAGTCTTCAATATTCCCAGGTAAGAAGTTTTAGGTTGTAGTTATTATAGGAATTATAGGACTATTTCCCTCTATACCATTTGTATTTCATTAACCTTTGACTATTGGATGTTCTTATAGGCACTTCAGTACTGCCAGTTTAACAGTATAGCTTCTGTCCCTCTCCTCGCTCCTCCCTGGGCTCGAACCAGCAACACAACGACAACAGCCACCATCGAAGCAGCGTTACCCATGCATAGCACGGCGAACAACTACTAGAAGGCTCAGAGCGAGTGACGTTTGAAACGCTATTAGCGGCGCTAACTAGCTAGCCATTTCACTTCGGTTACACCAGCCTCATCTCGGGAGTTGGCTTGAAGTCATAGGCTTGAAGTCATAAACAGCGCAATGCTTGACGCACAACGAAGACCTGCTGGCAAAACGCACAAAAGTGCTGTTTGAATGAATGTTTACGCGCCTGCTTCTGCCTACTTGTATGCTCAGTCAGATTATATGCAACGCAGGACACGCTAGATAATATCTAGTAATATCATCAACCATGTGTAGTTAACTAGTGATTATGAGTTTTTTATGAGATAAGTTTAATGCTAGCTAGCAACTTACCTTGGCTTACTGCATTCGCGTAACAGGCAGTCTCCTTGTGGAGTGCAACGAGAGAGAGGCAGGTCGTTATTGCGTTGGACTAGTTAACTGTAGGGTTGCAAGATTGGATCCCCCGAGCAGACAAGGTGAAAATCTGTCGTTCTGCCCCTGAACGAGGCAGTTAACCCACCGTTCCTAGGCCGTCATTGAAAATAAGAAAGTGTTCTTAACTTAACCTCTACTCCAGAGATGTTCGACTTGTCCCGAAGCCACTCCTGCGTTGTCTTGGCTGTGTGATTAGGATCATTGTCCTGTTGGAAGGTGAATCCTTCGCCCCAGTCAGGTCTCTCCAGAGATGTTCGATTGGTTCGAGTCGGCTCTGGCTGGGCCACTCAAGGATATTCAGAGACTTGTCTCGAAGCCACTTCTGCTTTTTCTTAGCTTTGTGCTTAGTTGTTGTTCTGTTGGAAGGGGAACTTTCGCCCCAGTCTGAGGTCCTGAGCGCTCTGGAGCAGGTTTTCATTAAGGACCTCTCTGTACTTTGCTCCGTTCATCTTTGCCTTGATCCTGACTAGACTCACAGTCCCTGCCTCTGAAAAACATCCCCACAGTATGATGCTGCCACCACCATGGTTCACCGTAGGTATGGTGCCAGGTTTCCTCCAGACTTGACGCTTGGCATTCAGGCCAAAGAGTTTGATCTTGGTTTAATCAGACCAGAGAATCTTGTTTCTCATGGTCTGAGAGTCCTTTGGGTGCCTTTTGGCCAACTCCAAGCTGGCTGTCATGTGGATTCTGTCTGGCCACTCTACCATAAAGGTCTGATTGATGGAGTGCTGCAGAGATGGTTGTCCTTCTGGAAGGTTCTCCTATCTCCACAGAGGAACTTTGGAACGCAGTCAGAGTGACCATCGGATTCTTGGTCACCTCCCTGACCAAGGCCTTTCTCCCCTGATTGCTCAGTTTGGCCGGGCGGTCAGCTCTAGGAAGAGTCTTGGTGGTTCCAAACTTCTTCCATTTTAAGAGTGATGGTGGCCACTGTGTTCTTGGGAATCTTCAATGCGGCAGACATTTGTTGGTAGCCTTCCCCAGATCTGTGCCTCGACACAATCCTGTCTCAGAGTTCTACAGACTATTCCTTCGACCTCGTGGCTTGGTTTTTTCTCTGACGTGCACTGTCAACTGTGGGACCTTATATAGACAGGTGTGTGCCTTTCCAAATCATGTCCAATCAATTGAATTTACCACAGGTGGACTCCAAGTTGTAGAGACACCTCAAGGATGATCAATGGAAGCAGGATGCACCTGAGCTCAGTTTCGAGTCTCATAGCTTAGGGTCTGAATACTTTTGTAAATAAGGTATTTCTGTTTTTCATTTTAAATACATTGGCTAACATTTCTGAACCTGTTTTCGCTTTGTCATTATGGGGTATTGTGTGTAGATTGAGGAAAAAGTCACAGGGTCCGAATGCACTTTAACTATGTTTAAGACATTGTGAGCCTGGTTTTTGTTAGCTGTATGTCAAATCTCCGATGCCAAGGGCTAAAATTGAACTCCTTTCTATTTGTGACGCAAATCTCGCTGCAAGTCCTGCCTCTCCCATCTCCTCATTGGTTATACCCACGTGGGTGATTGAAAGACGAAATGTTTTGCCGGTTGTCGTGGTAAAAGTGTAGATGCCAATCACCCTATAAGTTCAAAGATGAAAAAGCCTGGAAGGAGGAAAGATGACTAGAAACGATTTGGTTGGCTGTTTTAAGTGTGGATTAATTGTCGGAGTAGAGGACCTTGTGCATTTCAGGTAAAATAACAACTCAATGTTTATATCCCAGGACAAATTAGCTAACAACAGCAAACTAGCTAAATATGACAAATTAGCTAGCAAGTGCAAGCTAACTAGCTAAATTACCATACATGTTTAATGCTTTTCGACCTGTCCCCAAATGAATGTCATTGGTTCAGAGTTTGTTTTGATATTTTAACCTGCGTGTCGTGATTGTGCTTGGTGTAGGGGGACAAAATACATTTATGCACGATGCCGCACGCTCGCAGCCGGTTTGGGTTCAGTGTTACTTGTTTTCAATTAAAATGGTAAAAAAATAAACCAAAATAGCTTCTTAGCAAAGAGCAATTTCTCAAGCAAGAGTTTTGCTAGAACTGTCTGGTACTGGTCTTGTGGGGAGTGGAAAACGTAAAACTAGCTGTTATTGGCAGAGAGGTTTGAAACTCTTTCTTATTGGTTGATTAACTAATTTACTGCTTGGTGATGTCACCAGGCAGGCCAAAACTGGCTGAGATTTCAGGCGGTCTTTTCAAACAGCTCTTACACTAAAAGGGCATTATCATAATTTTCACCGTTTTATTCCAACCTCATAGTGTGGATATATATATATATATATATATATTTAACTCAGGAAGATCACAATTTGGATTTTACTGGGCCTTTAACTATATTTTGTTGAACCTTTTTGTGTTTTTAGGTTCTGTGAAGGTTTGAAAACCCTTGGTGTGTTTGACCAGGTCCAGATGTTTCCGGGGGCCTTTGTTAGTCTGTTCTGTTCCTCTCCTGACAAGCTGACTGCTGAGACCATGTCTGCCCTATTCACTGTTAAGTTTTCAGAACAGGAAGAGACCACAGGGAAGGAGAGTGCTGTGGTCACCTTCTGGAGACACTACCTAGTGGAGTGTGAAGGTACTTTGACCTCCAATGACTGATTGATTTATGTGATGATTAAAAATACACACTCAAAGGCCATTCAGACAGTGTACACTACTATTACAAGTCCATTCAGTAAAACTAACACAAGCACATGAATGTCCCTGTCTGTCTCCATATATTACCCATCCTCACCAGTCTCTGTTCACTGGTTTCAGTTGGCAGATGTGCAACATCGCTAGAGGACGTGCTCATCTATGCCACATCCGCTGATGTGGTGCCAGCCATAGGGTTCAGCCCCAACCCCACCTTATCCTTCCTCAACCCCCTGGACCCTGCCGGGGCCTTTCCCAAGAGCCAACCCAGCTCTAACCACCTGGTGCTGCCTGTGGTGCCATCCTACCAAGTCTTTAAGAAGAATATGGAGTATGCAGTGTGCCAGCTCACAGTGATGCAGGCCATTTGATCACAGACCGTCTTGTTCTATATGAACACAGCTTTAACAGACTATTACTGAACTTGAGGGACTTGTTTCATTCGGATTTTGGACTTCAATTTAAAAGGGCTCAAACTCATAGACTTTTATAGAAGATTTGGGTAGGGTATTTCCATCATGACAGATATGCATTTTCTATTATAGGCTTCAGCTGTTGAATTTCAGGAACAATTTTACACTACTTTAATAATTCAGACGGATCACGGTAGGTGCTACATTTGTTTGAATGGTAATGTTTGTTGCTTCATTTGGGATTCTTAGATTTATTTTATGTTGTACATACTGAAGTGTGTATCAATGTTTTCTGTAAAGTTAATTATGCTACTGTTGATGTTTTTGTGATTGTTTTAGCTTCTTGTGTTGGCTTTGTATTTTATATTTTTAGTAACTTTACTCATGCCAAATAAAATGTTTGCATGTTATATACTTAGGGGAAAAATCTCAACCATCACAGCAGTATTCAGAATGTATTAGGGCATGCTGAATCTACTGATATGCACTTATCATTTTGCAGTCATCTATCCTAGTGAGGGTTTTGGAAACCTATTTGAATCAAGCAGACCAGTGATGTGATATATATATACACACACACAAAGAATCCAAGAGTAAAGTGGGGCTACTCGTCATCGAAAGTTGTGGTAGCAACACCCACAGGTTCAGTAGATGGGGATATTTAGGAGACTTTAAAAAAAGTGGTATCCAATTGGTAGTTACAGTCTTGTCTTATCGCATACGGACTCAGAATAGGCAAAGGTCGAGAGCCGTGCGTCCTCCAAAACGCACCCGACTGCAGTGTGCAATTCAGGGCCAGGCTCAATGTGGGCAGTCAAATGTTTGACCCCACCCATTTTTTTCTTTTTTTCTGAGGTTTGACAGTCACACACGTTGAATACAAACGTATGTCATTTTTGAAGATTGTAAGAAATATTAAAGTGGTACCAGCAGATGTGTTAACACTTTGTTTCATGCTATATTTGATATAATCTACTGATAGGGTTGCTGTGAAAAGACTTGTCATGTACTGTTAAAATTGTGTTGATAAATGTTATAAATGTAATTATATTTCATTGAGCATATATACAGTTACTACCTATCCTGATTAATGCCATGTACTTTCCAAATGAGAATGGAGACAGACTACTGCTTGTTCTGTACGTGATTTCCTGTAAGACAGGAATATACTGACAAGCTGAATGTGCTTTGTACATTAAGTTATACCAGCTCCAGTAAAGAGATCGGTGACTTCTACATCTTTACTGAACAACATGAAACAATTAACACCACAGACAAAAACAAGGTTTGACCACACCTCAAAAATGGCTTCAATCCTGCTCCTCAAAAGAGAGGCAAAGACACTAATTCTTGTCAACTGCCTCCACATAGAACATCTCAAATTCTCTCTGTAACATGAATGGTTCCTTGAGGAGAGTGTTTTCCTCTTCATACAAGCGTAGTTCTTTAAGGGTTGTAATGCGGTCTTCCCCGTCCATCCCCATTACACTAGGGAGGGAAAACAGTGCCTTTAAAACTGAGTTCGCACCACTTGATGCCTCTAGTGTGTCCCTGAAAAGAACATCTGCTTCCTTGAAGAATAAATATTAAGAGTAGTACCTCATTGGGTGATCAAGTCAAACTACACCCCACTTTCACAATGCCACTATTACTAATTGGGTTTTCAGTGATATGTAGAACTACTCAACAAGTCATCACAACTATTATATCTTGCCATGCATCAAGCCTTCAGCATTATACACAGTAGACTATATACCCAGTTCACCATGCATTTTGTTTTCAGTATCGTCTAGAAAGAAAACAGATTGTGGTCATTACGTAATGTAAGAGAACCTCTAAGGATGTGTGTACAAGAATGCACCTTACTTTAGCTAATATCCTATAACGTACCTGATCCTGCAGAGCTGGATGCTGATGTGACATGCAGAGTTTTCTTGGGGGGGAGGGGGACAACTTCTACATATTCCTGAAATATATTGGAGGGGTTAAGTCTTTAAACATTGGTTTATGACTACCACTCATCCTATGACACCTACCTGTAGTGCGTTTTGTTTTCGCCGCCTTTTTCAATCTTTCAACCTCTTCTTCAGACCTTAGTGACATCCACTCAATATGAACATATATTCAAAGCAAGTCTGGCTACAGTGAAACAAGTGATTTTAAGGATGCAAATGATGTATATATTTTTTTAAATAATGTTCAAGACTTACTGCATGGGAAAGTTCTGCAGGAGAACGAGGCACCACCGTCACCTAATTTTCTGCATGTTTCCTTTGAAAAAGAAAATCACAATCAGATGAGTATCCCAAAAAAACATCCACTAGTGATGAGAATCTCATAATTTATACATACCTGTGCTTCCATTGCAATGTACTGCATTACTGTAAGTTAATAAGGAGCAGGTTAAGTTTGATAGCTATGATAACAATAATAGTAAATCATAATACCAGCCCCCCCCCTTCCAGGAATATATTTCAGAATGTAGATGACACATCAGCATCAAGCTCTGCAGGAGTTTGAGGTATGAATTGTTTTATGTAGTGTAAAAACTGTAGGAAATAGGTCCCAAAAATAATAAACAAGAAAAAGTATGAGCAATAACAATAATGTGCTTTGCAGGCTGCAAGCACAGAAATAATAACTTTTCATGTGTTATAACAGAAAATATGACTTATATAATATACTGAATAGCCAGCATCTTACCATCAAAACAAACACCCCACAGTTGTTTGAGAAACCTTGCTTTGGTAGGCCCTGTGGTGTGAACAAGGTACAAATTTCAATAAAGAAATTACAATCAAATGGTACACTGCAGTGGAATAATTTAAAGGAATATCTAACCTGAACATCATCCACACCAAAAGTCCAAGGTCCAGGGGACAAGATCCGAGCAATGTTTCTGTGAAAGTAAAGAAAAAGTACAATTCAACAGCTTTTAATACTCCAGCATGCATAACAGTTTGAAAACAGTTGGAACTGAATTAGCCCAAGTATTTTTCACAAAATATATGGGTGTTTCTGGACCAGAAAATGTATTTGACTTCAAACACACCATGTCTCACATCAATGCACTCACATGCCAAAAACCTTTCCTTGGACACCATTTCAAAGCAATGTGTATGCTTTCTTCATAAATGTGTTTTGAGGTTTTTCTTATTTAACTTCAGTTTGCAGTGTCTTTCAAAGAATTCATAAAAATCCAAATAACTTCACAGATCTTCATTGTAAAGGGTTTATACACTGTTTCCCATGCTTTTTCAATGAACCATAAACAATTCATGAACATGCACCTGTGGAACGGTCATTAAGACACTAACAGCTTACAGACAGTAGGCAATTAAGGTCACAGTTATGAAAACTTAGGACACTAAAGAGGCCTTTCTACTGACTCACCAAAAGAAAACACCAAAAGAAAGATGCCCAGGGTCCCTGCGTGAACGTGCCTTAGGAATGCTGCAAGGAGGCATGAGGCCAGCAGATGTGGCCAGGGCAATAATTGCAACGTCTGTACTGTGAGACGCATAAGGCAGAGCTACAGGGAGACAGGACGGACAGCTGATCGTCCTCACAGTGGTAGACCACGTGTAA
Organism: Oncorhynchus nerka; assembly: GCF_034236695.1. Lineage (NCBI taxonomy): Eukaryota > Metazoa > Chordata > Actinopteri > Salmoniformes > Salmonidae > Oncorhynchus > Oncorhynchus nerka. The sequence continues at coordinate 49,125,359 of NC_088413.1, read as the reverse complement.
CACCTGCACAGGATCGGTACATCCGAACATCGCACCTGCGGGACAGGTACAGGATGGCAACAACAACTGCCTGAGTTACACCAGGAACGCACAATCGCTCAATCAGTGCTCAGACTGTCCGCAATAGGCTGAGAGAGGCTGGACTGAGGGCTTGTAGGCCTGTTGTAAGGCAGGTCTTCAACAGACATCACCGACAACAACGTCGCCTTTGGGCACAAACCCAATGTCGCTGGACCAGACAGGACTGGCAAAAAGTGCTCTTCATTGACGAGTCACAGTTTTGTCTCACCAGGGGTGATGGTCGGATTTGCATTTATTGCCGAAGGAATGAGCGTTAAACTTAGGCCTGTACTCTGGAGCGGGATCGATTTGGAGGTGGAGGGTCCGTCATGGTCTGGGGCGGTGTGTCACAGCATCATCGGACAGAGCTTGTCATCATTGCAGTAAATCTCAACGATGTACGTTACAGGGAAGACATCCTCCTCGCTCATGTGGTATCCTTCCTGCAGGCTCATCCTGACATGACCCTCCAGCATGACAATGCCACTAGCCATACTGCTCGTTATGTGTGTGATTTCCTGCAAGACAGGAATGTCAGTGTTCTGCCATGGCCAGTGAAGAGCCCGAATCTCAATCCCATTGAGCATGTCTGGGACCTGTTGGATCGGAGGGTGAGGGTTAGGGCCATTCCCCCCATAAATGTCCGGAACTTGCAGGTGCCTTGGTGGAAGAGTGGGGTAACATCTCACAGCAAGAACTGGCAAATCTGGTTGTCCATGAGGAGGAGAGGCACTGCAGTACTTAATGCAGCTGGTGGCCACACCAGATACTAACAGTTACTTTTAACCCCCTCCCTTTGTTCAGGGACACATTATTCCATTTCTGTTTGTCACATGTCTGTGGAACTTGTTCAGTTTGTGTCAATTGTTGAATTGTGTTACGTTCCTACAAATATTTGCACGTTAAGTTTGCTGAAAATAAACGCAGTTGACAGTGAGAGGACATTTATTTTTTTGCTGAGTTTGTATACTATGTGTAGACTCCCTGTGTGTAACTAAGGGAATGGCATCAACGATACACATTTAGAGCCAGCCAAACACAACAAGGCATACATTGAACACAGAAAAAACAACGACCAAATCGATTACATAACTGTACCATCGTTCGTATGTGTTTTCCTTGTTTTAGTGTTGGTCAGGACGTGAGCTGGGTGGGCATTCTATGTTGTGTGTCTGGTTTGTCTATTTCTATGTTTGGCCTGATATGGTTCTCAATCAGAGGCAGGTGTTAGTCATTGTCTCTGATTGGGAACCATATTTAGGTAGCCTGTTTTGGGTTGTCCTTAGTGTCCTTGTTCCTGTCTATGTGTTAGTGTACACAAGTATAGGCTGTTTCGGTTTTCGGTACGTTTATTGTTTTTTGTAGTGTTGGTATTTAGATTCGTGTTACGTTTGTTTATTAAAACATGGATCACAATCTACACGCTGCATTTTGGTCCGACTCTCCTTCACACCAAGAGAACCGTTACAGAATCACCCACCACAAACGGACCAAGCAGCGTGTCAACAGGCAGGAGCCACAGGAGAAGCAACAAAGGCAGCAACAGCAGCGCAATGAGGATTGGACATGGGACGATATATTGGATGGCAAGGGTTGCTACACATGGGAGGAGATCCTGGCGGGAAGGGATCGCCTTCCATGGGAACAGGTGGAGGCAGCGAGGAGAGCAGAGTCAGCCGGAGAGAGGAGCCGGCGATATGAGGGAACACGGTTGGCAAAGAAGCCCGAGAGTCAGCCCCAAAAATGTCTTGGTGGGGGGCTCACAGGGAGTAGGGCTACGCCAGGTAGGAGACCTGTGCAAACTCCCTGTGCTTACCGGGGGGCTAGAGAGACCGGGCAGGCACCGTGTTATGCAGTGGTGCGCACAGTGTCCCCAGTGCAGGTGCATAGCCCAGTGCGGTATATTCCAGCTCCTCGTATCGGCCGGGCTAGAGTGGGCATCGAGCCAGGTAAGGTTGGGCAGGCTCGGTGCTCAAGAGCTCCAGTGCGCCTGCACGGTCCGGTCTATCCAGTACCACCTCCACACCCCAGCCCTCCGGTAGCAGCTCCCCACACCAGGCTTCCTGTGCGTGTCCTCGGTCTAGTACCACCAGTACCAGCACCACGCATCAGGCCTATAGTGCGCCTCGCTTCTCCAGCGCTGTCGGAGCCTTTCTCCTCTCCTGCGCTGCTGGAGTCTCCCGCCTGTTCAGCGCAGCCAGAGCCTTCCTCCTCTACTGCGCTGCTGGAGTCTCCTGCCTGTTCAGCGCAGCCAGAGCAGCCAGTCTGCATGAAGCAGCCAGAGCTGCCAGTCTGCATGAAGCAGCCAGAGCTGTCAGTCTGCATGGAGCAGCCAGAGCTGTCAGTCTGCAAGGAGCTGTCAGTCTGCAAGGAGCTGTCAGTCTACATGGAGCAGCCAGAGCTGCCAGTCTGCAAGGAGCTGCCAGTCTGCACGGAGCTGTCAGTCTGCAAGGAGCTGTCAGTCTGCAAGGAGCTGTCAGTCTGCATGGAGCAGCCAGAGCTGTCAGTCTGCATGAAGCAGCCAGAGATGCCAGTCTGCATGGAGCAGCCAGAGCTGTCAGTCTGCATGAAGCAGCCAGAGCTGTCAGTCTACATGGAGCAGCCAGAGCCGCCAGTCAGCGTGGAGCAGCCAGAGCCGCCAGTCAGCATGGAGCAGCCAGATCTGCCAGTCGGCCAGGATCTGCCAGTCGGCCAGGATCTGCCAGTCAGCCAGGATCCGCCAGTCTGCCAGGATCAGTTAGATCTGCCATTCAGCCAGGATCCGCCAGTGTGCCAGGATCCGCCAGTGTGCCAGGATCCGCCAGTCAGCCAGGATCTGCCAGGATCCGCCAGAACTGCCAGTCAGCCAGGATCCGCCAGATCTGCCAGTCGGCCAGGATCTGCCAGTCGGCCAGGATCTGCCAGTCGGCCAGGATCCGCCAGTCGGCCAGGATCCGCCAGAACTGCCAGGATCCGCCAGAACTGCCAGTCGGCCAGGATCTGCCAGTCGGCCAGGATCTGCCAGTCAGCCAGGATCTGCCAGTCAGCCAGGATCAGTTAGATCCGCCATTCAGCCAGGATCTGCCAGAACTGCCAGGATCCGCCAGAACTGCCAGTCGGCCAGGATCTGCCAGTCGGCCAGGATCTGCCAGTCGGCCAGGATCTGCCAGTCAGCCAGGATCTGCCAGTCAGCCAGGATCAGTTAGATCCGCCATTCAGCCAGGATCTGCCAGATCCGCCAGTCAGCCAGAATCCGCCAGTCAGCCAGGATCTGCCAGTCAGCCAGGATCTGCCGGAACCACCAGCCAGCCAGGATCTGGTAGATCCATCAACCTGCCTGAGCTTCCTCTCGGTCCCGAGCTTCCCCTCGGTCCCGAGCTTCCCCTCGGTCCCGAGCTTCCCCTCGGTCCTGAGCTACCTCAGTCCAGTGGGGCCCGTTGTTAGGTTTCCTAGGCCAAGGTTAGCGGCGAGGGTCGCCACTCAAGGGACACTAAGGAGGTGGACTAAGACAATTATGGAGTGGGGTCCACGTCCAGCGCCAGAGCCGCCACCGCGGACAGATGCCCACCCAGACCCTCCCCTATAGGTTTAGGTTGTGCGTTCAGAGTCCGCACCTTGGGGGGGGGGGGGTTCTGTCACGTTCTGTCTATCGTTCGTATGTGTTTTCCTTGTTTTAGTGTTGGTCAGGACGTGAGCTGGGTGGGCATTCTATGTTGTGTGTCTGGTTTGTCTATTTCTATGTTTGGCCTGATATGGTTCTCAATCAGAGGCAGGTGTTAGTCATTGTCTCTGATTGGGAACCATATTTAGGTAGCCTGTTTTGTGTTGGGTTTTGTGGGTGATTGTTCCTGTCTCTGTGTTTGCACCAGATAGGACTGTTTAGGTTTTCACTTTTCTTGTTTTGTTTAGTCTGTTCATGTATAGTCGTCTTTATTAAAAACATGAATAACCACCACGCTGCATTTTGGTCCGCCTCTCTTTCACCAGAAGAAAACCCTTACACTAGGCTTACTGCTCAAGTAGGAAAATTTGTCCAAATAAGATTTCCTCATTGTGAGCAATTAGCAAACTCACGTGCAATTGGGTGCTAATTAACGCTATGCTAACATCTGCGCGGAAGTTGGTCATATAAAATTATACCACCGCACTGGTATAACATGAATATTACATAGTACATTATGACAGTCTCACTTACATGGTTTCTATTTTTATCCATGTAGGTTTGGGTGACCTTGAGAGGTTCGGGATAAATTAGTTTGACTCCGCCCACACTGAGTCCTGCCCAGACGGTTTACTCCGCCCACATTGAGCCTGGCCCAGACGTTTCACTCTGCCCACATTGAATCCGGCCCAGACGTTTCACTCTGCACCGAGGTAAAGACAGTTTCAAGTTCGATTCGACGGATATTCGCGCTTTCAAACCTCAATAGCTTTCAAACCACTTGAGCCACAGACTCCAAATGTCATGATGTGATGTTGGAAAAATTGCACACAGCATTGCACAGGTCTTGTTTTCACGATTTAGACATTAACCTGCTTTCAAAAGCTAATAAACATGTGGAAATGTGAGCAGTGTCTTGTATTCCTAGGTGAATTAGTTAGGGAGCGTGAACAAAGTTAACTTTTTTTACATTCAAATTTCAATAGCTCCTTGGTCATGTGACATACTTACTTCAAAGAAGGTTCGGAATGTCCACTGACTACTCTTCTATATTGCACACCCTTTAGTTTGTCAATTTTCATCTCACAAGATTTTACATGAATTTTTCCAAATGTAAAGTTTCAATAGCTCCAAGGTCGTGTGACCTAGTGACTTCAAACAAGGTTCAGAATGTCCAATGAGTGGGCCGACATATTGCACACCCTTTAGTTTGTCCATTTTCATCTCACATGGTTTTACATGAATTTTGCTAAATGTAGAATTTCAACAGCTCCTTGGTCATGTGACCTAGTGACTTCAAACAAGGTTCAGAATGTCCACTGACTACTCTTCTATATTGCTCACCCTTGATTTGTCCATTTTCATCTCACATGGTTTTACATGAATTTTTCAAAATTTAGAATTTCAATAGCTCCTTGGTCATGTGACCTAGTGACTTCAAACAAGGTTCAGAATGTCCACTGACTACCCTTCATATTGCACACTCTGCAAGTCAACAAATGTTCCATCCTCGCAATAACTATCTTTCACATGGACACTGAAAAGATCCGCAAATGGCTGTATGGGGAATGGATCAAGGACAGGAGAGGTGTTAAAACAGAGGTGCTTAAAGGGGTGGCAGGGTAGCCTAGTGGTTAGAGTGTTGGACTAGTAACCGAAAGGTTGCAAGTTCAAATCCCCGAGCTGACAAGGTACAAATCTTCTGCCCCTGAACAGGCAGTTAACCCACTGTTCCTAGGCTGTCATTGAAAATAAGAATTTGTTCTTAACTGACTTGCCTAGTTAAATAAAGGTTAAATAAAAGGTAGGCCTCATGAAAAACAATGTTTCATGTGCTCTTTTTATCACAGTAATAGGCAGTGATTTGTCAGTCACAGTGAGCCTGATAATGTGAAAGAATCATTTTCATAGCATCACTTTCATATACTGTACATTAAGACAAATCCTTCTACGTTGAGTATTAGAACTCAGTTAACATAACCTGATAATGACTTGATATTTGAGTGCATTCCCAACAAGCCACCTGCAGACAACTTACAATATGCAATATTGCATTTGAGGGTTCGTTTTTCTGATTAAAATAGTTATTTGATGCATGGCCTACTGTTTCTAACTGGTAAAATAAATTCCTACGTCTTTTGTGGGTCAAATCCTTTTTCCAAAATTGTTTTATGTACGTTTTTGTGAAGAGGTATGAGGGTTGTGATATGGGTCATTTAATAGTAAAATAATTTAAGGGATCAATACATTTCTATATTGCTTCCCCAGTATTTGCATGAACCATCAGGCCAAGTGTTTTTGGTTGACCCTGCTGGACAGAAAGAGAAGGAGGAATCGGAACACGCTGCATTCAAATTCAGGTCTTAGTTATTCCATTGTACTGGATCTAACACATATTAGCATTTTACATACATTCATAAGTATAATATTTTTTTATGACATCCCGTGAAAAACCTTCTTGGTTGCTGGCTCTGTCACTTTCAGACATGCTCAGAGCAGACTTGAACCACAGGGGTTCTCTGTAAAGAGAGAGTAATTCAAAAGGCACAGACACACCCCTTGACTTTCAATTGGCACCGTTGACCTGTATGTATTCACTCCTGATTGTCTCTGTGGTGCACAGTCTGGCAGTCTGACTAAAGTGCCAGAGGTATGAGGAGAGACATCCTCCTTTGTATTTATGGGAACAAATATTTCCTAACACTTTGGATCCTATTCTTGGACAGTTAGAAGACACAATGCATCAATGCAAAAACAAATGTATTACTAATTACTGTCCATGAGTAACCTCAACCTTGTGGGTCTATGGGTGTTTGGGCCAATAAAGTGCCAACTCAATTCTACCACTGACTAGTCTCTCATGCTCCTATGAACGGGGACACAGGGCAATAGTTTTTCATCTAAACCAGCCCTTTTTTACTCTGGACGGTTCTGACTTAGAATATGTGGACAACTACAAATACCTAGGTGTCTGATTAGACTGTAAACTATCCTTCCAGACTCATATTAAGCATCTCCAATCCAAAATTCAATCTAGAATCAGATTCCTATTTCGCAACAAGGCATCCTTCACTCATGCTGCCAAACATACCCTCGTAAAACTGACGATCCTTGACTTTGGTGATGTCATTTACAAAATAGCCTCCAACAGTCTACTCAGCAAATTGGATGCAGTCTATCACAGTGCCATCCGTTTCGGCAACAAAGCCCCATATACTACCCACCACTGCGACCTGTATGCTCTCGTTGGCTGGCCTCTTCATATTCGTCGCCAAACCCACTGGCTCCAAGTCATCTATAAGTCCTTGCTAGGTAAAGCCCCGCCTTATCTCAGCTCACTGGTCACCGAATGACTCAAACAATCGAAAAGGGGATTCATTAGAGAAAATGACTTTACCCCAGTCCTCAGCAGTCCAATCCCTGTACCTTTTGCAGAATATCAGTTTCCCTGATGTTTTTCCTGGAAAGAAGTGGCTTCTTTGCTGCCCTTCTTGACACCAGGCCATCCTCCAAAAGTCTTTGCCTCACTGTGCGTGCAGATGCACTCACACCTGCCTGCTGCCATTCCTGAGCAAGCTCTATACTGGTGGTGCCCCGATCCCACAGCTGAATCAACTTTAGGAGATGGTGCTGGCGCTTGCTGGACTTTCTTGGGCGCCTTGAAGCCTTCTTCACAACAATTGAACTGCTCTCCTTGAAGTTCTTGATGATCCGATAAATGGTTGATTTAGGTGCAATCTTACTGACAGCAATATCCTTGCCTGTGAAGCCCTTTTTATGCAAAGCAATGATGTTTCCTTGCAGGTAACCATGATTGACAGAGGAAGAACAATGATTCCAAGCACCACCCTCCTTTTGAAGCTTCCAGTCTGTTATTCGAACTCAATCATCATGACAGAATTATTTCCAGCCTTGTCCTCGTCAACACTCACACCTGTGTTAACGAGTGAATCACTGACATGATGTCAGCTGGTCCTTTTGTGGCAGGGCTGAAATGCAGTGGAAATGTTTTTTGGGGATTCAGTTAATTTGCATGGCAAAAAGGGACTGCAATTTATTGCAATTCATCTGATCACTCTTCATACCGTTCTGGAGTATATGCAAATTGCCATCATACGAACTGAGGCAGCAGACTTTGTGAAAATTTATATTTGTGTCATTCTCAACATTTTTGGCCACGACTGTACATTTATTCACTCTGTGATAGGGTTGGATCCTATATGCTACTTTTATTGTCCTGTAAATGTTTCAGTGCCTATAATTTAGGCTGTGTGTAGAATGGGGCATAAAGGAAATTACCTCTACTAATAAATTACTACTTGAATATAGTGATAAGGAAAACAGCATACAAATTTGGCTTGTGTATTCATTTGCCTATAACTAATCATAATTCCATTATTTTTACATAAAAAAAGAGAATACTTCAAAATGAGAAGATCCTGCCATGGAAAAGACGACTGGGCGGACATAAAGTGGAAAGGAGGGGACATAACTCACACCATGCAGCAGGACACCTTCAGCTGTGGGGTCTTTATAATGCAGGTTTGATAGTTATATTTTCAATAATGAATGGTTAGCTGTTATGTGACAATTAGGTTAAAAAAACTCTATTTTATTTTTTAGTATAGATGGCCAAGGAAGTTGCACAGAACTTCCCCAACATCCCCTCCCAAATTGATATGGACCCTTCAAAAACACATGGAGCAACTGGGAAAATAAATAACTGAGGATATACAAGAAATGTCTGGTAATGACATTTAATTCAAAGTAAATGTAAATTCTTTATTTTTATGTAGTTGTGTCGGACAGCCATATGTTCAGTTCATGCCTATGATTTCAGAGTTCAACAAAGCCAACAACTGCTTCATGTGTGCCACAGATAAAGAACCTGGATGTGGCCTAAAGACGGACTGGGTTAGTACCTTTATTTAACATGTTTATAATCGTTTGACAACAGTGACGGCATGTAAGACAATTTATGATATAACACAATGGGATGGCCAATTCGTCATTCGTCATACTGCATTGATATTTGATATTATTTATAACTTGTTACACTTTGTTTTGATTGAATGTTTTGCGTTCCAACGGTGGTTCCATGTGCTGTGCCTCGGAATGAAGACAAAAGAGTTCAACAGAGTAAAGAACACGAACTGGAAGTGCAGTCGGTTGTTGTTGAAAATGTATGCTATACCCCATCCACACTGAAGAGGCTCTGAAATGTACCTCAACCAGGGATAAAGAGAAAGTTAACACGGTGAAATGTTTCATACTTAATTGAAGTTAAGTGTCTGTTGACATGTTGGAAAAGATTAAAGGTCTACAATTTGTTTAATTTGTCATTATTATATTTTTATTCGTTGATTTACTGGCCACCATTACTGTGTTTACATGTTCAGTATATGTATTGACCAGCAAACCCATTGCAGACTACCTCACTAGCTCTTTCCATCCCTGCTTTGGACAATTAATAGCATGACTCTCGTACTTTGCCCTTTTCCTTTATGGTTGATATTAACGATGAAAGGAGATATTATCTGTCTCTCTCCTATTGTGTACCACTGTTAAATACTGTGGGGGAAAAAACTGGGAAAATAAGTACTTAGAACTACCAATTACTGTAGATAAATATTAAAGAAAAGGGTAAACACAACACTGGACTGAACCCCCTAATTGTCAAACTAATAATAATGTACAACAATATAGAAGATACATGACTAGAGGTTATGCAATATGGGTGTATATCCACTGCATGCTTCTTAGATGTGTAATTGAGATGACCAAGGAGCTATTGCAAATTTGAAACTATGAAAAATGTACGTTACACCGCGTGATTTTACAGTACACAAACAAGAGTGTGCAATATAGAAGGGTAGTCAGAGGACATTAGGTCACATGACCAAGGAGTTATTGAAATTCTACATTTTGAAAAATTATTTTAAAATCTTGTGAGATGAAAATGGACAAACTAAAGGGTGTGCAATGTGTAGGCCCACTGAGTGGACATTCTGAACCTTGTTTGAAGTCACTAGTTCACATGACCAAGGAGCTATTGAAAATCTACATTTTGAAAAATTAATGTAAAACCATGTGAGATTTAAAAAAAAAAAAATGGACAAACTAAAGGGTGTGCAATGTGCGTCTATGCCATCGAGTTAGCTACAGTCAGTTTTGAAAGTGTTTGGAGTAATTAAAGAGCTATTGAAATTTGAAAAATGTGACTTGTCACTATGTTGACGGTCCCTAACTGCTGTTGGTGAACGTAAGGAAAACTTCAGGCGAATATCCAACCTGAAACTTCCTTTACCTCGGTTCACTCTGGCCACATTGAGTCCGGCCCAGACGCTTCACTCCTCTCACATTGAGTCAAGTCCCGAACTACACACTGCCTCTCAACCAAGCCGCACTTAGCTGCCACGTCATCTGTTGCCCCGTCACTGCATAAACAGAAAAGATGGCCGCCTCCGTCCGGGAAAAGCAGGCAGGTCTGTCAATGGTTTCGGTCATAGATTTTTGCTGAACATAGGTTGTCGAATTGTTGATTCACATTGTAAAACCGACTATTTTCTCTGACCGTAGCCTGTTGAATAAAATACGAACTTCCACGATGGCCACCAGCCATCTTCACGAGGAAATCAATGCTAAGCTAACTTATTAGCTAGCTATCGTAAACGCGTTACAATAATATTATGAAGCAGCAACAAGTCGGATGGCTAACCTACACTTACTACTACTCTTGACTTCACTAGACACTTTGATGTGGTTGTCATGTCAAGGAACAGGAATGCCACGCAGTGAATGACTGACAGATATAGCTAAACCGACTGCAGTATTGTTCCTTTGGATGAGTGGCTAACTAGCTAACGCTAGCTAACTAGCCATTTCACTCATCAAACAATTTCACTCGTTGATTGGCAGAAATGGTATGGCAAAGTCCCAGTTCCCCCAGTCCTGTGCCATGTTTAGTATGGCAAAAGTGGTGGTTGTGCCAGGGGTGTGGTGGGATGTGCAGCACCTATTGCACAAATATTTCCAATTTACATCATCTTAAACATTGGCCAAGCATGACTTTATACTGTATTCTTCTGTGTCCCCAGCTGCATTGAAGCGCATGCTGAATTTCAACACTTCTCCGTTGAAAAACACTGCTGCTGAGCCAGTATGGAAGGTTCTGATCTACGACAGGTTTGGCCAGGACATAATCTCCCCTCTACTGGCGGTCAAAGAACTACGGGACATGGGAATCACTTTGCACTTGTGAGTAACTCACAATTTGACCTCGCTGTTAATAATCTATTAATCCCCTTCACAAAAGGTAAATGTAGAGAACTAAAATCATGATGCACCAGACAAATAATTAATGGGACTGTAAAGACTTTGAATTTGAGTAATGTAACCCATCAACTGGTCAGTATCTATTGAAAATGAATGATCTACCAGTGCAGTATATTTCAAAGGACAACAACAGTTTTGCGAGAAGTTGAATTGAGCAATTGCAAATAAGTCCACAAACACAGTATTGACTTGGTGTCAATCAATGGACGCACCTTCATCTAGAAAGGTCTTCAATATATTTGATCATTCTCTATAGGTTGCTTCATTCAGACAGAGATCCCATCCCGGATGTGCCAGCCATCTATTTTGTTATGCCGACAGAGGAGAATATTGACCGGATATGCCAAGTAAGCATCCCTCACTCAGAATATCAACATTACATCATCAGATATGATTAAACTCAGGATAGGTCTAGAGATGATAAGAAAAACTGTATTGGGCCAGTGAGCCTATCCATTTGGTGGCCTTGGCCAGATACAATTATTTGTTGTCCAAACATTACATCTCAGACATTTAACATCCTACTAGTCACTATATTGGTACATTCCATTGTTTTGTTTATTTTTCTCAGGACCTTCGTAACCAGCTGTATGAGTCATACTATTTGAACTTCATCTCAGCCATATCCAGAAGTAAACTAGAGGATATTGCTAGTGCAGCTCTCTCAGCCAACGCTGTCACCCAGGTTACCAAGGTGAGTCCACCACACACTAGTTAACCTCTCTTCTAGGCTGTCTCTCAAATGGTACCTTATTCCCTATATAGTGCACTATTTTTTTTCCCTGTAGGGCTCTGGTCAAAAATAGTACAATTATGTAGGGGATAGGGTGCCATTTGTGACTCCATCCTAGTCATTTTCTAACACATCACATCATAGGATATTGAACAGCCTTGTAACCGTAAGGTATTTTTTGCTTTCGTAGGTGTTTGATCAGTATTTGAATTTCATCACACTCGAAGATGATATGTTTATCCTCTGTAATCAAAATAAAGAGCTCATCTCCTACCATGGTAAGTTCATTGGATTCAGAAACTGTGCTAGATTGCACTTTGCCATTTTCATCAGATCTTATTCATGATTAGCTGTTATGATTGTATTTGACTTCCTGTTTTCTTATTCCCTTTTGATTAGCGATTAACAAACCGGACATCATGGACACAGAGATGGAGGCCATCATGGATACGATTGTAGACAGCCTTTTCTGCTTCTTTGTCACTCTGGGTGGGTCTTTCCACAGAATATTATTAGTCCCACAACACTATTGAGACTCCTTGACAGAACACTGTTTGGTATTTCAAAATACTGTAAGATTGTTTCATTTACTCAGGTGGTTCATGGTTGTACCATTTTCTCCCTGCTAGATGGCAGCATCACTTTTGTTATTACTCACCTGAATGGAAGCGATACCAAAATCATATTTCCTAGAGAGGAAAACATTTTGAAAGTAAAGGCCAATGGGGATAGTGTGACTAATTGATGCATTGAGCAAAGTAAACCCACTGCATCCCTAACTTGCAGGTTGTATACGATTCTCAGTTTTATCCTCATGGGATTCACAGCACGTCCTCATATTCTCTATAGACACGCTCTGCTAAAGTCGTCAATGCCCTCTATTGGCAGTTAACAGATCCGTTTTGTTTTCTTAGGTGCTGTCCCCATAATCCGCTGTCCAAGAGGGAATGCTGCGGAGATGGTTGCGGTGGTGAGCATCATCCTTCCTCATTTATAACTCTCTGAATTCCCCTCAGCCGCTGTCAAGGGGCCCAGTCTGTCTGTCAGTCAGTCTAAATACACTTTGTATTATGTCTTGGCAGTGCAGACAGGGCTGGGAGAGTAGTACCCATCCCCAGTGGGTACAGTGAAAGAGGAAATTAGTCATTTGAGGACGACATCCAAGTCCACCCACCTCCAAAATCTCACTGTTTGCATACAGTATTTGCAGATAGATTCTTGATGTGGGGAGGAATGTTGATGCAGCCAGTGTGGAAGCTGATCCTCCAAGAGCCTTAATGGATGGATGCAGTGTTTCTCCTCCAGTTACACAGCACTGCTCTTTGTTCCCTATACTGGACTGCTGTGTTGTGGTGAGGGTCTCTAAGCTCTCAGTGAAACGCTGCAAGACTGTGTGCTAAGCGTATATCCGGTTAAGAAGATGTAAGGCGTCTTACCTAGCTGCATAAGAAGCAAAACTATCTAACCCAGTTTCTCTGTTTGTTGCAGAAACTTGACAAGAAGCTGAGGGAGAACCTGCGAGACGCCAGAAACAGCCTGTTCACTGGAGACAATATGGGGGCCGGCCAGTTCAGGTGGGTCAGGGTGCAGATTAGTACACTGGGTATGAACCATAAAGAGAGCAGACTAGATGTAGACATTAATATCATGATTCTGTACTGTACCACGGAAGACCTACTCCATTCCCTAAGACAAAGACATAAAATGGCTTCCCACCCACACACTGTGCTACACAATGTCTTTGTCTATCTCTGAAGTGGAAATGTGCTATTCTGCTTTTCTCCTCTCCTCTGCTCTCCAGACTCACTGAGTGGTTCGCTAGGCCTTCGCTATAAGTGGTGGATGAAGTGAAAACAGTCATGCTTCCTCTGGGAAGCTCTAAGCAGGATCTATTTCAGGTCTTCTTTCGTTTCAGCTTTGGTGGAGCAGAGGGAGAGCCTAGCCAGTGGGGAACTCTGGGTACATTTATCATCCTCTCGTTTCATCTCGCTCTCTGTCTCTCTTCAGCTTCCAGAGACCCCTATTTGTACTCGCTGACCGCAACCTGGATCTTGCCACCCCTCTCCACCACACATGGACCTACCAGGCCCTCATCCACGATGTGCTGGTAAGACAGGAAGCCAGGGAATCAGGGGGCAGGGAGGGAGAGAAGCAAATCTGTCTGTCATACTCCCACCACTCTGTTATGATGGACTTAACAGACACAACATACACTGACAAAAACGAAGGGCTTACCCATGAGAAACGCCTACTCCACAGTCTTGAGTAATTTATGGTGCGTGGTGTTGTTGGGTGTATGGTATTTTGCGCTCTGTATAGGATGAACTATGAGTATGCACGGCTCAGTAGTGTGAATTGGGATTTATACAGTTGAAGTTGGAAGTTTACATCCACCTTAGACAAATACATTTAAACTCAGTTTTTCACATTTAATCCGAGTAAGAATTCCCTCTTAGGTCAGTTAGGATCACCACTTTATTTTAAGAATGTGAAACGTCAGAATAATAGTAGAGAGTGATTTGTTTCAGCTTTTATTTATTTCGTCACATTCCCAGTGGGTCAGAAGTTTACATACTCTCAATTAGTATTTGTTAGCATTGCGTTTAAATTGTTTAACTTGGGTCAAACGTTTCGGGTAGCCTTCCACAAGCTTCCCACAATAAGTTGGGGGAATTTTGGCCCATTCCTCCTGACAGAGCTGGTGCAACTGAGTCAGGTTTGTAGGCCTCCTTGATCGCACACACTTTTTCAGTTCTGCCCACAAATTTCTATAGGATTGAGGTCAGGGCTTTGTGATGGCCATTCCAATACCTTGACTTTGTTGTCCTTAAGCCATTTTGCCACAACTTTGGAAGTATGCTTAGGGTCATTGTCCATTTGGACCCATTTGCGACCAAGCTTTAACTTCCTGACTGATGTCTTGAGATGTTGCTTCAAAATATCCACATTTTCCATGCTCATGATGCCATCTATTTTGTGAAGTGCAGTGGGTAGTCCCTCCAGTCCCTCCTGCAGCAAAGCACCCTCACAATATGATGCTGCCACCCTTGTACTTCACGGTTGGGATGGTGTTCTTCGGCTTGCAAGCCTCCCGGTCATTATGGCCAAACAGTTTTTATTTTTGTTTCATCAGACCAGAGGACATTTCTCCAAAAGGTACGATCTTTCTTCCCATGTGCAGTTGCAAACCGTAGCCTGGATTTTTTTATGGCGGTTTTGGAGCGGTGGCTTCTACCTTGCTGAGCGGCCTTTCAGGTTATGTCGATAATAGGACTCGTTTTACTGTGGATATAGATACTTTTGTACCTGTTTCCTCCAGCAACTTCACAAAGTCCTCTGCTGTTCTAGGATTGATTTGCACTTTTCGCACCAAAGTACGTTCATCTCTAGGAGACAGAGAGCAGTATAACGGCTGCGTGGTCCCATGGTGTTTATGATTTTCCCATGATGTCAAGCAAAGAGGCACTGAGTTTGAAGGTTTCTGGAATTTTCCAAGCTGTTTAAAGGCAGATTCAACTTAGTGTATGTAAACTTATGATTCACTGGAATTGTAATACAGTGAATTATAAGTGAAATAATCTGTCAACAATTGTTGGAAAAATTACTTGTGTCGTACACAAATGTCCTAACCGACTTGCCAAAACTATAGTTTTTTAACAATAAATTTGTGGAGTGGTTGAAAAACGAGTTTTAATGACTCCAACCTAAGTGTATGTAAACTTCGACTTCAACTGTGTATATATATATATATATATATATATATGCCAAGGTTTGATTTTTTTCAAGGTAGCGCTACTGCAATTACCTTGTGTGTAAGATTAAGAATAGGGTAAATGCTGTGGTATGTGCTCAGTGCGGTGACCTGTGCCAGAGGTCATAAATATTTGTGACGAACCATTTTCCAGCCTCGCTGCCTTAAAATTATTTCTGGTGTAAAATGTACAATCCAGTCCCCTCTCCTATCCTTAGTTTCAGTATCACGAGTCCTTTGTTTAAACCTCAATATATTTATGACAACGGTTGTTATTTTGAATGTAGGTATTATGATGATGTAAGTAGATATCAGTGTTTATCCCAGAGGTATCTATGGACCAGTCTTTTTTCCCGATGATGCAAGCAGAAATATGACCAGACTACACATCCAATAGGATCTCTGCCAGACGCCAACCATCATCCCAACACTGAAAAACATAATCACTCAGAAATGACTTATTTGCAGGAAAAATACTGTCCTTAGTAGAAATTATTTTGCTGTGTGTGTGTGACACTAATGTATTTCTGTGTGTGTGTCCTAGGACTTCCACCTGAACAGGGTCAGTATGGACGAATCTGTGGGGTCAGAAGCTTCCCCTTCCGGAGCCAGACCCAAGAAGAAAAATAAGAAGAGTTATGACCTCACAGCCGCAGACAAATTCTGGCAGAAACACAAGGGCAGGTTAGGAACTCACTTGTGGTGATTACTGATTCAGAGGGTAGCTTGTGGCCAAGGCTTTATAACTAGGTAGCAACAGTATATTCCAAGCTTTGCTTGTTAGAAACTCCATTCCATTGGCTAAAGTGTGATTTTAAACTACTGATTTAGAAGGTAGTCTGCGTTTGATGCTTTATAACTCAATTAGTAACCGTATATTTCAAACCATTTTTTAGAGTTATGCTTTATAACTCGGTAGCAACAGTATATTTCAATCTGTGCTGTAGTGAAGTTCTTCTTGGCTGAGCGGTTGTTTTGACTCTTCCAGCCCGTTCCCGGAGGTGGCTGAGTCTGTACAGGAGGAGTTAGACACGTATCGAGCCCAAGAGGACGAGGTGAAACGCCTCAAGAGCATCATGGTAAGAAGGCGCACAGGCGGTTTTCTAGAGCTGTTCAATGAAGTAGTCTCACTGAAAACAATGGACCGACACTCACACCTGCAAATTCCCCACTAAAATAAGACTTTTGATCTTCTCCAGGGGTTGGAGGGTGAGGATGAGGGACCCATTAGTAGTATTAGTATGTCAGACAACACCGCAAAACTTACCTCAGCTGTCAGGTGAGCATCATTGTAGAAATTCCATTTTATTTGAACTAGGCTAGTCAATTAAGAACAGATTCTTATTTACAATAACGGCCTACCCGTATATGTAAATATACAGTATTTCTGTATTATTATTTATTAATTGCTACGCTGTTATTGACTGCCCAGTCTGGACCAAAACTGTTCTGTGTTTCCTCTACTAGCTCCCTACCAGAGCTTCTGGAGAAGAAGAGGCTGATTGACCTCCACACTAACGTAGCCACCGCCGTTCTGGATCACATTAAGGTTAGTATTAAACCCGGTCATGGCCTGACAACTAGATAGAGGGGGTTCTCTCTCTGTCCCATAGTGCACTGCATCCAACGAACACTTTTTTTCAGATATTAAACATGTATGGAAGACTGCTGTGCAGTCCGTGTGAGCTCAAATCTCAGAGCACTCACTATAAAGTTGTTACTAAACCTGCCAGTAAAGGACTGCTGAAGCATCCTCTTGACTTGGACTAAGTTAAGCGTACCTATTAAGCCCACATACACATTAAGCCCACTTCTATTTTTGGATTAAATCTAATGTTTCAACCAGTTCATGTGGTTGTTTTTATTCTAAGCCAATTAAATGTTTTCTTATTAAGTTATTGACAGTTATGTGTAAGTTCCTACTAGTGGCCAACTTCAGCTGCAAAGCTGCAAAAAAAACGTTGGTGTGGCGGCGACTCAGAGAAACATATTTTTAGTACCTCAGATAAGTGATCACACCTAAGAGATGAATGTGTTGATCTATGCACATGATGGCATACTACATGGGTATTAATGACTATTTCTTGCCAATTGAAAGTAGATGTGTCATGCTAGCAGTCGTACCACATGTCACAGTCAATACAGTGGCAACATAGCTTGGTGAACCACAACAGTATAATAGTATAAAAACTCACCACTCATATTGTTTTTAATGCATTTTGTCTTGTTTATTTTAATGTTAAATTAACCTTGCATTGTTATACATGGATGCATTTTTGTAAATTGGTGTATCTTAAAGGGTACAGTAGCACCAAAAACACCCCCTCTATACAGAATGTAAATAAATATTAATACTGACTTTGCATACTATTGTAGTATATAGTGTATATTTATACCTCAGACCATTGGTTTCCAAATATTTTGTGAGTAAACTTAGCTATTTTGTATTTTTCACCGTAAATTATTGATGCTCCAATTAAGCCCAGTTTGCATTGAAACACAGGGATTGTGTGTTGATATCCCTAATATTCAATAAACCCGAGTATAAATAGATTTGCTTCAGATTTAAGTGGCTAAAAATACTGAAACTACACTTATACATATGATGCCATGGTTCCTTTAACAAAATGTAGAACAATGAAAAGCCTCGGTACTCTGTCCAAGACATTTGGAGTGGACAGGTAGTCATTGAAGCGGAGAGAGAGAGAAGAATAGGATCAGATTTGAAGGACATCAGAGATAGAAGACCTACCAGTGTGTGAGACTAATGTAGGACATCAACCACCCGAGCCACTGCCTGTTCACACCGCTACCATCCAGCAGGTGAGGTCAGTACAGCTGCATCAAGGCTGGGACTGAGAGACTGAAGAACAGCTTCTATCTCAAGGCCATCAGACTGCTAAACAGCAATCACTAACTCAGAGAGACTGCTGCCTACATGGAGACCCAATCACTAGCCACTTTAACAAATGGATCACTAGTCTCTTTATACAATGCCACTTTAAATAATGCTACTTTAATAATGTTTACATATCTTACATTACTCATATCATATGTATATACTGTATTTTATACAACCTATTGCACGGTGCCTATGCCGCTCGGCCATCGCTCATCCATATACTTACATGTACATATTCTCATTCACCCCTTTAGATTTGTGTGTATTAGGTAGTTGTTGGGAAATTGTTAGATTACTTGTTAGATATTACTGCACTGTCGGAACTAGAAGCACAAGCATTTCGCTGCACTCGTGTTAACATCTGCTAACCATGTGTATGTGAGCAATAAAATGTGATTTGATTTGTGGTGGATCAACATGAGGGACAAGAAGATGACTATTGGACAACTAAGGTACTGTATAAGGTAGTAGTTGTGGAATTGTTAGGTTAGATTACTCGTTGGTTATTACTGCATTGTCGGAACTAGAAGCACAAGCATTTCGTTAAACATGGTTAGCAGATGTTAATGCGAGTGTATGTGACAAATAAAATTTGATTTGATTTAATGCAGTTAGGACTGGGAGATATTCATATTGTTGTCCCTCATTCATCCATGCGTTTCTATCTTTTGGTTCACCACATGTGCTTTTGTCATGCAACCGTAGAGTGGGTGATGTGAAACTGTCTTCAGACAGGCTTTAGGAAGACAAGTTGAACTAATTAACAAGAATAGCAGTACAGAAAATGTTAACCAGCTGCTTTCAACTAATTAATTAAAAGTTGTGTGCCTTATGATCTTTGTTGCATGGCTTCTTATCCACAGAGGTCCAGTGTGGGTGCAGGGTTGTGTTCTAACCAAGCAGTAACACACCTAATTCAACTAATCAAGTCTGGATTGAAGTCTTATGATTAGTTGATCAATTGAATCAGGTGTGTATTGGTTGGCAAGAACAAAAGCCTGGGTCGAAATTGATCTCTGTGGATACGATTGGACAACCCCTGTTATGAATGCTGCTTCCATGATGAATAGTGATGATCAATTGATTTGAACTTTAGGGGAGATGATTATAATTCAAGTTTACATAAGAAATATCAGTTTTCAACATTTAGAAATGAATTAAAATAGATTATTTAAGAGGTGGGAATTTTTGGAACACCCATGGGCTTAAAGGTACATTAAGTTCTCATTAAACCCAGTCCACACTTTTCACACATTTTATCAAATATTTTTCTCACAGAAAACAAAATGGTGTCCTAAAACTTCACATGAGATGAATCTTTCAATCGGATTAATTTATTTTTGTTGTGTATTTTACCCCCTCTTTCTCCCCAATTTTGATCTTGTCTCATCACTGCAACTCCCCAACGGGCTCGGGAGGCCAAGGTCGAGTCATGCGTCCTCCGAAACATGACCCGCCAAACCGCGCTTCTTAACACCAGCCCACTTAACCCGGAAGCCAGCCGCACCAATGTGTCGGAGGAAACACCGTTCACCTGCAGGTGCCCAGCCCGCCACAACGAATCCCTAGAGCACGATGAGCCAAGTAAAGCCTAGCCAAACCCTCCCCTAACCTGGACGGCGCTGGGCCAATTGTGCGCTGCCCTATGGGACTCCCGATTACGGACAGTTGTGATACAGCCCTGGATCGAACCAGGGTCTGTAGCGATGCAGTGCCTTAGACCGCTGCACCACACGGGGAGCCCTTCATTTGATAATTTTAACAAAAAATATCTCAACTTAGATTTTTGGTGGGCACATACTTATAGGTACTCTTTCTCTAATGTGTAACTTCTGTGACCCATCCACAGAGCCGTAAACTGGACGTGTACTTTGAGTACGAGGAGAAGCTGATGAGCAAATCCACCCTGGAGAAGTCTTTGCTGGACATAATCAGTGACCCTGACGGTAGATGTGCCTCTGTGCTTATCTTGGCCAGAAATAACATAAATCATACAGTCGGAAATACCTGAGGTGCCTGTTGATGTAAGGTTTGTTAAACAACTTTGTTTTTGTCTTTGTGACAGCGGGAACACCAGAGGACAAGATGAGACTGTTTCTGATTTTCTACATCACAGCCCTGCAACCCCCTTCAGAGGTGAGGCCTGTCCCCCACTTAACCCTTACCCTATCAAACACACGCATACTGGACTTAACCCTGTCCCTATCAAAAACATACTAGACTCAAGTCACACATTTTCTCACCATGAAACACATGCCAAACTAGACTCAATCACAGGTCGGAGTGGAGCCACAAGATACAGGCCCCTTTGTCAGGGAACTCTGTTGATTTGTCTGATTCACTACGGTCATATGCAGTTTCATGTCCAATGGAACCAAAAATGGCACAATAGCAACCTCAATGGAGACACTTTGTGGTCTCACTGGATGTGGTAGTCTTAGTAACAGCACAATATACAATATGAAAAACCTTGGCCCTGGCTTGCGTTTCATTGTTTAGAACACCAAACATCAATTCTCAAATCATTTTTTCGTATGATATTCAAACCAGCTTTTCTCCTTACAACATTCAAAAGCTTTATTGTTCGATATGACACGTTAGAGCAGATTCCAGGAACATCGATACCCTTTGAAGCCGAGGCCAAATGTCATTACTCCAGAAGTCCAATAATGCTAGCTTGTTCTGTTCTGAGCATCTCAAGGCCCTCTGTATAGGAGGACACCCAGCCCTCCACTGTGACTGTGGGTTCTACGTCTGCTTTCTTCAGGGAGGCGGCGCAGCTCGGGGACTAGCCTCTTAGGGACCCTGCTAAGACTTGGAAGACCTTAATACTGGCTCTGCTTCAAGCCCTGTCACCACCACCTCAGTAACCACAGTTCACCACAGAGGAGTGAAGTCAAGTCCCTCCAGCCGCCAGCTCCAAAGAGCTGGGAGGATGCCAGGGGGCCGTATTCACAAAGTCTCCGAGTAGGAGTACGGATCGAGGATCAGTTCCCTGCTCGTCCATATAATCGTTTTCATTATCATCTAAAAGACAAAACTGATCCCAGATCAGCACTCCTGTTCTGAGGAGCATTAATATGGGCCCAGGGTTCTGGCTGCGGCTGCAGGCTGGGAACAGCGTTAGGATCAGGCTGTCCTGGAGCATCATGTTGATCAATGGTCTTCCTAATAGCCCTTCTCCTCTGAGATGCCATTCTGCTTTCCCGGCCTGACAGCTGAAGTCAAGCAGGAAATCTTTTTCCACCGCCAACGTCTTGTGGTATTCCTCCTTTCATCTCTGTCCCCCCCCTTAACCTGAACCCGTCCAGGGCCGATTTATTACCATGGGATTACCATCCCCTCTCTGTTCCGTTCTCCAGTTGGTCCAGTATGTACATTTTTAAGGTTATTTGTTTTCTGTGGATGCTGTGGTGTAACATCCGTTTAGTTACATTAAAAAGTACTTGTCTCTGCCATTGTAATGTACTGATGATACCACCATACACGTGTCACACTCTGCTTTAGGATGACTAGGTTTTTATTTCTTCAAGCTTTTTTTTTTAAGTCCCTGGTTGGTAAATTCCCTACTAATACTCGAATGCCTGCTCAATCACTTGTATGTATGTTTTACCTTGGTGAAAACAGGCATACTGTTATCTTACTGGGTTTTTTCTGTGTTTCAGACTGATCTGGACCAATACAAGAAGGCTCTTCTAGAGACTGGCTGCGACCTGTCCTCTCTCAACTACATCAAGCAGTGGAAGTAAGACATTACAAACAAGCTTGCATTTTCAGCATATGATGCTTCATACATGCAGAACCAAACAGATAATAAAACACATTGTTTTGGGTTCCTTCAAGGAGCTTTTTATGAATAATTTGTTTTGCCAGGGCTTTCACAAAGATTGCTGCCACACCATCTAACTATGGAAACAGCGGTGTGAAACCTATGGGGTAAGAAAGAGAGAGCACTCTCTGTGTGTGTCCCAAATGGCACCTTATTCCCTACACAGTGCACTACTTTCGACCAGGTTAGTGTACTATGTAGGGAATAGGGTGCCATTTGGGACATTGCAGAGTTTCCCTTGTTTCAGGGGTCCCATAGACCTAACCCCCGTGCTGACCCTGTCCTCCTGGCTCTCTATCCCACAGCCTCTTCTCTAGAGTGATGAACTCTGGCTCCCAGTTTGTCATGGAGGGGGTGAAACACCTGGTGCTTAAACAGCATGTGAGTAGCTTTACACACACACACACACACACACACAGATATACATGCACACAGAATTATGCACAGAAACACACGCATGCAGAATGAGTGATACTGAATGTCTCTTAATAGACAGATGAGAGGAGCAGTGTCATCATGATACTCTCTGTATATGTGTTTTCAAAATGTCCAGATGTCCCTTGGCTTTGATGGGAAGGTTTTGCCTGGAGACATGTATGTTAATATCTCACGCGGCTGCTCGTTGGAGTCAGTCTGTAGTGATTAATTACCTGGTGAGAAAGAACAGAGTTTTTAAAGTGTTTTTCTTTCAGAACCTGCCAGTCACGCGTATCCTGGACAACCTGATGGAGATGAAGTCCAATCCGGTGAGCCGTCTCCTCTCTTCTCTCCTCCCCCTCTACTGTGGACATTCCTCTATGTTTCTGCTTTGTTGCACCATCACATTCAGGAGGGATGCATGCTGATGAATACAGTGGCAACAAGATGAACAACCTGATGGGTGTCTCATGTCTGCAGTCGGAGACTTCTCCAATCATGCCCCCTTCTGATTAGATCACTTCTGAATATGTGGGGGGAAACTAGTCATCACAAATTGTGAAGACGTGACTAGATTTTTTAATAAAGGCAGCAACTGTAGCTAAGCTACTTTGTCAAATGTAAAGTAGCTGTCTGCAGTCGTGCACATACAGTACTAGTCAAAAGGTTGGACACACCTACACATTCCTGGGTTTTTCTTTATTTTTACTATTTTCTACATTGTAGAATAACAGTGAAGACATCAAAACTATGAAATAACACATATAGAATCATATAGTAACCAAAAAAGGGTTAAACAAATCATAATATATTTGAGATTCTTCAAAGTAGTCACCCTTTGCCTTGATGACATCTTTGCACACTCTTGGCATTCTCTCAACCAGCTTCATAAGGTCGTCACCTGGATGCATTAGCTACAGTTGCTGCCTATATTACAAAATCTAGTCCGTCTTCACAATTTGTGAAAAATAAAGTATAACCCTTGAATGAGTAGGTTTTTCCAAACTTTTGACTGGTACTGTACTTGCAGATGACCTATGACCTCACAGTGTAGTAGTGTTTCTGTCAAGTCGGTCAGTCATGTGCATAACAATATAGAAATGCCAGGTATGCTTCCCAGATGGCACCCTATTCCCTATATAGTGCACTACTTTTGACCAGAGCCATATGGGCCCTGGTCAAAAATCGTGCACTATGTAGGGAGTAGGGTGCCATTTGGGATGCCACCCCAGTGATTAAAAACAGCTCTGTGAGGGTGGCCTGGCCTGATCTACTCTGGGGGCTCCACTGTGGTGCGAAACCCTAGCCGCTAGCTGCCTGCAGGGCTGCAATAGAGCACATGGGCAGCACTGTGGACTCTCAATCCTCTCTCTGGGAGGACAGGCGCACACTGAACCTGGAGATTAGGTTACAGCTAACCCAGAAGCTCTCTCTACACTTCCTCATCTCTCTCTCAGCTCCTTACCAGCTTACCCTGAAGCAGAGGGAAGGTCCACTTCACTGAAAATCATTCACAAGCCATCCTCTGTGTACTCAACACTACACTTGTTAGTGTAGGCCACCAGGCTTGAGGCAGGTCCCCTATTCCCCTCTGGGGTGTCTAATTGTCCCTGGATCAGCTGCTACATCTATAGAGGTGTTACATCAACTTAGTCCCTTTGTGATTACCATCTCTCACAGGTCCATAAACATTTAATATGAACAAACGCTTTTCAATTTCCATTAGCTCCGTTCCATCTTGTCAGTGTCCCAGGTGGCACCCTATTCCCTTCAAAGGGAATAGGGTGCCTCTACTTAAAAGTAGGGCGCTTTATAGGGAATAGGGTACCATTTGGCACTCATACCGTGTGTCTACAGCCAGGAGGGAGCAGGGATTACAGGATTCTGTTACTGGCTTTAGATGCCCCCCAACCCCTATCCCCACCTCTCCAAACACTGAATTGGACATAACAATATTATCATTTTCTCAGCTACTGGAATTACAGTGCACTGTACAAAGCGCTTCTTGTTCGGTGAGCCGAGAAGGAGAGGGGCACATCAGTCCAAATTCAACAGCCTCCATCCTCCTCTCCCCACCCCTGTCCCGCATCCGATGGCCCTCTTGGACAGGTGTAATCTATCGGTGGTTCTTCTGTGTGAACACAATGCCATTCCTCTCCCAGGCAGGTTTAGCAGTGTGTTCAGGTTTGATATCAGAAGCCCTCTGCTGAACTGCCTCTCTCCTGTGTGGGGAAAGACGATAGCACAAAAATCTGGAGCATCTAGTCAGTTCAGAGAGACAGGGAGCTCCTCTTTCACCAGCCTGACTGCAAAGTATTTTCTCTTCTGGTGAAGAATGTGAGTGGGCCACGGCTCTGCCAGATAGAGGTAGATGCATTCGGTCCATTGGGAAGAGAGGAGAGAGACTAGGGATGCATCCTAAATGGCAACCTATTTAGTGCAGTACTTTTGACCAGGGCCAATAAGGCTTTGTTGTGAATTGTTACATACTACTGCACTGTTGGAGCTAGGAACACAAGCATTTCGCTACACCCGCAACAACATCTGCTAAACATGTGTATGTGACCAATACAATTTGATTTGGTCAAAAGTAGTGCACTATAGGGAATAGGATGCAATTTGGGAATAAGCCCAGACTAAAGACTTGGTTCTGGGTTTAAGGAGGATGTATGAGTAGAGGGAGAGGGAGGGAAGAAACTAACTTCACTGATCCTATTTAAGACTAGTTCTGGTAAATGTGACGTTTCTGTTGAAATCAAGCAGGTGTTGCCTGAATCTGAATTCTGCCTGATCTGATCGCACTTGAGTCAATTGGTTGACTTTGTTTCATAGGACCCATGCTTATGCAGGAGTTGCTTTTAATAAGAGGAACTGGGTGACCTTGAGCAATGGGGGGGATTTTGGGGGTTTCTAGAATTGTCCGAAAATGGTCTCTTTCTTGTTGTTCATGTGATGTATACGTTTGTTGGTTTATTGATGATGTTTTTATGATGTGCAGGAGACTGATGACTACAGATACTTTGATCCCAAGATGCTGCGCGGCAGTGAGAGGTAAGACTTCAAGAGCTCCAAGGATAACAGTTAAGGCCTCTAAATAGTAACGTGCATTTTCTGTCTGTAAGATCTGTGTCTAAACACTCCTGTTCTCCCAACAGCTCAACCCCAAGGAACAAGAACCCGTTTCAAGAGGTGAGTCCTGCCATGGTCAGCACAAACATACAAACAGGGCCTCTACTAAATCCAGCAACTGCTGTGTGTTGTCCTGGTGCCTGGTGCCTATCTTGGACTCACTGTGTGACGGGGGGGGGGGGGCACACTAATCTGTGTGTATAATGTACATGAACCTAGCAGCCTCAACCCGTCAGAGAGATCTCGCCTTCTGTTTCAGGCTATCGTCTTTGTGGTCGGAGGAGGAAACTACATAGAATATCAAAACCTGGTGGACTACACAAAGGTAAACTATCACTCCCAAAAAAAAAAATGTTTAATATTTTTTTTTAATGAATGTTTTATTAAAATATCTACATGTAACATTGTGACAAAAGTTTTCATTGTATTTTGTGAAAACTCTTCATATTTTCAGTTGAGTTTTTTTGAACAATGTGTATTTTGTGGCATCCTTTTAGGCAAAGCCAGGGAAGAGGGTGCTGTACGGATGCAGTGAGCTCTTCAATGCAGGGCAGTTCATCAAACAGGTAGGAGGACCACCAGCCTTAGGTGTGCGTCCCAAATGGCAACCTATTACCCATATAGTGCACTACTACCATATGTGGCCCTGGTCAAAAGTAGTGCACTGAATAGGGAAACTACATTGCTGGTTAAGGGCTTGTAAGTAAGCATTTCACAGTAAGGTCTACCTACACCTGTTGTATTTGGCATAAGTGACAAATAAAATGTGATTTGATTTAAAAAGGGTGCCATTTGGGAAGCAGGCTTTTTGTTGAGTAATATCAATCATTTAAGCCTGACCCATAATATGGAATGATGACACCCATACTGTGGGTTTGTGTTAAATCACCTACACTGCTAAGTTGATCTTAGATTTCTTTAGTGCGATGTAGTTTTTATTGTTTCTCCGTGTTTGTCTCCACAGCTATCCTCACTCGGCCAAAAGTAAAAGCAAGAAAACATATCAACACTTTCTTTTCTTGGATTCCATTTCTCCTAAATACTCACAACTGCAATCAAGACCTCTCTAATCATTGATGATCGTTTTCAGTTACACTAGATCCTGTCTCTCTCTCTGATATTCCATGTGTTTTATAATGTGTACTATACTTACATTGTTTGTTTAAAGGCCCATTCCAGTCAAAAACATGATTTTCCTGTGTTTTATATTTCCATACTATGAGGTTGGGGAAAATATTGCAAAAATTCTGATAATGCCCTTTTAGTGTAAGAGCTTTTTGAAAAGACCACCTGAAATTATTGCCTGTTTTGGTGGGATGGAGTTTTGGCCTGCCTGGTGAGATCACCAGGTGGTAAATTAGTTAATAGGCGAATGAGAGAGTTCCAAACCTCTCTGCCAATAACAGATAGTTTTCAGTTTTCCCCTCCCCACTCAGACCACTCTGACAGTCCTACCAAAATTCTTGTTTGAGAAATTCCTCTTGCTAAGAAGCTATTTTCGTTACTTTTTGACCATTTTAATTGAAAACAATCGCAGTGAGGTACTTAATTGTTACCTAGAAATGATTTGATATTGATATAAAAACATCTGCATTGGGCCTTTAACTAATTTGCTTTGCACTCTCAACAAATAAAGTTGAATAGTCTTTACTCAACACGGTTGCTGTGTAGTATATCAACCAGAGTTTTTCAACTTGTCCTTTGTTTAATCTTATTCAGGATCAGGACAGGGTGTTTTAGTAGACTTCCTCTTGCAGCGAACAAGGATACAAATAAATAATATTTACAGTCTACAAATAGCCCCGTTTGTCTGTGTCCGTTCCCCTTAGGCGAGTTGGAGCTGATCACGAATGAGCCAAGAAGCCAGTGTCAGTTTAGTTGCTGATCTAGAGTTGTAGCATGGAGAACTCACCACTATTACACAAGGTGCTGCGGTTTATTTTCTGTATTGCCCAACACCATAGACTAAGACTGCTACCTTGACCAGCTTTAGGTGCCACCAAGTATGTATCGAAGTGTATTATTAGCTGACCTGACTTCCGTGGCTAGCGTTGCAGCAGCCACTCTCATTAACCGGATCAAGGGATTAGGCTAATGTATGTAGGACACAACCATGCCAGTTCTATTACTGTACACCTGCCTTGCATACACAGACAGGGTCATTCTATGGAGAGACTGAGAGGGGCATTCTCAACTCTGTCTCAGTTGGAATTACGAACGAGAATGCTACCATCTACCTGAGGGGTCCCTGGGACACCATTCACTTCAGCTGTCCTGGATCAGAACAGACCGGGGTCTTCAGACCATGTGTGTTTTGAAATGAGACCGTCATAAAAGCTGGGATCTTGGCTGTGAGGTGCTCAGAAGACGAGGGTGCTGATGGAGGACACCAACATATTCCCTCCTAATGTATCTGTCTACAGGTTGTCAGCCGAGGGGGAGACTGCCGTTGGTGTTTACTTGTTGATAATAGGTAATTATTCTGTCTGTCTTGCCAAAGTGATGTATTCCCATACTGTTGATAATATAGAGTAGACAACTTTCACAAAATAAATAAGTGGTGACTTA
The DNA here is from genome assembly GCF_034236695.1 of Oncorhynchus nerka. Classification (NCBI taxonomy): domain Eukaryota; kingdom Metazoa; phylum Chordata; class Actinopteri; order Salmoniformes; family Salmonidae; genus Oncorhynchus; species Oncorhynchus nerka. The sequence goes on along the minus strand of NC_088413.1, from coordinate 49,096,995 downwards.
TGTTGGGTAGGTCACTTTCTAAATGTAATCGGTTACTAGTTGCCTGTCAAATTGTAATCTGTAATATCATTTTTGGGTTACCCAAACTCAGTAATGTAATCTGATAACTTTTGAATTACTTTCCCGTTAAGAGGCAATAGAAGACATAAAGGATCCATCAAACTCTGACTTGCTCAAGTGGAACAAACTTAAACTTGCACTTAAAAAAAAAAAAATCTGAATGTAATTGAGGAAACAAAAAGGTGTCGTAATATATATTTTTCGCAAATATCCTTTAACAGTATGGGTACTCCCTGTTCACTCATGACTGCACAGACAGGCACGACTCCAACACCATTAAGTTTGCCGATGACACATCAGTGGTAAGCTTGATCAACGATGAGACAGCCTATAGGGAGGAGGTCAGAGACCTGACCTTGTGGTGCAAGGACAACAACCTCTCCCTCAGCGTGATCAAGACAAAGGAGATGATTGTGGACTACAGGAAAAGGAGGACAGAGCACGCCCCCATTCTCATCGATGGGGCTGTAGTCGAGCAGATTGAGAGCTTTTAAGTTCCTTGGCGTCCACATCACCAACAAACTATCATGGTCCAAGCACAACAAGACAGTCGACGAGAGAGAGGGCACAACCAAATTATTCCCCCTCAGGGCACTAAAAGATTTTGCATGGGTCCTCAGATCCTCAAAAGGTTCTACAGCTGCACCATCGAGAGCATCCTGACGGGTTGCATTGCTGCATGGTATGGCAACTGCTCGGCCTCCGACCGCAGAGCACTACGGTTCAGTACATCACTGGGGCCAAGCTTCCTGCTATCCAGGAAGCTCTATACCAGGCCGTATCAGAGGAAGGCCCTAAAAATGGTCAAAAACTCCAGCCACCCAAGTCATAGACTGTTCTCTCTGCTACCGCACGGCAAGTGGTACCGGAGTGCCAAGTCTAGGTCCAAGAGGTTTCTAAACAGTTTCTACCCCCAAGCCATAAGACTCCTGAACAGCTAATCAAATGGCTACCCAGACTATTTGCATTGCCCCCCCCCCCCCCACGCTGCTGTTACTCTCTGTTATCATCTATGCATAGTCACTTTAATAACTCTACCTACCTGTACATATTATCTCAATTACCTTGACACCGGTACCCCCGCACATTGCTCTTTAATTATTTGTTATTCTTCTGTTGGTTAAGGGCTTGTAAGTAAGCATTTCACTGTTAGGTCTACACCTATTGTATTCAGCTCATGTGACAAATAACATTTTATTTTATTTGTGAATTTAAAAGTAATCTAGTTTTTTCAAAGTATCTGTAATCTGATTACAATGTATTTTCCCAGGTAACGTATCTGATTACAGTTCCTTTTTGTAATCAGATAACATTGAACAGATTACATGTAATGAGTTACTCTCCAACCCTGTGGGTGACTTTGTTGTGACATTGTTATGATAATGTTATACGTTTTTTTTGTTTACAATTTCAGGGTGGCTCTCCTGTCTAGGTAATGGAGTGGTGATTCTACTGTTGGTCAAGCAGAGACACAGTCTTGAGCCACAGGACTTACTCACTCTGAATCTGGCTGTGTCCGACGCTGGCGTCGCGATCTTCGGCTACTCCAGAGGGATACTGGAAATTTTCAACTTGTTCAGGGACGACGGCCTGCTGATCAAGACCATCTGGACCTGCCAGGTACAGTAGGAACGTTGGTTGGTAGTTTTTTGTTGTTGATTCATATTACCCATATGGACTTATAAGAAGATTTGTAATTCTAGTTGTTATTATTTAATTATTTTAATGCCTTGAATGAGATTCAAGAGCACTAAATAGATTTACATTGAAAGCATTTTTGACATTATCCCAGATATTGGGAAATTCAACACAGAACTACATTAGAGCTACACAGATAAGATCAGCACAATAACATCTTAGAATTTCAGGGTGAAATCAAGAGGTGATTCTCTGATCTGAATAAGCTCAAGGACAACTTGTACAATAACATATTATATATGGTATTGTAACTTAGCATTTTTCGACTATTAAGAAATAAAGTATCAGTTTAACAGGAAATTAAAGCAACTTCCCTTAGTACTGTTACCGTGGCTACCCAGGACTCCCACCACTCCACTTGACAGATGACTGGAATAAATGACGGAAAGAAAAACATCACATTCCACCAGAGAAGAGTGCGTGCTTTTATCCTGCATTAGTCAGTCTACCTGGCTTGTACCCTGAGAGTCTGGTTAGAGGGTGATGACACAACATGGTTTGGAAAGATTCCTTCCGTTCCCTCAGGTTGGCAGAGAGCTGCAAGCACTTCATCCTAATCTGTGTGTGTGTGTGTGTGTGTGTGTGTGTGTCCGTCAGGTGGACGGCTTCCTGATCATGCTCTTTGGGCTCATCAGCATCAACACACTGACATCCATCAGTGTCGTTCGCTACATCAAAGGATGCCAGCCCAGCTATGGTATGTAGTCTATGCTGTGGCCCTGCCAAGCCTGAGGGCTGCTGGCTAGGTCCCATGCCAGGGCATGCAGGGTTGGGGCTGAAGCTTCCCCTGGTCAAGTTGCTCAGGGCATGGCACCCTGGCTCAATGGCAGCCACTATAAACTCATTATTCTGCTGCTCCAAGTTAAGGCCTTATGCTGTTCAGTGCTCCCTGACCGCCGGCTAGATGGCACAGCTGGAACTATTAGAGAGACAATCATAAATATAATGTTGTCCTACTTGTTTTTTGTGAAATCACCAAATAATTTGTTTCTTCCCCATGTTTCGTCATATAATACCATCTCTGTTTAGTAACTACATGTCTTGTCTTTCAGCTCATTATAATAACCACTGTAACGTTGCCGTGGTGATTGTGGCAGTGTGGCTGTGTGCCCTCTTCTGGGCTGGAGCGCCCCTGGTGGGCTGGGGGAGTTACACAGGTAGGACCCTCTCAATGTAGCCTCTGAAATCCCAGACCTAGGGAAACCGCATTAGAACATTGGTTACATTGTGGGCATCTCGCTCACCTCTCTGATAAAGTAGATTATTTTGGTCATGTAGTGTATGTGGACACATGCTTGTCGAACTTCTTATTCCAAAATCATGGGCATTAATATGGCGTTTGTCCTCCCTTTGCTGCTACAACCTCCTTCGCTCTTCTGGGAAAGCTTTCCACGAGATGTTGGAACATTGCTGCGGGGACTTGCTTCCGTTCAGCCATGAGCATTTGGTCGGGCACTTGTGCTGGAGATTAGGCCTAGCTCGCAGTCAGCGTTCCAATTCATCCCAAAGTTGTTCCATTGGGTTGAGGTCAGGGCTCTGTGCAGGCCAGTCAAGTTCTTCCACACATATCTCAACAAACCCTTTTTGTATGGACCTCGCTTTGTGCACAGGGGCATTGTCATACTGAAACAGGAAAGGACCTTTCTCAAACTGTTGCCACAAAGTTGGAATCATCTAGAATGTCATTGTATGCTGTAGTGTTAAGATTTCCCTTCACTGGAACTAAGGGGCCTAGCCAAAAGCATGAAAAACAGTCCCAGACCATTATTGCTCCTCCACCAAACTTTACATTTGGCACTATGCATTGGGATAGGTAGCTTTCTTGTGGCATCCGCCAAACCCAGATTCGTCCGACAGACTGCCAGATGGTGAAGCGTGATTCATCACTCCAGAATCCAATGGCGGCAAGCTTTACACCGCTCGAGGCGACACTTGGCTTTGCTAATGATGATGATAGGCTTGTATGCGGTTGCTTGGCCATGGAAACCCATTTAATGAATCTCCAGACGAACAGTTATTGTGCTGATATTTCTTCCAGAGGCAGTTTGGAACTCAGTAGTGAGTGTTGCAACCGAGGACAGATTATTTTTTACGCGCTTCAGCACTAGGCAGTCCCGTTCTGTGAGCTTGTGTGGCCTACCACTTTGGGGCTGAGCCGTTGTTGTTCCTAGACATTCCACATCACAATAACAGCTCTAGCAGGGCAGAAATTTGACGAACTGACTTGTTGGAAAGGTGGCATCCTATGATGGTGCCACGTTGAAAGTCACTGAGCTCTTCAGTAAGGCCATTCTACTGCCAATGTTTGTCTATGGAGATCGCATGGCTGTGTGCTCAATGTTATATACCTGTCAGTAATGGGTGTGGCTGAAATAGCACAATCTACTAATTTGATGGGGTGACCTCATTGTGTGCATATTTGTTGTAATATATGCACATACAAAAATATGTGGTTAAAAGCAGTTGATTGATCAACGATCATTATAACCAATCAACCTGGTCAATTCTTTGTTTTCCACCTTGCAGCTCGTAAGTATGGGACGTGTGAGATAGACTGGGTCCAGGCCAGGTTCTCTGTGTCGTACAGACTCTATGTCATCCTCATCTTCACCTTCAACTCTTTCATCCCATTCGTGGTCATATGGTTCTCCTACGTGTCCATCATCCGGACGGTCAACAACAGCCAAAAGTCCAGCAGAGGGGGAGCGGTCAGCGAGAGAGAGAATCAGATGGAGCGCAGTATAACAACAGTGAGTGAGGGAGCTCCCAGTCTACAAACGATTAATAGCTGCAGGATTTGGTACATGTTACATAATGGTGAATGATGTGGGATTCAAAGTACAAATTGAATCTAGCATTGTGTCTGCTGATGGTCTGCTCTTTTAGCTGTAAACTGCTTTGATTTCATTATAATTTTAGTCCAATGCAAGGTTATAATGTCTTCAGAAGGTATTCGTTAGGTCAGTGTTTGTGGCTATGCATGTAATGTACACTCAACGGCCAGTTTATTAGGTACACCACCCCGTTCACGAACCTGGATCCCACAGACACCGAGTCACATGGCCGTGGCTTGCTATATAAAGCAGGCATCAAGGCATCCAGTTACTGTTCGTTTGAACATTTACAACGGGCAAAACGAGTGACCTAAGCGACTTTGAGCGTGGTATGATCGTCCGTGCCAGACTCGCCAGATCCAGTATCTCAGAAACGGCCTCCTGGGCTTTTCACGCATGACAGTGTCTAGGGTTTCCAGAGAATGGTGCGACAAACAAAAAACATCCAGTCAGCGGCAGTCCTGTGGGTGAAAACCGCTCCTTGATGAGAGTTCAAAGGAGAATGTCAAGAATCGTGCAAGCTAACAGGCGGGCCACAAACGGGCAAATAACGGTGCAGTGGTGTGCAGAAAGGCATCACGGATGGGCTATTGCAGCAGACGACCACACAACGTTCCACTCCTATCAGCTAAAAACAACAAGAAGTGGCTCCAGTGAGCACGCGATCACCAACGCAGGACAAATTGAGGAATGGAAAAACATTGGGTACCACCATCCAATCTGCAGCAACTGCGTGATGCCAGCGCGTCAGCATGGACTAGAGGTCGACCGATTAATCGGAATGGCCGATTTAATTAGGGCCAATTTCAAGTTTTCATAACAATCAGAAATCTGTATTTTTGGCTGCCGATTTGCCTATTTATTTATTCCTATATATCTACAGTGCCTTGCGAAAGTATTCGGCCTCCTTGAACTTTGCGACCTTTTGCCACATTTCAGGCTTCAAACATGAAGATATAAAACTGTATTTTTTTGTGAAGAATCAACAACAAGTGGGACACAATCATGAAGTGGAACGACATTTATTGGATATTTCAAACTTTTTTAACAAATCAAAAACTGAAAAATTGGGCGTGCAAAATTATTCAGCCCCCTTAAGTTAATACTTTGTAGCGCCACCTTTTGCTGCGATTACAGCTGTAAGTCGCTTGGGGTATGTCTCTATCAGTTTTGCACATCGAAAGACTGACATTTTTTCCCATTCCTCCTTGCAAAACAGCTCGAGCTCAGTGAGGTTGGACGGAGAGCATTTGAACAGCAGTTTTCAGTTCTTTCCACTGATTCTCGATTGGATTCAGGGCTGGACTTTGACTTGGCCATTCTAACACCTGGATATGTTTATTTTTGAACCATTCCATTGTAGATTTTGCTTTATGTTTTGGATCATTGTCTTGTTGGAAGACAAATCTCCGTCCCAGTCTCAGGTCTTTTGCAGACTCCATCAGGTTTTCTTCCAGAATGGTCCTGTATTTGGCTCCATCCATCTTCCCATCAATTTTAACCATCTTCCCTGTCCCTGCTGAAGAAAAGCAGGCCCAAACCATGATGCTGCCACCACCATGTTTGACAGTGGGGATGGTATGTTCAGGGTGATGAGCTGTGTTGCTTTTACCGCAAACATAACGTTTTGCATTGTTGCCAAAAAGTTCAGTTTTGGTTTCATCTGACCAGAGCACCTTCTCCCACATGTTTGGTGTGTCTCCCAGGTGGCTTGTGGCAAACTTTAAACAACACTTTTTATGGATATCTTTAAGAAATGGCTTTCTTCTTGTCACTCTTCCATAAAGGCCAGATTTGTGCAATATACGACTGATTGTTGTCCTATGGACAGAGTCTCCCACCTCAGCTGTAGATCTCTGCAGGTCATCCAGAGTGATCATGGGCCTCTGGCTGCATCTCTGATCAGTCTTCTCCTTGTATGAGCTTAAGGTTTAGAGGGACGGCCTGGTCTTGGTAGATTTGCAGTGGTCTGATACTCCTTCCATTTCAATATTATCGCTTGCACAGTGCTCCTTGGGATGTTTAAAGCTTGAAACTTCTTCACAACAGTATCTCGGACCTGCCTGGTGTGTTCCTTGTTCTTCATGATGCTCTCTGCGCTTTTAACGGACCTCTGAGACTATCACAGTGCAGGTGCATTTATACGGAGACTTGATTACACACAGGTGGATTGTATTTATCATCAGTCATTTAGGTCAACATTGGATCATTCAGAGATCCTCACTGAACTTCTGGAGAGAGTTTGCTGCACTGAAAGTAAAGGGGCTGAATAATTTTGCACGCCCAATTTTTCAGTTTTTGATTTGTTAAAAAAGTTTGAAATATCCAATAAATGTCGTTCCACTTCATGATTGTGTCCCACTTGTTGTTGATTCTTCACAAAAAAATACAGTTTATATCTTCATGTTTGAAGCCTGAAATGTGGCAAAAGGTCGCAAAGTTCAAGGGGGCCGAATACTTTCGCAAGGCACTGTATATATATATATATATATATATATATATATATATATATATATATATATATAAATTGATACCTTTTTATTTAACTAGGCAAGTCAGTTAAGAACACATTCTTATTTTCAATGACGGCCTAGGAACGGTGGGTTAACTGCCTCATTCAGGGGAAGAACGACAGATTTTCACCTTGTCAGCTCGGGGGATCTAAACTTGCAACCTTACAGTTAACTCGTCCAACGCAATAACGACCTGCCTCTCTCTCGTTGCACTCCACAAGGAGATTGCCTGTTACGCGAATGCAGTAAGCCAAGGTAAATTGCTAGCTAGCATTAAACTTATCTTATAAAAACAATCAATCATAATCACTAGTTAACTACACATGGTTGATGATATTACTAGATATTATCTAGCGTGTCCTGCATTGCATATAATCTGACTGAGCATACAAGTATCTGACTGACTGGTGGTAGGCAGAAGCAGGTGTGTAAACATTCATTCAAACAGCACTTTCGTGTGTTTTGCCAGCAGCTCTTCGTTGTGCGTCAAGCATTGCGCTGTTTATGACTTCAAGCCTATCAACTCCCGAGATGAGGCTGGTGTAACCGAAGTGAAATGGCTAGCTAGTTAGCGCCGCTAATAGCGTTTCAAACGTCACTCGCTCTGAGCCTTCTAGTAGTTGTTCCCCTTGCTCTGCATGGGTAACGCTGCTTCGATGGTGGCTGTTGTTCCCAGGGAGGAGCGAGGAGAGGGACAGAAGCTATACTGTTACACTGGCAATACTAAAGTGCCTATAAGAACATCCAATAGTCAAAGGTTAATGAAATACAAATGGTATAGAGGGAAATAGTCCTATAATTCCTATAACTACAACCTAAAACTTCTTACCTGGGAATATTGAAGACTCATGTTAAAAGGAAACACCAGCTTTCATATGTTCTCATGTTTTGAGCAAGGAACTGAAACGTCAGCTTTCTTACATAGCACATATTGCACTTTCACTTTCTTCTCCAACACTTTGTTTTTGCATTATTTAAACCAAATTGAACATGTTTAAATTTATTTTATTGATGTATTATATTAAGTTAAAATAAGTGTTCATTCAGTATTGTTGTAATTGTCATTATTACAAATAAATAAATAAAAAATTGGCCGATTTAATCGGCATCTGCTTTTTTGGTCCTCCAATAATCGGTATCGGCGTTGAAAAATCATAATCGGTCGACCTCTAGCATGGACCAACATCCCTGTGGAACATTTCAGACTTGTAGAATCCATGCCCCAAACATTTCAGGATGTTATGTAGGGGGGTCCGACCCGGTACTAGATGGGTGTACCTAATAAACTGTCCTGTGTGTGTATGTTATACCAACTCCCTCCTCCTCCCCCAGGTGTCTCTGATCCTGTGTTCAGCCTTCCTGCTGGCCTGGTCTCCATACGCAGTCATCTCCATGTGGTCTGCCTGTGGTCACCAGGTGCCTCCTCTCCACAGCATCCTGGCCAGCCTGTTTGCTAAGTCAGCCAGCTCCTACAACCCCTTCATCTACCTGGGCCTGAACTCCAAGTTCAGACAAGACTTCAGAGCCCAGTTCCACTGCCTGCGCCACAAACCGGACCTCTCCCACAGGCCCGACGAGGTGCAGATTGACCTGGACATTATGGAGGTGAATGGTGGGGTGGATGACCTGGACTCTGGGGTAGAGCTGGGTAGTGAAAGGGGTGTGGAGGAGAAGGGAGAGAACCAGAGGAGTCCTCTTATGCCCCCGATGATAGCCCCGGCTCCCAGTCATCGCCTGTTCCTGAGGAAACTCAGTGACTCTGGGCGCCTGTGAGCTCTGTCTCTGTCCCTCTGTTTCTCTCTTTCGGTCTCTCTCTATTTGTCTCTCTATTTCTGTCTCTCTGATTCTGTCTCGCTGTCTCTCCCACTCTCTCTCTCTCTCTCTTGTCCTACGTACTGAGCCACAGTGGAGCTCAGCTCTCACTGTTAACTGTTCACCTCCACAGCACTCTGATCGCCTGTACACACGTACATTTTTCTCACAGCACTGCAACCGTCTGGACTTACTTTTTTATCAAGAGAAGACATTGGTTTTGGCCTCACCTGAATTATTTGGAATCACTGATGTTGAAGGATTTACAGTATGTGGCGGCACTATCAATTTAGGGTTTGAGTTAAATCATATTTGTTTTACTATTTTACATGTTACTCTAAAGCTGTAAATAATTTAGTTATTTTCTAAAAATAAATACTTGGTTTTAGGTTTGTACGCCGTCCAAGAAATAACTTCCAATAGCTCATCAATCAACGATGACTTGACTCAAAGGGGGTTATATCAGGCGCTGATGTTGTACATTAATTCTCAGTCACTCAGAGGGCTTGTGTGCAGAAATAATGAGGTGGAGAAGTGAGAAAAGGCTCTGCCTTGACCTGAAGTCGCTAATCTGGGTTTTGTCCCCCTTCTGCCCTGTGGGAGCCCTGTGGGAGCCCTGAGGGAGCTTGGGAAACTGGGAGAATGTGAGCCAGCCCTCACAGGGAGACTGGCTGTTGCACAGCTGAATCTGTTGGACCAAGAGGAGAAAGCGGAAAACAACACAACAACCACAGAATGGAAAGAGGTTACTGTTCAATTCAGTACAGCTTTATTTGTCCTCTTATTGCAGTGCAATAACACACTGAAACAAGAGCAACAATCCATAGACACGGGTAACATAAAAACAATGACTGTGAAAGAGGAACTGCAATAAATATCAGTGTAAAGTCCTGTGCAAATGACAAGTAGGATTACTGTAGTACTGTGGAGTGTACTGTACTGTGGCCTGGAATTAGGAAGGATATAGGATATACTGTATGAGGGTAACTCCACTCCAGAGGCTGTGGTTTTATTGGTCAGTTTGTGCGTCTGCTGAATAAATATTACCAAGTCTCCCCTCAATAAAACAAACACAAGCCACTGTAATCCAGTTGGGTTCAACAATGGAATTATAACTGAACAAGTTAACAATAGTCTCCCTTTGTAATAACAGCCTGTCTCAGATAATGACAAGGTAATGGCTGCCGTAAGTCCCCTTTCTCTTCTATGAGTAATTATAAACCACAACACAGTGGCTGCGTCCGAAATGGCACCCTATTCCCTATTTAGTGCATTACATTTGACGCTGGTCCTGGTCAAAAGTAGTGCACTTTATAGGGAATAGGGTGCCATTATGGACACACGAGTGACTTCAGAGTGAAAGTTACCTCAGGACTCCACGGCAGCTGGAATTTCAGCAGGACTAATGACATGGGACAGGCACACAATAACCCATCAGGGGTCCCCATAACTGACCAAACACAGCTACCCCAGCCCTGCCAACACCACGAGCACGGTGACACAAAATAAACCAATCCACCCCTCCAAGAAAATACCACAAAAACATCAGCTTGTTAGTGAAATCCCTCTCTGGAAGAAAGAGCATCTCTAATCTATGTTCGTTTAAATGTGATATTCAACTTTTTAGATGATAGTTTCTCATTCATTTTACTTTGACAATGTTTTAACAGAAAATTACTATAAATTTTCCCTCAGACATAGGACCATCAAGGTTCGAACTTGAAAGCAGTCTGCGTTCACAAGTCTAGGCTGAATCGCATCCGGCCGTGATTGGGAGTCTCGTAGGGCGGCGTACAATTGGCCCAGCATCGTCCGGGTTTGGCCTGGGTAGGCCGTCATTCTAAATAAGAATTTGTTCTCAACTGACTTGCCTAGTTAAATAAAGGTTAAATAATGTTGAATTGTTTAGAAAGTGTATACCAAAACGAATAACAATCTGATGCGCCTTGTTGCTTGTGGCTATGGCAAGGAATAGAAATGCATTTGATATTCCTTGGTCTATGGTGGCATGGTCAGAAGATGAGCCTTGAACTCTTGAGTAGGTTGCTGTGTTTCTCCAATCAAGTCTCCCGTTTCTACTAAATACATTACAGCGGCCCGTTCTGCTTGGCCCATGCTGAAACAGCTATGTCAGTTCTCTTTTTGTCAGCTCCTCAGTCTCACCCCACATGGCTGAGCATGGAGTCACAGGCCAAGTTCTCCTTGTGACCATCACCTGCTTACTTAGCAACACCCAGCCAAGCCTACACTCTCCGTTAGCTTTATAGTATAACTCATGCCATGCTGAAATGTGTGTTGGTGTTTTCAATTAGGCGGAGTAATGTACTGTAAATGCATGCGCCAAGAGGTTTATATGTAGTGCTGGAGGAGTAATGAAATGTGTGTCATTAGAATGTGTGGAATATGTGTCCCAGTCCCCAGAGAGAACCAACGCATTCTGACCTGCCTCTCGAGGGAACGTTCCCAGGTCAAATCGGACCAAATACTATTTCAAATACTTCAAACTGAGCGTACGCAGACACCTTAGACCAGGTTTTAGATACTCACCTTCTTCTTATGGAATCTCTTTCTTTCTGAATTGTCGGCAGTGAGGGCAGACGACACTTCACCCCAGGTGATTTACGTGATCGTAGCCTTTTTGACATAACTACAACAACTAAAGCTGAAATGAACATAATCACTGGCTACACTGATGCTGTGATGGTGAAAGGCCATACTAAATCAAATCAAATCAAATTTATTTATATAGCCCTTCGTACATCAGCTGATATCTCAAAGTGCTGTACAGAAACCCAGCCTAAAACCCCAAACAGCAAACAATGCAGGTGTAAAAGCACGGTGGCTAGGAAAAACTCCCTAGAAAGGCCAAAACCTAGGAAGAAACCTAGAGAGGAACCAGGCTATGTGGGGTGGCCAGTCCTCTTCTGGCTGTGCCGGGTAGAGATTATAACAGAACATGACCAAGATGTTCAAATGTTCATAAATGACCAGCATGGTCGAATAATAGTAAGGCAGAACAGTTGAAACTGGAGCAGCAGCATGGCCAGGTGGACTGGGGACAGCAAGGAGTCATCATGTCAGGTAGTCCTGGGACATGGTCCTAGGGCCCAGGCCAGTTGAAACTGGAGCAGCAGCATGGCCAGGTGGACTGGGGACAGCAAGGAGTCATCATGTCAGGTAGTCCTGGGGCATGGTCCTAGGGCTCAGGTCCTCCGAGAGAGAGAAAGAAAGAGAGAAGGAGAGAATTAGAGAGAGCATACTTAAATTCACACAGGACACCGAATAGGACAGGAGAAGTACTCCAGATATAACAAACTGACCCTAGCCCCCCGACACATAAACTACTGCAGCATAAATACTGGAGGCTGAGACAGGAGGGGTCAGGAGACACTGTGGCCCCATCCGAGGACACCCCCGGACAGGGCCAAACAGGAAGGATATAACCCCACCCACTTTGCCAAAGCACAGCCCCCACACCACTAGAGGGATATCTTCAACCACCAACTTACCATCCTGAGACAAGGCCGAGTATAGCCCACAAAGATCTCCGCCACGGCACAACCCAAGGGGGGGGGCGCCAACCCAGACAGGCTGACCACAACAGTGAATCAACCCACCCAGGTGACGCACCCTCCCCAGGGACGGCATGAGAGAGCCCCAGTAAGCCAGTGACTCAGCCCCCGTAACAGGGTAGAGGCAGAGAATCCCAGTGGAAAGAGGGGAATCGGCCAGGCAGAGACAGCAAGGGCGGTTCGTTGCTCCAGAGCCTTTCCGTTCACCTTCCCACTCCTGGGCCAGACTACACTCAATCATATGACCCACTGAAGAGATGAGTCTTCAGTAAAGACTTAAAGGTTGAGACCGAGTTTGCGCCTCTGACATGGGTAGGCAGACCGTTCCATAAAAATGGAGCTCTATAGGAGAAAGCCCTGCCTCCAGCTGTTTGCTTAGAAATTCTAGGGACAATTAGGAGGCCTGCGTCTTGTGACCGTAGCGTACGTGTAGGTATGTACGGCAGGACCAAATCAGAGAGATAGGTAGGAGCAAGCCCATGTAATGCTTTGTAGGTTAGCAGTAAAACCTTGAAATCAGCCCTTGCTTTGACAGGAAGCCAGTGTAGAGAGGCTAGCACTGGAGTAATATGATCAAATTTTTTGGTTCTAGTCAGGATTCTAGTAGCCGTATTTAGCACTAACTGAAGTTTATTTAGTGCTTTATCCGGGTAGCCGGAAAATAGAGCATTGCAGTAGTCTAACCTAGAAGTGACAAAAGTATGGATTAATTTTTACTAACACCTGGACCATGGTGTCCGATGGCACCCTAGTGGCTTTGGCTTCAACAAAAGGAGAGGTTCAGGTTATCCCTAGATTATCTGTTTAACATTGATCTCACTGAGCTCCACTGGGACTCTGTCCAGAAGAAAATATTGAGAGGATGGCACATGAGACTCTGCTGTTCTGGAGGACAGAAAGACATGATGAGAATATCAAGCAGCTGTAGGGGTTGTCATGGTGACCTCTTCCTTTTCTCTCTGACAATGAAAGGGATGGGGATTTTTATAACAATGATGAACATGTGTATCTATGGATCATGTAACAGTGCCCACAGAAAATACTCACACCCCTTGATTTAATTCCACAATTTGTTGTCTTACAAATGGGATTCAAATGGATTTAATTGCAAAAAAAATGTGTCAACGTTCTACACAAATTCTAGCATTTGGAAGAAAAAAAGACCAATATATCTTGATTACATAAATATTCAACCCCCTGAGTCAATAAATGTTAGAATAATCTTTGGCAGTGATTACAGCTTTGAGTCTTTCTGGGTAAGTCTCCTAGGAGTTTTCCACACCTGGATTGTGCAACACTTGCCCATTATTCTTTGAAAAATTCTTCAAGCTCTGTCAAGTCGGTTGTTGATCATTGCTAGACAGCCATTTTCATGTCTTGCCATATATTTTCAAGTAGATTTAAGTCAAAACTCTAACCTCGGGAACATTCACTGTCATCGTGTAGATTTGGCTTTGTGTTTTAGGTTACTATCCTGCTGAAAGGTGAATTAATTTCCCAGTGTCTGCTGGAAAGCAGAAAGAACCAGGTTTTCCTTTACAATTTTGCCTGTGCTTAGCTCCATTCCGTAAATGTTTTATCCTGAAAAATCTCCAGTCCTTAACGATTACAAGCATGCTCATAATATTATGCAGCCACCACTATGTTTGTTAATATTTGGAGAGTGTTATGAGTAATGTGTTGTATTGGATTTGCCACAAACGTAACACTTTGTTTTCAGGACAAAAAGTTAATTGCTTTGCTGCATTTTTTTGCAGTATAATTTTAGTGCCTTGTTGCATGTTTTGGAGTATTTGTATTCTTTACAATATTCCCTCTTTTCACTCTGTCAATTAGGTTAGTATGATGGAGTAACTTGATCTATCCTCAGTTTTCTCCTATCACAGCCATTTAACTTTGTAAAGGTTTTAAAGTCACCATTGGCCTCATGGTGAAATCCCTGAGGGGTTTCCTTCCTCTCTGGCAACTGAGTTAGGAAGGACGCCTGTATCTTTGTAGTGACTGGGTGTATTGATGCACCATCCAACGTGTAATTAATAACCACCACGCTCAAAGGGATGTTCAATGTCTGCTTTTTTCTTTTTTACCCATCTACCAATAGGTGCCCTTTGTTGAGAGGCATTGAAAAACCTCACTTGTCTTTGTGGTTGAATCTATGTTTTAAATTCACTGCTCGACTGAGGGACCTTACAGATAATTATATGTGTGGGGTACAGAGACGAGGTAGAGATTTAAAAAATCATGTTAAACACTATTATTGCACACAGAAGGAGTCCATATAACTTATGTGACTTGTTAAGCTTTTTTTTTTACACCTGAACATTATTTAGGATTCCCATAACAAACATTTACATTTACATTTAAGTCATTTAGCAGACGCTCTTATCCAGAGCGACTTACAAACAAAGGGGTTGAATACTTATTGACTCAATACATTTCAGCTCAAAAAGAAACATTCCACTTTGACATCATGGGTTATTGTGTGTAGGCCAGTGACAAAACATCTCAATTGAATCCATTTAAAATTCAGGTTGTAACACAACAAAATGTGGATAAAGTCCAGGGGTGTGAATACTTTCTGACAGTACTGTACATACTAGCTTCTAGAAGTAGGTGAAGACCTGAGGATCGAAACGTGGTCACCAAAGCACATGGCAGCATAGATTGCAGTGAGTCTTTATGCCAATTGTCAGACACTTTTATCCAAAGCAATTTACAGACTTGAATGCAGATGTTTCAGTATGTGTGATCCCCGTAGTATTTGTCTGGTACAATATGATCAGTCTTCTACTGTTATGTTTAATTACTTTTGATTTCTTAATCTGCCTTATAACAAGGTACCTGCAATAGTCACGTCAACCTCACTTTATTTGACTCCTATTTAATTTCTGGCTAATTTTGAGGCCACCTTATTGTCCTGGCTGCTTGGTTCAGATGACCCTTCTCAGGTTGAACGAAGGTCTCTAGTAGACCCCTCCTCCTCTGATGTCACAGGGAGATGACTGGGAAGTTTGAGGACATTATTTAAGGGGCCAGCTCTCTCTGGAGGTTCAGATGTGATCCCAGGAATACTACACACTTCCAATGAATAGCACCTTTTTCCTTCCCCCTGCAAGAATTTGCCATATGGAATCTTAGATCTCAAGGAAACCGTATTCTACAAATTGTCTGTAAGGTGTGTGTGTGTGTGTGGGGGGGGCTGTAATGAATGTGTTTTCATACTTTCTTTCAGCTTTAATCCCATAGAGACAGAGATGCTCTGTTGTGTTGAACGCATGACTGAACATCGTCCAAGCTGCAGATATCTAACTTGTCTAAATAAGAGTGGCGTAGTTTTCTATGAATTTATAACCAAAAACTTAAAACCTGTCTAATTGCATTGTTAGTTGATGTGCTTTTTTTCTTATGCATTTCGTCTTATCAACTCCTAGTAATTGTATATCTTTAATTGTTGAAGAAATGTAAAATGTTTTCCTGGTTGCTTATTACATTGTAGGTGTTTGGGTCATCATGCCAATTTTGTTTGCTGTTCTACACCTGTTAGGTAAGCACTGGTTGGTGCAATTGACACACTGAATGTGCCACATCATCTACCTTGTATGAGTTGTCTAGGAAATGTCTTTTTCGGTTTCTCTCAAAATAACAATGGAATGGAATAATTCAAAAACGGTCATATCTGATCAAAAAGGCATTGTAGAGTTTTGTGTCATAATGATGAAATTAGTACTGTGCAAAAAAATATATATATGTCAAAGCTTTATGTGTAATGAACTATAATATGTAACTAAGATTTCATGAATGCATATTCAATATTATTGAGTGAACTTTGACATTATTGTCAAAGCTTCAATGATCACTTTGTTTAATTCCCACAGGCATTCTGTCTCTGACATGCAGAGCATCTGGATCTGACTCAAGTGGTTAGTGGTTTGAATCTCATAAACACATTGTTTTTTTTTCCCTCTGTCAATATTAGGCAGATGAGATACTGTAGGTGTGATACTACTAGTATTCTGGGAATTAACTATGTGTTCATTTAATGTTTCTCCTCTTAATTTGATCCAATGTGGTCCCACAGAGAGACAGTTGAGAACTGCACAGCTCAGCAAGATAGCAAAATATAAAAAAAATGTGAGAGTTTATTGATGAACAGTAGCTGCTGTATGTGAAGAAAAATATATATTTGATGGTGTTGTATCAGTGGATTTATTTAGTTTGTTAACCAGTCAGTTTTACTTGGAAGACTTCCAAACCAAATATGATACTTATTTCATTAAGGCAGAAGTGTCAGGATGTTATTGTTGAGAGCCACTGCTCGAGCCTTGTGGCCTTTGGCTCAGAGACATGTTCAACGGTAAGCCCAGTCTCTGTTTGATTTGGAAGAAATTCCTCAAAAGCAAACGGTAATGTTTATGATTTTTCTTCAAAATGTAATTAACGTAGAGGTGTGACTGAAGGTATTTTGTCTTCAGATTTGTTCTTTATTATAGCCTGCAGGCTTTGGTATCGAGTTGTGGCTCCGAGGAAGGGAAAGCCATACCAAACGAATAGGTATAGGCTACCTGGCAGAAAACACACAGAGCGTAGGCAGTATTCTCCATTTATTCTCTCGCTCTATCTCTCTCTTTCTGTCTCTGTCTTTCTGTCTCAGTTACCACCCCCATCACCTGTACGACCCGTGGGGCAGACCTGACGGAGGAGAAGCAGTTGGTCCTCTGTCCACCTAACTGCACCCTCTGGAGGGTGTCTGTGTTTGGTTCTCGGGTGTACGCCGCCGTGTCCAGCGTGTGTGGTGCAGCCGTGCACCAGTAAGGCTGGAGGAGATCAATAGCAGGGCTAAGAATAAGAGGCTTTGTGTAGGCCAGGAGAGGGATAATGTTTGGCTAATGCACATGCTATAAAGTTTCACCTCAATCACCTTCTTTTCTTTCTCAATGAGTATTGATGTACAGAGAGAGTCAGTATAGTTTCTACAGCATCTGCATTCTTCATCTATCTTCCCTTCCCTCAAAGTTTGCAGTGACGGGCCGCTTACTACTCATTTACATTTTTCACTGTATTTTACCACTTTTCTTAGGGGGGTGATAAGGTCCTCGGGGGGACCAGTGAAGGTCCACAAACTGCAAGGCAGACAGAACTACCTCGGCTCCTACTCCCATGGAGTCCAATCTCAGGCCCTGTCCAGGTGGACCGCATCATTCACTGTGGCCCGTAGGTGGCGCCAAATACCAAACATGTTTAATATCGTACATTCCACAAGTGAAAATGTGACTCGAAGTAGGCATGAAGAATGACTCGAATGGTATTTAATCATATTCAATGTTGATGTTTTTGAACGATTTGAACAATGAAGTGATGTTTCATTAATGACACGTTTTGATAAAACATCTGACTCTTTGTTGTCAGAATCTGTTCATGTGCCCCAGGAGGTGTCCTCCCAGATAGCCACAACTGTCCTCCCTGCACCAGGACCAGGTACAATTCTAACATGTAGATTAAACTGCCCATGATGGTCACCAATACTACATTGGATACGCATTATATTTTATGGACACATCCTCTCTTGGTCCTCATACCTGACTAGAAGTTGAATTTCAGTGCTGACTACGTATCCAAAAGTACAATTGTTTGATATCTTCATTACTAAATGGTTCTGTTTTCAGACCCACCATGACGTATTCCACAGAGATACCCGTCTTCCTTATTTACATTACAGATAAGGGTATTTTTATTGAAACTCTTAACATGTACGAGCACCACATGCCGTAACCAGAGCCTGTCTGTCTTGCAGTGAAGAAAACATTAAAGAAGCCGGTGAAGAAAATGACTACAGGAGGAAATAGAGGTATGTTTGTGTCATGTTGTGCTTTGCATTGATTGTGTCGAACATTTTTATTTTGCTTCCAGAATGCCCACGTCTTGCTCTCTCCTTCCAGACTGCCAGATGGAGATAGCCCTGCTGCTGGATAGCAGCAACAACATTGGGCAGCGTCGCTTCAACCTTCAGAAGAACTTCATCAGCAAGTTAGCGGTGATGCTAAAGATTGGACCGAATGGACCACATGTTGGTGTGGTGCAAGCTAGGTGAGTGAGTTCATTTGGTGTTCAATTAGCACATTTTCCAATTAGGTGTTATCATTTAGCCACTAACTTCCATAGCAAAACAGTACAGTATTGTATGAAGCTAACACAGCGCTCTTGTCCTTCCAGTGACACACCTCGGACAGAATTTCTCCTGACTAACTATACTCAACCCAAAGATGTGGTGTTTGCCATCAAAGAGATAGCATACCTGGGAGGCAACACTAACACAGGTTCTTACTGATTTTTATTTCTGGTATACACATAGTACCACATGATGGATTTGCATGCCAAATGTAGTGGGGATTCCCAACAAAGCGCATCTGAGACCATCTTGTCTGTCTGGTCCCCACAGGTAAGGCCATCATGCACACGGTGGAGTCCTTCTTCCAGACGGGGATGAGGAGAGGTCACCCCAGGGTCATAGTGGTGTTTATAGATGGCTGGCCCTCAGACGACCTGGAAGATGCGGCTGTGCTGGCCAGAGAGTCTGGGATCAACGTGTTCCTGGTGCCAGTGGCCAAGCCTGCCCTGGAGGAGCTAGGCATGGTCAGAGACAAGGACTACATGAAGAAGGTGAGCAGGGAGCCAAGAGACGTGTGACTCTGTGGTACTCTGTCTTATTGGCTGCATCCTGTTCTACTTTAGTGGTTTGAAAAATATGATGTTCTGGCCCTACCCATAGTCTTTAGCAGATTTTGCTGGGCACCACATACTGTAATGCAAATATCAATTCACCGGCCTATATCACAGTGATGTCATCACTTACAGTATCCAGCCATATATGTTGTGTTCTAATCTACATGATGATATGTCACTGACTGACTGTGTTTGTGTGTGCCATGCCAGGCGGTGTGCAAGGACAACGGCTACTTCACATACGCCATACCCAGTTGGTTCGGCACCACCAAGCATGTGAAGCCCCTGGCCCAGAAGTTGTGCTCAGTGGACCAGCTCCTCTGCTCCAAGACCTGCTACAACTCGGTCAACCTGGGCTTCCTCATTGACGGCTCCAGCAGCATCGGGGAGGGGAACTTCCGCCTGATCTTGGACTTCATTACCTCTGTGGCCCGTAGCTTTGACATCTCAGACATAGGGTCACGTGTTGGGGCAGTCCAGTTCACCTATGACCAGCGGATGGAGTTTAACATGTACGACTACCCAGTGAAAGATGATGCCCTCAGGGCCTTGCAGGGGATCCCCTACATGAGTGGGGGCACGGCCACGGGAGACGCCGTTGCCTATGCTACCCAGAACCTGTTCCTGGCCCGCAAGGCTGGCCCTGGGAGGAACTTCCTCATAGTGGTCACTGACGGACAGTCCTACGATGACGTCAGAGGGCCGGCCCTGGCCGCCCAGAAGGAAGGTGTGTGGATTCCTTTTAGGCAAAAGTATTGCCATGAGTCGGGCTAGCATGTAGAATAAGATCAAAATATGACATAAGAAAACAGCTGAGCTGAAATGTTTTGTCACATTGACTGCTATTAGTAGAGAAATAGGTTTTAGCGACAATGACCGCAGCTATAATATCATCACAATGAACTATCAGATTTCTTAGATGATGTTCTTCCTATTCCAATCACTTCGAATTACAGCACTCGTTTGATCTCATCTCTCCCCCCTCTTCTACAGGGATCACCATCTACTCTGTGGGGGTGGCCTGGGCTCCAATGGATGACCTGCAAACTATGGCGTCAGAGCCCAAGGATAGCCACACATTCTTCACCAGGGAGTTCACTGGCCTGCAGCAGTTCCAGCAGCCCCTTGTAAGGGGCATCTGCAGGGACTTCACTGAGGCCAACTAGGGAGTGGTAGCAGAGAGAAGCTGTTTGGGCTCGCTGAAAACCCCAGCAAGACAGGAAACATCTAGATGGCACTTTATTTTACAGTACAGAAATGACCAGGTATTTACTGAGAAATAAAATGGTTACTACATAGTAATAACCTATAAAGTACTTGATTGTTTCTTTGGGATTCATTCAATCAAGTGCCACCCGATGGTTGTATTCTTCAAAGTAGCTATCAGTTTTACCAAATTATTTTCTATTAAATACCAGTGCAAACACAAACAATACCGTAAAAAATAGAGTGCTAGTCACTGTTCAACACAACCAGAGTACAGCAGAAGCTAACAAGGCAATAGCATTGTAGGTTCACGAGTTCTCAGAAAACTATCATAGATCATCAAGTTGGATATTACCTTACTCAACTAGTCTGATATCATTATTCTCAATAATAGACCATATTCATTCATAGGTTCTCAAAGATGTGACTAGTTTGGAATATTGCACTATTCATGTTTTATCCAATGTGTATCGTAACTATAGTGCAATACATTAAGGTAGTTTGTATTTCTTGAACAATCCAAAGCAGGCAAACCAAAAAGCACAGAAACATGTTGCCTATAGAACAAGGTATTCCTTCGCTTTCACCCTCATCAACAATACAGTTATCACTTCTCTGCTTGATATGGCTTGTAGTCATATGTATGTTAGTTAAAAGGTAAGGGATGATATTTAGGGAATAAAAGTACCATTAATTCTTTCCTAGGCCACAACTGCTAAGCTTCTGTTACCTACAACAGAACGCTTTCCCAAAGCCAGTTTCTCTTGTATACTGTACCATACTTATAGCATGTTGACCTGTACTTTATAAATTACATTTTTTTTAATGATTCTGGTTGATTCTATATTTATTACTTTTCTTTCAATGAAGAAAAGTGTTTTTGTTTTACAATTTTTCAATAGATGTGTTTATCATGCAAACTATATTACATGCAGACTGCATGCAATTAAACACAGACTTTATGTACAGGTACACCATTTAATATTTATTATAGACATTACTTTTGAACTGTTGAATGTGGTACAATCTTTAAAATCTGCTGATTCATAGTTTGTAAATCAAAAACCTTACAAAACAACATTCGCAAACTGATCAGAACCTTTTTTTTTTTGAAGTCTAGAAAAAAAGACTGTATTAATCATATGCATGACAAACAAAACAAAAACACTCTTAGCTACACCGTACGTTTGAAAATAAAACCGTTCTGCAAGATAAAAAGGAAAATAGTACAACCAAACAAAACATTGAGTCGTGATTAAGCTTACGTTTGCTATTCCAATCCCTTAATAAACAGTTACACTCCATGCTTTGCTTCAAAGCAGTGATTTAACAGAATAAGGCAAACTGATACCTCAGACTGACATCAGATTGCATTTTATATGAACCTACATGTTTCACTTGTTTTCTATTCACTGTTCCAGTTTCACTTGAGAGCCCAATCTTAGAGATCCTTGGGCCATGTCTGTAGTTGAACGGATAAGACTAACAGAAAGTGAAATAAATAGTATTAAGATGTCTAATAACCTGTGATAAATAAACTCAAATACAGTAAGGTGTACAAAAATATCACATAGTGATAGGATGCTGCAGTTTATTTAAAAAGAGCTCTCAGGAAGCCATTAAAATGGGCTTCTTTTAGTCCTAGTCTTTACTGCCGTGACCTGGCGGTGTCAAAGCAATGTAAGAGATGGCATCCTAGGGTTAGGAAGGGTGAGATCAACGAGTGTTTTCTGTGACACGGGAAAAAGTCAGATCAGGGTTGTAGGGGGCAGCATGAGCTGTGATGAAGGGTTCAAACCAGGAATAAATATTCCTTTTTTTTTCTTTAAACAAACTATTTTTTCAGTGCTGTTCTGACAGACTATATTTATATAAAAAGGATTATAAAAACTTTTTTTTTTCCCCCCACAAAAAATGTAATGTAACCTATGCTAAAGTGAAGTTGATTGACATAGTTCAATTCATATTATTTTTTCTCTCGCTACATGGTTGTTGAGGGGGACGCCTGTGACTCGTGTTTAGCGTGAACTGAATCCACGCCGCAGGGTCTCCCGGTCGGCCCACCAGGGGCTGTGGCCAAGTCCTGTTAAATACCCTTTTCACACTAGCGAGATAAACCGAGCCAAGCTGAGCTGTACTGGCCTGGTCACAAATCCACCATAGTTACTGGAAACATGGTGAAAAGAACAATGTGAAAAGATCATATCTAAGCCAATTCAGTATGGTCGGGGTCAGCCCAGTTGTGTGAATCAGATTAAAAGACGTGACCCAGTCCCGACCTCTCGATCTCTCTCTCACGACCCACTGTCTGACGCATACGACAGCCACTCCGTCCATGATCACTGAAGTATACCTACAGGACAGATATTAGCTCAGCTCAAACCTAGTCAAAAGGCTACATACACTGGCTTGTTTAACTCCAGCTTTTAACTTACAGTAAATTACAGTTAAATGTTTTTGTGTTCGAAAACAGACAACTGATTGGTCGCTCCTCCACTCACCATGCCTGGCATAAGTCTCCTTGGCACCTGGTTTCTGTCAAGTGTAGAGTTCAATAGGGATGGAGGGAGGCAGCGTCAATGTAGTGTCATAAAATGCTACTCTTGTTACACAAGGCAGTGAAGCAGTCTATTCTTTCTTTGTGTCTACACGCTCAGCTCAGTCTGGCAGAGCAGAGCTTGTCAACTACACAAATACTTTGGCCAGGGCGTCGGCCCCCGCACTTGCTATGTATGCCTTAGACGGGTGGAAGGCAACGTCATAGATGGACTCGTCCGACTTCATGCGGTGGGCAGTGATCTCCTGCACACAGGTCTTACTGTCCAGGTTCCACAGGCGGATTGAACAGTCGTGGCCTACGGAGGAGGAACAAGGAAAGGAAGGTAGGATCAGCAATGTTCTCTCTGGATATCATATCTCTGGATATCAGTGTGTTGTCATAGGATACAAAATGTGTAGAAGAATATTGATACTAGTCTTAGAATCAGAACCAGTAAGCTGGTGACCATCGAATGCTGCCTCTTAAAAATTCCCCACAGCTACGTTGCTTGTACTTACTTCCTGACATCAGGTAGATCCCGTTGGGGTCCACAGCCAGGCTGGTGACAGCATCCAGGTGGGCCACCATCGCATGGATCACTTTACCTACGCAACAGGACAGACATACACAAGTCAGTACAGAGATATGGCAGGCAGACAGATTACAGAACATGTACAAAACAGCTCTCTATATATGACTGGTCTTAGTCATTCTCCCATCTAGGAACTGAGTCAGTCAGTCAGAGTAGCTAGCTGAACACTGTGTACTCCCCTGTTCACGTACCTGATTTATTGTCAAAGAACTTGATGTCCCTGTCCTCATGGGCCGTGATGGTGACAGGCAGGGTGGGGTGACTCACTACCTTGTTGATGTGGTTGGCTCCAGGCAGAGCTGAAAACACACAGGTGAGAGAATGGGTCACAACAGTCACTATTAATACAACACCCGAAATGAGGACAGACCATAAACTGTGTACAAAGTTAGTAGTCTAGGATATATGAGATATCTATATAAAGAGGAAAAAGCAACCATATCATTAGCAGTTAAAATTATTCAGAGTCTTATTTATAATGTTACCCAGTATTTACTTGATTTTCACATAACATGTTTCTGTATACCCAAACTCCCCATAACATGTTTCTGGATACCCAAACTCCCCATGGAAAATGTAATTCAGTAAGTCATTCTATATGTTCTCCCCTTTCTAACTGAGCTTATGGCCCATAGTCTCCCTGGTTGTGTTGAAAGGCTCTGGTCTAGGGTTGTTGTAGTCCTGCTGCTAAATGATGAAAGGCTCTGGTCTAGGGTTGTTGTAGTCCTGCTGCTAAATGATGAAAGGCTCTGGTCTAGGGTTGTTGTAGTCCTGCTGCTAAATGATGAAAGGCTCTGGTCTAGGGTTGTTGTAGTCCTGCTGCTAAATGATGAAAGGCTCTGGTCTAGGGTTGTTGTAGTCCTGCTGCTAAATGATGAAAGGCTCTGGTCTAGGGTTGTTGTAGTCCTGCTGCTAAATGATGAAAGGCTCTGGTCTACGGTTGTTGTAGTCCTGCTGCTAAATGATGAAAGGCTCTGGTCTAGGGTTGTTGTAGTCCTGCTGCTAAATGATGAAAGGCTCTGGTCTAGGGTTGTTGTAGTCCTGCTGCTAAATGATGAAAGGCTCTGGTCTAGGGTTGTTGTAGTCCTGCTGCTAAATGATAGGTGCAATAGACTTACTGTTCTCCCCCTGACCGGCGAACACCACGGCAGCCTGGGACGTCTCCAGGTCATAGATCACAGCGTTGCCCGTGTTGAAGGACGCCACCATGTGGGCGGGGTCACAGCCATTGAAGTCCACCGCCGTGGGGATGCCGTGTTCTGTCACACACAGACACACCAGTTGAAGAGCCTTTTTGCACCTCCAATGTCCGACCTTGGCCACTTGACACAGGGCCGCAGTCAAGTGCCATTGTCATGTTATGTCCGTGTGAAAAACGAGCTCCCCACACTACTGGGGAAGTTAAAGTGCGTAGCATTTGGATTGTATGGCTGTCAAATCTATTCTTACCAAATGGATCTCTTGAAGGGAGCAGATGAAAGACATCCGATATAAAATTCACTTGTCATTTACAATTACTTTTTACTCCAACTTTGTTCAAACGCCTCGATCAAACCTACAGCGTCATCTGGATAGGTGCGCAACGAAAGTGCATCATTCACCTTCTGCTACCATTTCTGTCAAGCCATCTACGCACACAGTTTGACGCACACGTTTGATCAATCCAACGTACGAGCCATACAGAACGCACTGCCTCTGCAACGCTAAAGGCAAACGCAGAGTTCCATTGGAAATGAATGTACTTTTGGTATACCAAAACACAATGACGTTGTCAGCATGATCAAGGCGTAAGAGAAATGGACATCAGTAAGCTATTGGGCCTTAATAATGTAATGCTGTTCTATGCCCTGTGTTCTAAGCCTACGTCTACGCCCTGTGTTCTAAGCCTACGCCCTGTGTTCTAAGCCTACGCCCTGTGTTCTAAGCCTACGCTCTGTGTTCTAAGCCTACGCTCTGTGTTCTACCTGTGTTCTAAGCCTACGCCCTGTGTTCTAAGCCTACGCTCTGTGTTCTACCTGTGTTCTAAGCCTACGCCCTGTGTTCTAAGCCTACGCCCTGTGTTCTAAGCCTACGCCCTGTGTTCTAAGCCTACGCCCTGTGTTCTAAGCCTACGCCCTGTGTTCTAAGCCTACGCCCTGTGTTCTAAGCCTACGCCCTGTGTTCTAAGCCTACGTCTATGCCCTGTGTTCTAAGCCTACGTCTATGCCCTGTGTTCTAAGCCTACGTCTATGCCCTGTGTTCTAAGCCTACGTCTATGCCCTGTGTTCTAAGCCTACGTCTATGCCCTGTGTTCTAAGCCTACTTCTATGTCCTGTGTCCTCACCTTTCTCTGCGTTGTAAGTGCTGATGCATGGGTTCTTCTCCTGGGGGTTCCACAGCTTGACGGTTCCGTCTGCGGAGCAGGACAGCAGGCGGTTCTTGATGCCACTGTAGGCCAGCCCCCACACAGCGTCAGTGTGGCCCAGCCAGGTTCCAGCCAGGACGCTGGGGTCTGAGGCGTTGGAGGAGGGGACAGGGTCAGTGATACCCATACAATAAGAGAGGAAAAACAGCTATTTGATTACTCAAGGGTGCGATTGGAATAAAATGAAGGGATAGAAAATAGAAGTTCCTGACTTCTGTTACTGTGGTCAATGTCTGAAGGCACAGAGGCTAGACAGATACATTGGCCACGCTAAAGAGGGGCTGAGGATGTGTCAACCTTACCGTAGGTGTCATAAGGGTCCACGTTGGAGCTGGGGATGTTCCAGCACTGTATTGTGTGGTCAATCCCTCCACTGTAACACTGCTCTCCATTGGAGGTCATAGCCAGGGACAGCACAGGCCCACTGAGGAGAGGAAAGGCGACATTTCATAACAATGCTTACACAGTGAGAGAAAGCCATATGCAAAACAGTTTTTTCTGACTGATTGAAAATAGTTTTATCTTATTATTATAAACAATGACCACAGTTCCTTCTGGTTATTAGATACTTACACATGGGCTCTGAATGTGTAAATGGGCTCCACATCGAAATAGGCACTTCTAAAGAAGAAACAAAGTTCTTTAAAAAAGGTTTCTCGGACCGATTTTATTTAATGAGACATTCCATAATGACAAGATATCCAACAGTGTGTGTACTTTTTGGCAGGTACGGTCTTCTGTAGGTTCCACAGTTTGAGTGTGTGGTCCTCAGACACGGTGACCAGGACAGGCTCTACAGGATGGAAGGCCAGAGCCCTGACCCCGTCAAAGTGGCTGCGCAGGGTGTACTTGGGATTCCACGTCTTCCTGAACGTGTCCTTATTGGCTGGCAGCTAAAAATAGACACCGGACAAGGGAGGAAAAGAGAACAGCAACTTTAAACAACTGTGGAGTGAAAAATAGAGACAGGTTGGTGGTGAATTAGCTAGGGGGGGCTAACCGCACTGGAGGATGTAACGCACTAGGACTACTTGAGCACGGCAAGCCCCTCCACTTCCTAATGAAGCTCCTAATGAACACATGTCAGAACCTTCCGCTCTCTCAACGCTTTGTGTGCATGTGTGAGGTTCAGGGAGGGGTAGAGGAGGAGAGAGAGAGAGGCAGGGAGAGGCAGAGAGGGGTAGAGGAGGAGAGAGAGAGAGAGGCAGAGAGGGGTAGAGGAGGAGAGAGAGAGAGAGGCAGAGAGGGGTAGAGGGAGAGAGAGAGAGAGGCAGAGAGGGGTAGAGGAGGAGAGAGAGAGGCAGGGAGGGGTACAGGAGGAGAGAGAGAGAGGCAGGGAGGGAGGGGTAGAGGAGGAGAGAGAGGGGCAGGGAGGGGTAGAGGAGGAGAGAGAGAGAGGCAGGGAGGGGTAGAGGAGGAGAGAGAGAGAGGCAGGGAGGGGTAGAGGAGGAGAGAGGAGAGAGAGAGAGGCAGGGAGGGGTACAGGAGGAGAGAGAGAGAGAGGGGTACAGGAGGAGAGAGAGAGAGAGAGAGAGAGGCAGGGAGGGGTAGAGGAGGAGAGAGAGAGAGAGGCAGGGAGGGGTAGAGGAGGAGAGAGAGAGAGGCAGGGAGGGGTAGAGGAGGAGAGAGAGAGAGAGGCAGGGAGGGGTAGAGGAGGAGAGAGAGAGAGAGAGGCAGGGAGGGGTAGAGGAGGAGAGGGAGAGGCAGGGAGGGGTACAGGAGGAGAGAGAGAGAGAGAGGCAGGGAGGGGTAGAGGAGGAGAGAGAGAGAGAGAGAGAGAGGCAGGGAGGGGTAGAGGAGAGAGAGAGAGAGAGAGGCAGGGAGGGGTAGAGGAAGAGAGAGAGAGAGAGGCAGGGAGGGGTGGAGGAGAGAGAGAGAGAGGCAGGGAGGGGTAGAGGAGGAGAGAGAGAGAGAGAGGCAGGGATGGGTAGAGGGGAAGAGGGAGAGAGAGGCAGGGAGGGGTAGAGGAGGAGAGGGAGAGGCAGGGAGGGGTACAGGAGGAGAGAGAGAGAGAGAGGCAGGGAGGGGTAGAGGAGGAGAGAGAGAGAGAGAGAGGCAGGGAGGGGTAGAGGAGGAGAGAGAGAGAGAGAGGCAGGGAGGGGTGGAGGAGAGAGAGAGAGAGGCAGGGATGGGTAGAGGGGAAGAGGGAGAGAGAGGCAGGGATGGGTAGAGGAGGAGAGAGAGAGAGAGAGAGGCAGGGAGGGGTAGAGGAAGAGAGAGAGAGAGAGGCAGGGAGGGGTGGAGGAGAGAGAGAGAGAGGCAGGGATGGGTAGAGGGGAAGAGGGAGAGAGAGGCAGGGATGGGTAGAGGAGGAGAGAGAGAGAGAGAGAGGCAGGGAGGGGTACAGGAGGAGAGAGAGAGAGAGAGAGGCAGGGAGGGGTAGAGGAGGAGAGAGAGAGAGGCAGGGAGGGGTACAGGAGAAAGAGAGAGAGAGGCAGGGAGGAGTACAGGATGAGAGAGGGGTACAGGAGGAGAGGAGGGTTCAGGGAGGGGTTGGTGCTGTTCAGGCGGTCATGGTTCAGGGCTGACAGTTGCTTACATCATAGCTGTAGTCAGCCTCATCGTTGGAGACGGTGAGGTCAGCCAGGTCTCCCAGGCCCAGGAAACTCTCCAACACGTCATCAGAGCCAATGATAAAGGACTTGCCCCCGCCTGAGGGAAACGGTAAGGGCTCGGCTAAGAATAGGACGGAGAGGAGAAGGTTTAGTAAACGACATACAGGCCACACCTAGACAAAGAGCTCAGCCTCGCAGTGGGGTGTGAAAACATTCCCCCGCATGGCAAGACTGCAGAGCACACACTAAGTGGATTGACTTAGTGACATGGCTGGAGAGGTTTTTATGTCTAACATACTAGAAAGTATTTCACTGGGTAGAAGTCAAAACCTTGAGTGAATAACAATGAGACATGCGATGAAACAATTTCCTAAACACAGGTTAGACCCCTTGCAAAAAAACCACATGAAAAATAAGACCAGCACTGTGTGGGATGGGGTTCATTTCATTACTAGCGGGTCTGACTGGTGCTCTGTATGTAACCCTTTCTCTCGGCCACTGTGGAGGGTTGTGCTGAGGGTAGTGTGACTGAACCGAGAGGCTGGGATTTTGAGCAGGGCACGCAGCAGCAGTGAGGTGTGTGGCAGGGCCAGGGGAGGCCAGGCGAAGCTCAGAATATCCTGTGCACAAGTGAGGAGGAATGCTGACTCGGCATTGGCGTGACTGAGATGGCACAGGGTAGGCCATTCTTGGTGCAGATCAGAATACACGCTCCACTACTCAATATTTCAGTTATATCTACCACTGGCCCACATATGGGTAGAGGAATACATGTCTACCACCGGCCCACAGATGGGTAGAGGAATACATGTCTACCACCGGCCCACAGATGGGTAGAGGAATACATGTCTACCACCGGCCCACAGATAGGTAAAGGAATACATGTCTACCACCGGCCCACAGATAGGTAGAGGAATACATGTCTACCACCGGCCCACAGATAGGTAGAGGAATACATGTCTACCACCGGCCCACAGATGGGTAGAGGAATACATGTCTACCACTGGCCCACAGATGGATAGAGGAATACATGTCTACCACTGGCCCACAGATGGATAGAGGAATACATGTCTATGTTATACCCTCTTACCCCATTCGGTCCCGTCCCCTGAACTCCTGGCCTCCCCTGCTCCCTCTCCATCCTCTGCATTCACCAGAAAGTCAAACTCCTTCAGAGCCTCCTCCGTGTCGGGATCGTCTGGAAGGTCAGAGGCCAGGCCCTCGTTCCCAACCTGGACAGAGGACAAACACAGTCAGCCACCAGGTCTGGCACACTGGGATCAAATACAGTACACGGTTAATACAATACTTGTATATAATAACAATACTTGTCAAATAAAAGGTTGTTGGTATTCTCCTTCCACATGCTCATGTACCGAATTTTAAATTGTGGTGAACTCTTTTACACAGCAGGCATTTAAAGGTTCTCTCTTGATAACTATCAACATTCATAATCAGATCTGAGGATACAAGTCTAGTGTCAAGAGACAAGTATTGCTCTTAGCAAGCCATTATTACACCCATTTACGCAGTGCTGACACTGGCAGTACATTTACAACAACATTAGTAAGGGGCTGCAGATGTCATCGTCTGAAGCAAAGAGGTCTTCACCTTTATCTTGTGTTTTTTTATTGTGTGTTTGCCGCTGTCTATATCCTCCATCAGGTCTCCCTCCTCATCGTCATCTTCATCACTGTCATCTGTGTTTTCTAAGAAGTTAAATGTTTCCAGAACGTCTCCTGGATTCCTAGAAAAACAGTTTGAAAACAACTATTTAGAGCAATGCGGGCGACACTGCAAATGATTTCATTAGCAAATTAAACGAAACAGGATGGATGCTATTCAGAGCATACTGTTCTGAACACACAGAGGCACCAATGTGCAGAATCCATCAGAAATCTGCTATTTAGGAAGTTGCCAGGAAAAGTGGAGAGTGTGATTTCAGTTTCGTCAGGAAAAGTGAACATTGTGTCAGTTGGATCTTCACTGAAATGATTGGCAGTGTGCAGCATCAGATGAGGCCTAACAAACTACCTTTTCATATCTTGTCCCTTTGGTTTGGCTGGAGACTCCCCTCCGTTGAGGATCAGCTCCAGGTTCTTGTTTTCCACAGAGCCGTTCTGCTCCGAGCCGGATAGGCCCAGTAACGAACGCACTCTCTGAGACCGCACATCTAGTATTGTGTCCGTGTAACCTACTTCCTGAAGATATCTGTTGGGACAGAAAAACGGAATTACACATCCAAATGACTTAGCTAGCTAAATAAACCTGGGCCTGTGTACCTAAAGCTTCCCAGAGCAGGAATGCTGATCTAGGATCAGTTTAACATTTAAGGAATAAGATTACATGGACTAGGGGGACCTGATCCTTGATCAGCATGATGAGACGCTCTATGAATACAGACTCTGATGGGAATTCATCTTGATCTATAAACGTGTTAGAATGCTAGCTGGATGCGAGGCCCTATAGGTATGCTGTGTCGGCGTACTCACTGTCTGAGGAGCTGTCTGCCCTGTTTCCACGTCAGCTGACTGTTCTGGGGTACAGCAGGGACCTCTGTGTCTTTGGTATCTTCTGCAAACCTCACGGAAGAAAAGTTATCGAAACCACTGTATGTCAACATATTCTATTCATTTCATTTTATAGCAGTTGAGACAGGAGAGGTCTGTACCTGGTTCAAAGTTAGGCATCTTAACTTCACCTTGATTTAATTCTGTTCCATATTTTAATTTATGGTATTTTGCTCTGGTAGAGAAAAGACAAATGAAAGAGTTTAGTAAATGTGTTGAGATAATAAATTCTACATTGCAGTCAGTGGAGGCTGCTGAGGGGAGGACGGCTCATAGTAATAGCTGGAACGGAGTCGTCCTCCCCTCAGCAGCCTCCACTGATTGCAGTCACACACAAAATGTACATGCAATGGCCAATGAGACAGATTGAACTTGGCCATATGTCAAAGTTATTGCCTCAAGTTAAAGAGAGAAGCCATACACTCACCTTTCTTGCTTTAATGCATATTCTAACATCTTTATTCTTCTAACTAGATCATTCTTTACATTTTCTTGACCTTTCCTTTCTCCTTGTAGGAATGCTATTCGAGCCTGAAAAAAAAAAAACAAGAAAGGAGAAAACATTTATAAGTTAACGGTTCTGCCGTTAAAGCCAATAATTTACTCACAACTTTAAAAGCTCTACAAAATGTTAAGGTCATCTGTTGTGGCGTATCAGTGTGTCAAGCAGTGTGTCAAGAAGCAGTGCGGCTCGGCAGGGTCGTATTTCGGAGGACAAATGGCTCTCGACCTTCACCTCTCCCGAGTCCGTACAGGAGTTGAAGCGATGGGACAAGACTAACTACCAATTGAATATCCCGAAATTGGGGAGAAAAAGAGGTTAAACATTTTTTTAAATTATATATATTCTATAAATAAACAAGCAATCTTTCCCACTGAAGTAATAGGCATGTCATGTCTACTAAATTATTAAACTTGAAAATAAAAGAAAGCCGCACACTCTTGGAGCTCAGATGCAAAAAAATGTTTTACTAAATTATTAAAACAGATGAATAACAGTGGCAGCAATGACTTACATCACCTACTACTGCAACATCACTCTTCTTCTCATCTTCATATTCCATTCATTAATGACTCCATGCCTTATATCAAATTAAATGTTAATTATGTACGCAACCCAACCCCATGTAGGGGCCTACTGTACCAGCTATTGACTCCACACATACAGTGCCTTCAGAAAGTATTCACACCCCTGGACTTTTTACACAATGTAAAAATGTAAAATGGGTTACATTCTGATTTCTTTGTAACTGACCTACACACAATACCCCCTTTTTTTTTAAACAAATGAATTAAAAATTAAAATCTAAAATGTTTTTGAGTCAATAATTATTCAAATCCTTTATGGCAAGCCTAAGTAAGTTCAGCAGTAAAAATGTGCTTAACAAGTCACATGGACTCACTCTGTGTGCAATAAGTGTTTAACCTAATGACTATCTCACCTCTACCCCACACATACAATTATCTGTAAGGTCCCTCAGTCGAGCAGTGAATTTCACACAGATGCAACCACATTGGATGGATCCCTGAGGATGGATCAACATTGTAGTTACTCCACAATACTAACCTAATTGACAGAGTGAAAAGGAGGAAGCCTGTACAGAACTAAAAAATATTCTAAAACATGCATCCTGTTTGCAATAGGCACTAAAGTAAAATAGAAAAAAATAATTTGGTAAAGCAATTAACACTTTGTATTCATAACAAAAAGTTAAGTTTGGGATAAATCCAATACAACACACTATGGAGTACCACTCTCCATATTTTCAAGCATAGTGATGGCTTCATCATGTTATGGGTATGCTTGTAATCATTAAGGACTAGGGAGTTCAGGATAAAAAGGAAATGGAATAGAGCTAAGCACAGGTAAAATCCTAGAGGAAAACCTGGTTCAGTCTGCTTTCCACCAGACACTGGGAGATTAATTCACCTTTCAGCGGGACAATAACCTAAAACACAAGGCCAAATCTACATGAGTTGCTTACCAAGACGACAGTGAATGTTCCCGAGTGGCTGAGCTGCAGTTGACTTAAATCTGTTTGAACATCTATGGCAAGACTTGAAAATGGTTGCCTAGCAATGATCAACAACCAAATTTGACAGATTGAAGAATTCTGAATATATATTAAAAAAAATGTAAATGGCAAATTTTGAACAATCCAGGTGTGCAAAGCTCTTATACTTACCCAGAAAGACTCACAGCTGTAATCACTGCCAAAGGTCATTCTAAAATGTATTGACTCAGGAGGTTGAATTCTTATGTAGTCAAGATATTAGTGTTTTAGTCATTTCTTTAAAGACAAAATATACATTTTCTTCCACTTTGACACCAGTATTTAGTGTAAATTGTAGACAAAATGAAAATCAACTTGTAACACAACAAAATGTGGAAAAAGTCAAGGGGTGTGAATACTTTCTGAAGGCACTGTATTTGAAAAAGACACTGGATATAAAAAAGGAAAGAAAGGCCTAAAGAAAACATTTGAAAAGCTATAGGCACCGATGAATTGGGGAAACCTTGGTATAGGCCTGGTGAGAAGCAGTGTCTGTTGCTCCTGGGATCAACAGAGCAGCAGGCCCAGGTTGTAACGCAGGCCTCAAGTAGGATCACCCCTGTAAGGGTGTTCAGTTCATACAGCACTATTTAGCTGGCCCTCTTCTCCTGCTCAACTCTGTGCTGCTCGTGAGCACTGAGCAGCTGTGACACCCAATGCCGTTTAAAGGGTAGCAGGCAGGGGGTATTTTTAGTTAGCCGCCCTAAACGCCCTCTCGACTGGTGGGGTGTCATGGTGCCCATAGCAACCCAGTTGTTCGACAGGTAAACCGGAGGCCGACATTCATGCCGTAGTCATGGAGACGGAGAAAGTGCCAGACGGGTAAAGTGCCACCGGCTAGCAGCTAAACCATACCGGCTATGAAAACACTATGGTGGATCTGAACCACTGAGTCGCCTGGTCCAGTCACTCCCTCACAATAATAAAATAAGACAAAATTGAGTACACATTCAAGGAGTAGGAGACCCAGCTCTCTACATGGGGGCTACAACACTCAACTAAACATTTTTGGTTTGGTCATTAACATGTGTAGCGGCCATGACTGAATACAAAAGAGAGTCGTCTTTGGGTAGTTTCATGTGGGTTTCTCGTGTGTGTGTGTGTGTGTTCGCACATGGCAAGTGTTTGTACATCCACTCTGCCAAAACGATACACAGTTAGTCCGTCACTCACCCTAGATAACCTAACCAGGGGTGTATTCATTACGGCGATTCTGCAACAGAAACTGTTTCCTCCAAACAGAAAATGTTTTGCAACAAAAACACGTTTCTATTGGACAAAATCAGGCAGGTCCCTCCCCATTTCATCCATGTTCTTTTTTGTGTGTGTTCTGTTTGGTTCTTTAAAAAGATAAAAGGTTTCCGTTGCAAGACGTGTCTTGTGTCTTGAAGTTGGTTACTACATGATTCCATGTGTTATTTCATAGTTTTGATGTCTTCACTATTATTTTACAAAGTAGAAAACAGTCAATATTAATAAAAACCCTTGAATGAGTAGGTGTCCAAACTTGATACGGGCACTGTATGTTTTTGTTAGGTAGCGTTAACTAGCACTAGTCGGCTGTACCTGCGCAACAACTCTGGTATTTTTTGTCCTATAGCTTGTTCTCTATCTTCTTTTTAACTAGTGAGTCAACATGTTTTCAGCAGTTTTATTTTCTTGACTGATCAAAACTCGTTTTCTCGTGCTCCATCGTCTCTCTGCAGCAGACATACAGGCTTACAGAAAGTCTACACATTCTGTGGATGTCTTCACATTTTATTGCGTTACAAAGTGGGATTCAAACGGATTTAATTGTCATTTTCTGGCAACGATCTACACAAAATAAATAAAACAGTAATATATATTTATTAGATAAGTATTCACCCCCCTGAGTCAATACATGTTAGAATCACCAACTACAGCTGTAAATCTTGTTGGGTATGTCTCAATATTTTCCCATTATTCTTTTTAAAAATTCTTCAAGCTCTGTTAAGGTGTTGGGGATCATGGCTAGACAGCAACTTTCAAGTCTTGCCATAGATTTAAGTCAATTTGTGTCAAAACTGTAACTTGGCCACTCAGGAACATTCACCGTCTTCTTGGTAAGCAACTCCAGTTTAGATTGACCTTGTGTTTAAAGTTATTGTTCTGCTGAAAGGTGAATTTATCTCCCAGTATCTGGTGTAAAGCAGACTGAACCAGGTTTTCCTCTAGGATTTTGCTTGTGCTTAAGCGCCATCCCGTTAATTTTTATCCTGAAAAACTCACCAGTCTTTGCCGATGTCAAGCATACCCATACAAGGAAGCAGTTACTCAGTGATGTGTTGGATTTGCCCCAAACAGAAAGCTTGGCATTTAGGCCAAAAAGTGTATTCTTTTGCATTATTACTATAGTGCCTTGTTGCATACATATGCATGTTTTGAAATACTTTTATTCTGTATATTTTTATTCTTCTTCTCACTTCTTTTAGGTCATTATTGTGGAGTCACTACAATGTTGTTGATCCATCCTCACCTCACCACCCCCCCATCCATCACAGCCACTGAACTCTGTAGCCGTTTTAAAATCACCAATGGCCTCATGGTGACATCCCTTTACAGTTTCCTTCCGATCCTGCAGCTCAGTTCAGAAGGACAACTGCATCTTTGATGTGTCTGGGTGGTTGTTTAATAAATCATCCACAGCATAATTATCAAATTGACTGTGCTTCAAGACATAGTCCATGTCTGATTTGTTATTTTTACCCATCTACCAATCACTGCCCTTCTTCATGTGGCTTTTATAAAAGCACCCTGGTCTTCGAATCTGTGCATGAAATTCAATACTTGATGATGTCTGGGGGACAGAGGAAAGGGAAAGACATTTAACCCCTCAATCAGATAGTCATTCAGAAACCATGTCAACTACTATTTCACACAGAGTGAGTTCATATAACTTTTGTGATTTGTTAAGCCAAATGTTACTTCGGAACTAATTTAGTCTTCCCAAAACAAAGGAGATGAATACTTATGCAACAAATATATATTTGAGTTTAATTTGTATTAATTTGTAGAATTATCTTTTCACTTGGACAGAGTATTTTGTGTAGAACAATGACAAAAATGAATAAATATATATATTTCAAGAAAATGTGAAAAAAGTTCAAGGGGGTGTAGTGCTTCTATAGTGAGCATTATGTTTAGAACATCCAATCACAATATCGAATTGCAATACATATCGTATCGTCACCTAAGTACCGTGATAATAGCGTATCGTGAGGACTCTGGACATTCCCAGCCCATCCAAATACAGTAAGTACACTATCAGAGATCAAATCGCCGCAATGATCCTAATTCCTGTTAAAGCACTTCTGTTAAAAGCTGTGGAAATCCCCCCTGCCCTCAGACCACCCTTGCAACACCGCCCTCGGACCAATCCCAGCGCAGCTAGCAAAGCCAGTATCGGCCTAGCTGCTACGTACGTGTGAGGTCACAGGGTTGAGATGTGTAACAGTCAGTCTGGGGATACAGTGAGCTCACAGACCCAAATTAACAGGCTGACAAATTAATGGACTGTATTGGAGCAAGAATAGACATGGCCAACTCACGATCCATTACCCGCTGTACAGCTGTCCTGTAAATGGGTGCAGAGATAATGGCAGACTTTTAGAGCTTTGTCATCACCGACATAACATATACCTACCACTTCACTGCAAAGGAACACTGCTTAGGCCTATTCACACTTGAATACCTTTAGAACTGTATTTTAGATTTGCCTGTCTGTCTACTTGTTTATGTGGCTTAGTGTATCTTTCTTCAATAATCAACAAATAAAGAGTACAATCAGTGAAATCATAATTTCATCAATCAAGGTTTCACAACCATGGCGGTAGCCTAGTGGTTAGAGCGTTGGGCCAGTAACCGAAAGGTTGCTAGATCGAATCATCGAGCTGACAAGGATTTGTTCTTAACTGACTTGCCTAGTTAAATAGAGAAAAAAAAAAAACATCAAAAATGTCAGAAACTGTCAAATGTTTTCACAGTTCGGACCGTTTTCAGGAGCCATGGTAGACTATTAAGTGGAACCGCTATTTTCAGCTCATCTACTTATAGATGTTATGTATAACCAAGAAAGACCCGTGGAAGAACATTTCAGTGGTCTAATTAGCACAGATGTTTTAGGGATAGAGAGTAGAGGTCGACCGATTAATTAGGGCCGATTTCAAGTTTTCATAACAATTGGAAATCTGTATTTTGGACACGGATTTGGCCGATTTATTTATTATTATAATTATTTTTTGAACACCTTTATTTAACTAGGCAAGTCAGTTAAGAACACATTCTTATGTTCAATGACGGCCTAGGAACGGTGGGTTAACTGCCTTGTTAGGGGCAGAACGACAAGATTTTTACCTTGTCAGCTCGGGGATTTGTTTTTGCAACCTTCCGGTTACTAGTCCAACCACCTGCCTTAAATTGCACTCCACGAGGCGGGCTGACTACCTGTTACGCGAGGGCAGCAAGAAGCCAAGGTAAGTTGCATTCTTCACATAATCACTAGTTAACAACACATGGTTGATGATATTACTAGTTTATCTAGAGTGTCCTGCGTAGCATATAATCGATGCGGTGCCTGTTAATTTCTCATCGAATCACAGCCTACTTCGCCAAATGGGTGATGATTTAGCACTGTCGTTGCACCAAACCTAACCATAAACATCAATGCCTTTCTTTAAAATCAATACACAAGTATATATTTTTAAACCTGCATATTTAGTTAATATTGCCTGCTAACATGAATATCTTATAATTAGGGAAATTGTGTCACTTCTCTTGCAAACAGTCAGGGTATATGCAGCAGTTTGGGCCGCCTGGCTCGTTGAGAACTGTGTGAAGTCCATTTATTCCTAACAAAGAGCGTAATTTAGAAAATATATTGTTCTCCCCAATTTCGTGGTATCCAATTGTTAGTAGTTACCATCTTGTCTCATCACTACAACTCTCATACGGGCTCGGGAGAGACAAAGGTCGAAAGCCATGCGTCCTCCGAAACACAACCCAACCAAGCCGCACTGCTTCTTAACACAGCGCGCATCCAACCCGGAAGCCAGCCACACCAATGTGTCGGAAGAAACACTGTGCACCTGGCGACCTGGTTAGCGTGCACTGCCCCCGGCCCGCCACAGGAGTCGCTAGTGAGACAAGAATATCCCTACCGGCCAAACCCTCCCTAACCCGGGCAACGTTAGGCCAATTGTGCCTCGCCCCACGGACCTCCCGGTCGCGGCTGCGACAGAGCCTGGCCGCGAACCCAGAGTCTCTGGTGGCACAGCTAGCACTGCGATGCAGTGCCCTAAACCATTGCGCCACCCAGGAGGCCAGACCGTAATTAATTTGCCAGAATTGTACATAATTATGACATAACATTGAAGGTTGTACAATGTAACAGCCATATTTAGACTAAGGGATACCACCCGTTAGATAAAATATGGAACGGTTCCGTATTTCACTGAAAGAATAAACGTTTTGTTTTCGAAATGATAGTTTCCGGATTGGACCATATTAATGACCCACGGCTCGTATTTCTGTGTGTTATGTTATAATTAAGTCTATGATTTGATATTTGATAGAGCAGTCTGACTGAGCGATAGTAGGCAGCAGCAGGCTCGTAAGCATTCATTCAAACAGCACTTTCGTGCATTTGCCAGCAGCTCTTCGCAATGCTTCAAGCATTGAGCTGTTTATGACGTCAAGCCTATCAACTCCCGAGATTAGGCTGGTGTAACCGATGTGAAATGGCTAGCTAGTTAGCGGGGTGCGTGCTAATAGCTTTTCAATCGGTGATGTCACTCACTCTGAGACTTGGAGTAGTTGTTCCCCTTGCTCTGCTTTTGTGGAGCGATGGGTAACGATGCTTCAACGGTGGCTGTTGTCGATGTGTTCCTGGTTCGAGCCCGGGTCGGGGCGAGGGACGGAAGCTATACTGTTACACTGGCAATACTAAAGTGCCTATAAGAACATCCAATAGTCAAAGGTATATGAAATACAAATGGTATAGAGAGAAATAGTCCTATAATTCCTATAATAACCTTAAGATGTTTTAGGTTAACTGGGAATATTGAAGATATTGAAGATGTTAAAAGGAACCACCAGCTTTCATATGTTCTGAGCAAGCTTTTTTACATGGCACATATTGCAATTTTACTTTCTTCTCCAATTTGGTTTAAATAATGCAAAAACAAAGTGTTGAACATGTTTCATTATTTATTTGAGGCTAAATTGATTTTATTGATGTGTTATATTAAGTTAAAATACGTGTTTATTCAGTATTGTAATTGTCATTATTACAACATTTTTTAAAATTATTACTGATTAATCGGTATCGGCTTTTTTTGGTTCTCCAATAATCGGCATTGAAAAATAATATTCGGTCGACCTCTAATAGAGAGTATTGACATAGTGGTGCACCAGTCATAAGGAAACACCTGAGGCCTAGTGGAAAATTATCACCAAATCAAGCACAATGAAAGAATGATGTGATTAAGACACTGACCACACACACACACACACACACACACACACACACACACACACACACACTTAGTGATTTCAATTTCAACAAGCGAGAACTACATTGGGGGGGGGGGGGGGTTTGACCAAATACAATGCTATTTTACTGTAAACAAATTGACAGACTTTCAGCACGCTTATAGGGAAGGACATTCAACAAGCACAGCACATACACAAATGACTGATGATTGGCTGAGAGAAATTGGTAATAAAAAGATAGCAAGAGCTGTTTTGATAGACTTCAGTGTGGCTTTTGACATTATCGATCATAATCTGCTAAAGGAAAAATGTATGTGTTATGGCTTTACACCCCCTCTTATATCGTGGATA
Source organism: Oncorhynchus nerka (assembly GCF_034236695.1). Lineage (NCBI taxonomy): Eukaryota > Metazoa > Chordata > Actinopteri > Salmoniformes > Salmonidae > Oncorhynchus > Oncorhynchus nerka. Next base: position 49,057,005 of record NC_088413.1, on the reverse strand, counting down.
AAGAGTTACCTGTCTAACAAACACCGAGGGTGTTTTTTAATGGAAGCCTCTCCAACATAATCCAGGTACAATCAGGAATTCCCCAGGGCAGCTGTCTAGGCCCCTTACATTTTTCAAACTTTACTAATGACATGCCACTGGCCTTGAGTAAAGCCAGTGTGGCTATGTATACGGATGACTCAACACGATAAACGTCAGCTACTACACTTAACAAAGAGCTGCAGTTAGTTTCAGAATGGGTGGCATTGTACTTGGGACAAATCATTCACTAAACCATAAACATCAACTAAATCTTGTAAAAAATAATGTGGAAATTTAGCAAGTTGAGGTGACCCTGGATTGTAAACTGTCATGGTCAAAACATGTTGATACAACAGTAGCTAAGATGGGGAGAAGTGTGTCCATAATAAAAAAGTGCTACCTTGCCTTTTTAACAGCACTATCAACAAGGTCCTACAGGCTCTATTTGTCACACCTGGACTACTGTTCAGTCGTGTGGTCAGGTGCCACGAACAGAGGCCTTGGAAAATTACAATTGGCTCAGAACAGAACAGCTGGCCCTTAAATGTACATGGATGCATGTAAATCTCTCATGGCTCAAAGTGGGAGGAGAGAGTGACCTCATCATTACTTGTCTTTGTAAGACGTGTTGACAAGCTCAGACACCCATACATACAGACTATGGGAGGCGCACAGTACTACATAGTGCCATGGCTACATGGAACTCTATTCCACATCAGGTAACTGATGCAAGCAGTAGAATTTGATTTTTAAAAAAAGTTAAAATACACCTAATGGAACAGCAGGGACTGTGAAGAGACAGACAGGCACACAGACAGGCACATGATAAGACACGCACTCTACACACATGTGCACATGGATATTGTATTGTAAATATGTGGTGGTGGAGTGGTATGAAATGTCATGTCATGTTATATTTTAATACTGTATGTAACTGTCTTATGTTGCTGGACCCCAGGAAGAGTAGCTGCTGCCAAGGCATGGGGATCCATAATGAAAACATATACATTGTATCAGTAGGATAAACACCAATCCTGTCAAACTTTCATTGAGGTAAAAACACTCCGCCTCAACATATAAAAAATAAAACCCAGATACAACAGTCACTGCCTCTGTGTTAATAATCATATTCTTTATTTCCACGGAGAGACTCTAAACAGAAAGAAAAGGGCCCGGTCAGGCTGCCATTTCTCTGTCTGTCTTCTACAGCCAGGGCAAAGGAAGAGCAGAGTGGTTCTATATCTGTTCCGCCCGCTAGGGACGTTTTCCTTTATGACGTAATTCGTAATCAAGTTATGATTAACTGTGTGTATGTGAATTCTGTGTGATTAGTTAGGTATTTAGTAAATAAATAATTAAACCCAATTTTGTATTGCTGATTCAAATTGTTAGCCAGGGTTCTTGCAGATAACCAAGAATTTACAACTTTCAGATGAGACTGAAGTAAGATGAAGATTAATGTTGACTGCTATGGATGTAAAATATTACTAGGTCTTTAAGAGTTTCTTCGGAAGATAACAGCTCTATAAATATTATTTCGTGGTGCCCGACTCTCTAGTTAATTACATTTACATGATTAGCTCAATCAGGTGATATTAATTACGGAGAAATTATGTTATAGAATAGCATGTCAAATCCCTTAATCCGGCATAGCCAAAGACACGACAATACATACATACAGTACCAGTCAAAAGTTTGGACACACCTTCATGTTCAAGGGTTTTTCTTTATTTGTACAATTTTATACATTATAGAATAATAGTGAAGACATCAAAACTATGAAATAACCCATATGGAATCATGTAACCCAAAATGTGTTAAACAAATCTAAATAAAATGATATTTTAGATTCTTCAAAGTAGCCACCCTTTGCCTTGATGACAGCTTCGCACACTGTTGGAATTCTCTCAACCAGCTTCATGAGTTAGTCACCTGGAATGCATTTCAATTAACAGGTGTGCCATGATAAGTTCATTTGTGGAATTTATTTCCTTCATTATGAGTCCAAATGTGAGATTTTTGGTTCCAACCAGTGTCTTTGTGAGACTCAAGAGTTGGTGAACGGATAATCTTTGCATGTGTGGTTCCCACCGTGGAGCATATAGGAGGTGGTGTGATGGTGCTTTGCTGGTGACACTGTCTGTGATATTTAGAATTCAAGGCACACTTAACCAGCATGGTTACCACAGTATTATGCAACGATACGCCATCCCATCTGGTTTGCACTTAGTGGGACTATCATTTGTTTTCAACAGGACAATGACCCAACACACCTCCAGGCTGTGTAAGGGTTATTTGACCAAGAAGGAGAGTGATGGAGCGCTGCATCAGATGACTTGTCCTCCACAATCATCCGACAACCTAATTGAGATAGTTTGGGATGAGTTGGAACGCAGAGTGAAGGAAAAGCAGCCAACAAGTGCTTAGCATATGTGGGAAGTCCTTCAAGATGGTTGGAAAAGCATTCCAGGTGAAGCTGGTTGAGAGAAATGCCAAGGATTTGCAAAGCTGTCAAGGCAAAGGTTGGCTACTTTGAAGAACCTAATATTTTGGTTTAACACTTTTTACTACATGATTCGATATTTGTTATTTCATAGCAGTGATGTCTTCACTACTATGTATTCTACAATGTAGAAAATAGGAAAAATAATGAAAAACCTGTGAATATATATATATATATTTATTACTGTACATGAACCCTAACATAACTAAAACTTGCTCATTTTCTGGCCATCTAGTGAGACAATCAATTCTCTACATGGTCAAAACATCTAGTCACTTCACTTGTCCTGGGGGGAAGCACAGACAGACCGTAGCTACAGGGATGCGGAAGCCTGTGCTTCCTTATATCCATTCCAATCTATTGACTGGTAGGCCTTGAATCAGTGTGCAGAGTGAGAGTCATGCTGAAGGTATGTGTCACTGAGCAAGTAAGTACAAGGGGAGTAAACCTCCCATCTGCCACCATCAAATCTTATTGGTCACATACACATGGGTAGCAGATGTTAATGCGAGTGTAGCGAAATGCTTGTGCTTCTAGTTCTGACTATGCAGTAATATCCAACAAATTCACAACAACTACCTTATACACACACAAATGTAAAGGGATGAATAGAATATGTTCATATACATATACAGATGAGCGATGGCGTGCGGCATAGGAAAGATGCAGTAGATGGTATAGCATACAGTATATACATATGAGATGAGTAATGTAGGATATGTAAACATTATTAAAGTGGTGTTATTTAAAGTGACTAGTGATCAGTTTATGAAGTCCATTTATTTAAGTGGGCAGAGATTTGAGCCTGTATGTTGGCAGCAGCCTCTCTATGTTAGTGGTGGCTGTTTAACAGTCTGATGGCCTTGAGATAGAAACTGTTTTTCAGTCTCTTGGTCCCAATTCAACTGTCTGGAGTGGGATGTGTTCAAACAAAGCAGTACTATACTCTCTCTGGCACTGCTTGCATTTCAACACCTCCACATTCCTTAATACAATCACAACACTGAAACCAACATTCACTTTCATATCTGCACGACTGCCAGGTAGTCTCGACAGGTCACATAACGTTAGCTGATGTCATAACATACATTTGATAAAAACCTGTCAAAATGTCATAAAATAAACCACAGCGGAAAAACTTTATTAAATTGACCAAGATCACATCCGTGACACAAAAGTGAATTCTAAAAGTTATGTAGCTAGATTTCTGACTAAGCCTAAAGCGAATTGTTTTACTTGTTCGATCGTAAATGACAGCGCAGTGTGTCAGACTGTGTCTGGGGCCTTGTGACAGTTAGCTAGCTAGCTAACTTTGTTTATGTTAGCTTGCTAACAACATGCACAAACCATCCAAATGGCACCAGACTACATGTTTATTTACTATTGATAAAAAAATAAAAATACGTTTAAGTTATAAAGATTGCAGACTTTATATGATCAACAATATGGGATGTATCCCGTTTCAAGATGTCTTAGCAAACATTGGCTAGCCTGTCGGCGACTCAAGAGGACCCAGCCAAGTTGTCGCCATAATGACCAAACCAAAATGGCTGCTCTCAGAGATTAGTTGACAGTCAGCTGGATTCGGTTTGATTAGAGCCTTGTGTATTTCAACGACTCTCTAAAATGAAACGACTAAATAAGTAGCACAGCAGCAAGAGTGAACGTTATTCATAAAACTACGGGTAAGACATTGCAAACAAATCAACTTGATGTTCCACTTTATCACATACTATCTAGCCAGCATTTGTCAGCCGGTGCTAAGCTAATGTTATCCAGCCAGTTAACCGATTCCCGTGGCTAACTATGTTATCTAACTGGACACACTATAGTAGGACGTTCACTTGCTATCGAAGCATGGTCACTGGATGCAAAGTGGCTAAAACAAAAGTTGCACACTATCCAGGCAAAATGCATTGTTGCTCAAGCTTCTGTGTTTTAGTTAGTTGGCTGAGCTAACGTTAGTATGCTAATATCTACCTGAAGTTCGGCCCTCTCCACTTCCCAATGAGCTCTCTCCATTTCGAATCGGGCCCATTCGTGCTGGATGTAATGTAAAATACCGGGGATGGTATATTGCTGTGGCCGTGGTATGTCGTCTTGCTGCTGCCCCATCCCTGAGCCACCTCCACTACCGATTTGGGGATTAACGTTGTTATTCCCCTGCTGCTGTCTTGAGGCGGCCATTCCAACTCCTCCGCCGGGGTGTTCATCCATTTTTAAGAAGAGGAAAGTCCCAGCACAATTTGCTGCTTGAATTCGCCTTCCCTCCCCCTTTTCAGATCAGTGTTCCCGTATGAATTTGACGATGCCTTTCACTGAAATGGCTATGCGGTTGTAGTGAAACAGGGCTATGTTTTGGATTTACTCTCAGCGTAAAGATATGTTGGCCGCCATTAGTCCAATCCTTGGAGTTGGATATGAAAGCCTCCTTACTGCGGGGGGTGGGAGAGAGAATTGTCCCGCGCTGCATGGTGGGACATACTCACCATTTTCTTTTTTTGGGGGTCATCCAAATACATTAGCCTGGGCATGCGTGTATACAGTTACAGTCTGTACAGCTCAGACACATTGTGAACCAGATCAATAATAGAAATAGGATTCTAATCAGGGTTTGTTTGCATGACTCAGGTAGCCATCTCATATCCAGCATCATGTTGCTGACTGCATTGTTTGCTGACTGCAGATTGGGGATCTGACTGTTAGTTTAGTTTGGCCATAGTCCTTCTGACTGCTGAATGGCATATGTAGTTAACTGATCAGTTACAGATGCATAAACAAGGGTATTATACAAAGACTCTTTGCATGATTTGCAATGACACCATTTATTTATATATTTATTTCCTGTTTTGCAGATGCACTGGATTTAGAGATCACAATGATCAAGTTCCTTCTGATGGTTAACAAGCAGGGCCAGACCCGCCTGTCTAAGTATTATGAGCAGGTGGACATTGAGAAGAGGCCTTCTCTGGAGACTGATGTTGTCAAGAGATGCCTGTCACGCAAAAAAGAAGAGGTCTCTCTCAATCACATTATTAGAAGAAAAAAAATAGTTTGGTTTACTTTCAGGGGTATAACACAGCAGTAAGAAGACAATGCATATAACTGGGGGGTTAGACAAGACAATACAGGACAGAATGAAATCTAGTATAAATAACCTAGACCTAACCTAGTCTGTTTAGCTATAATTCCAGTCCTTGCCACTCATTGTCATGCTAAACATTTTTTTTGTATTTATGGTATTCTTCATGCTGAGTTAGTGTGCCACTGAGCTCATCTTGGAATTCACATCCAACTAACTATTGTATTCTATCTAGTGCTCTTTTGTGGAATACAAGGACTTCAGACTAGTGTATCGACAGTATGCTGCTCTCTTCATAGTTGTTGGTATCAGTGACACGGAGGTGAGTTCATCATTTCACTGTTATAAGTGAACAAGTATTAGTGTTAACCGATTAAGGTTAAGATTGTTTTATTGTGATTATACATGATTCATGGTGTGGGATGTGCTTCTTTCCCACAGAATGAGCTGTCAATCTATGAGCTGGTACACAACTTTGTTGAGGTTCTTGACAAGTACTTTAGTCGTGTGGTGAGTTCAGTCTTTTTATTCTCTACTTCAGCACATTCTTGTTGTATGCTAGATTTACTTCACGTTAACTATCCAACCACCTATGCATAGTATTTTAATGTCAGTATTTTCTGGGACACATTACTCTAAACGGATTGTTCCTCGTTAGAAAAATAAATTGTTTTTTCTCTCCTAACAGAGTGAATTGGATGTATCCTTTTACAAATTATTATAACTTGTTTTAATCAGTTTGAGGAAACAAGTCATTGAAACAGAAGCAGGGGCTGTCTGCCTATCCACCTTCGCATTAGGTGCTTTTCATGTGGCTTGCCAACTGTGCCATTCCAGCCCTGGCATTTAGTATGGCATTGCACAGACTGATGAAGACTACTGTCATTGTCTGAGTCTGGGCTCAGTGGGATTTCAGACTAGCTGGGGTCAGACCAGTCATAATAATTGGAATGCAACTACAGTCAGTGGTGTTAACGGTTCACTGTTAAGTTGTCAAAGTTGTTCAACCTGACCAGTGACATGTTACTGGTGTAGCCAGAGATAACAAGAACATTATTTTTACTACTGGAGAGGGCTCATTGAGAGGGGGAAACAATACCCTCCTTTACACTATGATGGGGAATAAATTATTATTCAATATTGACTTATAGATTTAATGACCTTAACTCCAGCTCAGATCATGTTCAACCTGGATAAAGTGCACATCATCATTGATGAGATTATCCAGAATGGACACATAGTGGAGACCAACAAGAACCGCATCCTGGCACCTCTACTTGCTCTGGACAAGATGGCTGAGGCACATTGAGCAGTTGTTTGAACCATAGACTTAGACCTCGCATCATTGTATCTGTCCAATTATGGCGTCTTTAAGAGGATGGGCAGCGCCATTAAGGCCATCTCCATTATGAAGTACTCAATTTTCTTCTATGAGTTGGGAAACTGAAAGGGTGCACGCTGCCACCTAGTGTGTTTTACAGTAATAAAGCAGAGGTTGGCGATTTACTGACACCTGCGGTTATGGAATGTCTCTTCACAAGTATAATTCATTATCTGATTCCTCCTGGTAACCTGAATGGAATTATATGATCCTTGAAGGAAAACCACCCAAAAATGACATTTTGGTATTTGTTTCATTAGTCCATTTCCAACATAGTCCCAAAATGTTTTGCTTGTCAGCAATCACGTTTTTAAGATTTAACTTTCAAACCATCCCCGTATGATGCATTTTGCACCATACAGGGATGATTTCTGTATTTTAATGCCACATTCAAAACAACTGGGAACTCTGAAAAATACGAGGTCAAACCATGTCAGAACTCTAGAAAGAGGCCAGAGATTCTGAGTTGGATGACCGTTCAAATAGATTTTTGTTTTGAAATCCGCACTGAAATCCGAAATTCCTGAAAACATTTTTAATGTAGTCAACTGGGTGAGACTTTCAACTTCTTTGGATGATCCCTCCTGGTGATCCTATTGAAACCAGGACATCAAGAGGGATCAACCAAATGTGAAGGAAATGTACTACTTCAAAATGGAGCGTCAATGGTGCTGCCCATCAGTTCAATTGGCACAGAACTTTATACAAATAAAAAGATGAGTCCTCCATGAGCTGCCCATGCTAAAACAGGCTTTTGGACACTAGACCTCCATCTAGCTCTATGGTTTGAACAAAGACTACAGTGGCAAGAAAATTGTGAACTCTTTGGAATTACCTGGATTTCTGCATAAATTGGTCATAAAATGTGATCTGATTGAAGTCACAACAGACACAGCGTACTTAAACTAATAACAATTATACAGGTCTTTATTGAACACACCATGTAAACATTCAGCGTAGGGTGGAAAAAGAACACGAACCCTTGGATTTAATAACCGGTTGACCCTCCTTTGGCAGCAATAAACTCAAACATTTGAGGTTGCCGATCAGACCTGCACAACGGTCAGGACGCATTTTAGACCTTTACAAAACGGTTTCAGTTCAGCAATATACTTGCGATGTCTGCTGTGAACCACTCGAGGTCATGCCACAGCATTTAAATAAATCGGGTTGCGGTCTGGACTCTAACTGGGCCACTCCAGAAGGCGTATTTTCTTCTGTTGAAGCCATTCTGTTGATATACTTTTGGGTCGTTGTCCTGTTGAGCTTCAATTGGCAGACGGATAATGCAGGAGAATGTTAGGCTAAACATGGGAATTCATTTTTATGACTAATTTATGCAGAAATCCAGGTAATTCCAAAGGGTTCACATACTTCCTTGCCACTGTGTTACCCTTTGGGGAAAAAAAATGGACACATTGCCATCCAAATGATTTATGGACTTCATACTTGAGTTTATCAATAATAATCCATTGTATAGAATAGGTATTTTTTATACAGCAGCTATAGTAATAGATTGAACTGAGGTATTACATACATCTTCCCTTGGAGCTTTAATGTGCATGGAATATTATTCAGTTCTTAATGTAAATAAACAAGACTTCATACTTTGCAAACATTTTAATGATTATTTTTGGAGCATACACATTTGAAAATATCTGTTTACTTCAAACTGCAACTTGAGTTAAATAAATGTTTATAATATACAAAGAAAATACAAGGGAAAGCATAGCTTGCTTTTTTTTCCTTTTCAAATGTGCCTTGCACACAGAACCAGTGTTGTCGTCTCTAGCTTTTATCAAATTACACAAATGCACTCAGGGACTTTGATCCTTATAGCAGGGCAATAAACATCAAAATACACACAGTAACGAAAGCAAAAGGAAAAATAATAAGCATGTGCATCATGATTGTATGATGTTAGATGAAGTAAAAGGAACAAGGTAATCCTAATATTCAAACAACGCAGGCACTAGTAAAACAACCTGGTAAGGAAATGCCCAAACACTCTACAGTTAACTCTACAGAAGCAGCTGCCCTTCTCCCCCTCACATCACACAGGGAAAGGAAGGAGGTTGCCAGCCGGGGTGGTGGAGAGAAGCTGGTGGTAGTCTGAAAACCCAAAAATCTACAGAGAACTTGTACACAGATGCTCACAGCCAAAGTATGAGAGAGAGATAGTAAACACTGTAGAACATGAGGAAACTGTCTGCCCCGTCTTCCAGTTGCTCAAGCCCTTAAAGCAGCAGAGTGCCCTGGGGGAGGGAGAGAGCTGTGACAAGTAAGCAGGTGGGTCGGAGGAGAGGGGAGGTGGGCCCTGGTTTGATCTGTATCAGCAGCTATTGAGTTAACATGGGACTGTTTTCCTAAAGTTTTTCTGGGGGAAAGGACAGGACGGGGGAGATGTAAGGTTGGGAGGAGAGATCTCAGAGAGCACAGCTTGTTTCTTTTTCTGCAACAAAACACAACAGGCTTCGCGTGGGGGGGTTGGTCAGTCATAATGGGGCAGACGGAGCATGCTCAGTTGAGGTGGAAGCCCTTCTCCATGGTAGCTGCTAGGAGGCGCTCTCTCATGATGTCTTCAGAGGAATACTCTGGCAGCTTCAGGTAATGCACACAAGTGTTAACAGATGGATAGCTGGAGTCTGTCGCGTCAACCTAGGGGGAACAAATAGGTTAACTGTGTTGCAGTCACAGCCCTGCTCTATAATCCCAGAGGTCTGGAGTGGCAGATACAAGTGGTGGAGGTAGTGTCATTACAATACTATGATTTAAAGCTGAACAGAATACATTTAATTTCAAACATTTCACAAATTTCTACTGGCAGCATTTCTGAAACATGTCCGAAACATGTCCATATCAACCTCATTTGGATGGCTTACTGTAATGCAAGGTTAATAAAGTTCCCTAAACTCTGATTGGCCTCATGGAGAGCCTTACCTTCCGAACGATGGTGAGGCGTGGGTGCAAGTTGGCCAGACCACCAGGGGGCAGAGTGGAGCATCCTGTGGTGAACTGGAGGAAGGCTTTCCTCTCGTCAGATGACATGCCACACAGCACCCGCACAAAACGCAGGAACCCAGGACTGTGGAGAGGACGAGAACAGATACAACAGTTAAAAAGATCTCTCCAGCAAAATATGAAAACAACAAGCTGTTAGTTGATGTACTGGTGCAGCAGTACAAGTTCTCATGTTCCTCTAGGAACTAAGTGACTTCACCATTTCAGTTCTTGTCATTTGAACCCCTTTTAAATCACGACCAACACAGGATTACAAGGAGATCTAACAAACTTTTTTCAAGCTGGCCAGAGTAAATGATCTAGTCTACAAGCTATAGATACGAGGGCCATCATACCTGTCCCGAGTGTAGCCCAGCTTAGGCTCTGTGTAGTTCATGACGTCCTCAGATGTCCAGGAAGGAGACTGGTTTCCACAGAGGATCATCTGCACCTCCTTGTGACTGAAGGAGCTCAGCTTCTCCATGGGGAACACTCGGTTAAAACCCTCTGAGAAAAGTAAAGTTCATTTCATTCAAAATGTAGTGTGCAAACATTTTTTTCTATGTGATTACTAACACTAATCCGTGTGTTGTTTCAATAGGCATACCTCTGAAAGCCTCCATTTGTTTCTGGATGCCAGTGTGCATAGAGAAGTCAAACATGAGCTCCACATACTCCTCAGCATTCTCCATGGTCACCATCTGGAAGGATTAACAGAGGGGCAGAGGACAGATTTAGACACCACTCATCTAACCAGTAAAACTCAGGGTACGGCCAATAGCGGTGCAGTTCTCTACCTACCTCGTCATTTCCATTGGGCTTCAGGTCCACTGCTGAGAACCCATGCACTTTGGATGAGGGGCAGAACTGGAAATTCAATCTGGGAGAAAAGGGACTCAAAATTAGCCATGTTGAATGACAACGATATACCGGTCAAGGATCAAATAATGAATCAGTATAATTGGAAACTGAAAAGGTGAGCAAATTTAAAAAATGTACCACAAGTGATTATACGTCGCCTACAAAACAAAGTAATTAGCAAAAATGCCATTCCAATTCAGGAAATTATCCACTGAATTTTAAAAAACGCTCTCAGTAATGAGTGGTGGTGGGTGCTGTGCTCACCCCAGGTCCTCTACACTAAGTGGTGGTCCAGAGCCCATGGGGTTCTTCAGCATGAGGTCCTGCAGCCTAGTGTTCTTCTCATCCTCAGACAGACTCTTGTTCCCCAGGATCAGCCTCCTCTTCACCGCCAGCTCCTTCATCTCCTTCAGGAACTTGGCCCGGTGGGGGTTGACCAGTTCAAAGTCCTCCCAGGTCAGGATGCCGTGGTACCAGGCCGGGGGCTTGGGTTTAGGGGGGTCCAGGATGAACTCGGACTTGGAGTCCTCGTCAAAGCTGCCGATGGAATAGGTGTCCTGGCTCTCCTCGGTGGACGCCTCCGACTGGATCTCTGAGAAGTGACGGTGCTGCTCGGTGGGATCAAGGAGTAGAGGACCCCCGCGGGACGCATAGAGCAGCTTGGACATGTTGCTCTTAATGTCACCCATACAGAGCAACTTGAAGAAGGGTCGTGAAATGGGCAGGTCCACCAGGCGGTTGTCCTGGATGCACTTGGCCAGGAAGACACCGAGGAAGAAGAAGAGTTTGCTGAGGCGTTCCAGCTCGTCACTGTCCTGGGGGAATGGGGCTGGGAACAGGCCACAGGAGCGCTGGACGTAGTAGCCTGGAGGTTTCAGACCCCCACCCAGATCCACCTGATAGTACAACACACAGTTAATCCCAAAAAATATTCAAGTGACACTGACATGGTTCATAACATCTAAATATACAGTATGTTGTTTTTAAGGAAAATGAGAACATGTAATTGCATGGATAATATTACTGTTTAGGTCTACGTTTTCATGTGACCGTAAAGCGGCACTTGCCTGGCGAGACTCATCGTCTGGGAAGTCGTCATCACAGAGCCAGATACCCAGGGAAGTCCTCTGGAACTCAGCTGCCACCAGAGCATAGAACTCCAGGGTGGGGCCGAGGCCTGTGCCCTCCTCCCCCTGGAACTCAACCTGGGAAGAGAGACATATTGGTCAGTCACTACAAACTTTCATAGCCATGCCATTTAAATCGGGGAAGACATCACCAAGCTGTAAAAAAAAACAACAAAAAAAACATGTACAGTAAGCTTACAAAATTGTTGAGTATGAATGAGGACTTATTTCACACCACATAGCATTATGTGGACCACTTATTCATGGCAACCAATGACAACCAATAATCCCTTCACACAGATCCTCCATTGAGCGTGCTTTATAGGCCAGGAGTAAAATGTATGTGCTTAAATCTGGTGTAATCTGGCGTGGTGTTTTACCTCCAGAACAGACTTCCTGTCGGCGTGGATCTGCATGACACTCTCAGCCCACTCCATCATCTGGTCTCCGCGGGGGACCTTGATCCTCTCGTGTTTGAGCCGGCCCACCCTGAACTCCCCAGGGTCGTCTCTCCGCACCGTGGTGGAGGGCCGTGAGCGCTCCATGGTGGCCTCCCGCCGGTTCTGCAGCCACACTATTGCCCTTGAGGACACACAGGCACATACAGGGTCAGTATAGAATAAGGTGAATGAAATGGACAGCACTCAAATAATTAAATTAGGCCCTGTAATATGTCAGGGAACATAATGTTCGTTATTCAATGCAGTACAAGACCATGCACCATCTTCAGGAGAATACAGAGCGCGATAGACACACATTTTTGTTACATGTCAAGTAGCACTAACCTGGAGGCTCCAAACGCAGTGCAGGTGAAGTACAGCTGCCGGGTCTCGAAGGGGATGAGGAAAGGACACTTGCTGGTAAGCTGCTCACACCACTCTGGGAGGGCCCCACTGGCCAGGGCCAGAGGCTCCTCTATCTGCTGGAGAATCTTTGTTGTGACCTTCTTGCTGGTGAATTCCTCAGGCGATGCATTGAATTGGAGGTCATCCACATCTAGTCATAACACAGTAGATTAACAACATGTGTCATTAAGAACACAAACAGGGGGGGGGGGTCTGTGGTGGTACGAAGGGGTGTAGCCATAACTTCCTGGTAGTGAGTATTCCGAGGTGTATCCGTACCTTCCTGGAAAGTGCGTGCGTGGGCGTGGGGGTCTCCCCCGATGATGAATAAAATGCGGAGTAGCTGGAGCACGTCCTCCACTCCACAGGCGCTCTGACTGGAGCCAGCCTTGGCCTGGGCCTGCTCCCTGGCCACACTCAGAATGTCACAGGTCTGCATGACACCCAGAGACCCAGGGCTCAGGCCCCTGACCTACATCCATGCTCACAGAAGTCCTGCAAGCAATCATATGGACCGTGGTTTAAAACCAGATGTTTCCTTCAGCTCCCTGACTATACTAACTCACTGATTAACAATGAAGACAGTAGCATAAAACTGGACAAGGCTATTTTACTGTACAATTACTGCATTCTCGTATGACAAAATAATGAAACGGAACAGATTCACAACACTGACGTCTATGGAAATCATGGTAATGCATTATTTACAGAACAGCCACAAGCCATTTAGCTAAAGAAAACAGCGACAACTGTCTAACACAAGTGACAGTCAAGCAAGAATGAAAAGGATATCAAAAGAGAAGATAGACAGATATTTAAGCAACATCTTGATGTCGTTCTATACCTTGTATGCAGCTATGAGCTGAGAACAATTTCTGTTTTTCCTAATACTTTTATTAGTGCCGGTTAATTTCCAGTGGCGCAGGAAAGAGGAGTCTGCATTCTTCTGCATGTAGGTTATCAAGTCATTCTTTGGTAATTCATCAGTGCCAAGGTATTGCTCCACATGCTCTACAGACCAGCAACCCTACAACAGGAAGAACCAAATGTTGGTCTTTCCTGATTGTAAAGTCTCAAGGCAAATAGACATGCATTACAGTAGATTGGTTTAACCACTAACGAGGCCGGTGCAGTTACTCTAGTTACATTATGACTAATAGGGTTTTCAGTCACAGTCTCCTTGCGTCTTTAAAAGGTTAGTGAGGTATGGCTGTCTAGCTGTCCAGGAGGAACATTTAGCTACACATTTGAGAACAGCCACAGAAATTCACAGCCAAGATTTTAAAAATGGGCAGTTTAGAAGGACTGAGGGGGATGTGAAACCTGTCAATTACCATCTTTCTACTTTCCTTCTCTTTGTCCGAATCCTTCATTTCTCTGTACATTATCCTGCAACACAGAAAGTCAAAACATCATGAAGGCAGGCTATTTTTAGATTAGGTTTCACCACAGAATCACGAGGAAAAGCTAAAACAACAACCGTTCAGACTTACGTATATGTGGGTTCCCAGATCCGGCGCAGTTTATCGGACTTGACGCTCCCGCTGCAGGAGAGCTGCAGGAGCTTCTGGACATAGTAAAATATAGTACCCTTGTAGTTGGAGAGAGGTAGTTCAACTTCTCGGGTGGTTCCAAGCCCTGCCACTTTGAGGATGAGGGCAAGGTGGGGGGAGGGGGGACACTCAACCTCCTCCTGGACTTCAGAGCGAGGTGTACCTGTAAGGACAAGAAAAAGCTCACCACTGTGCTCTATAGAGTTCAACTGAAGGATGTGTGAAAGACTTGCCATTCGTCTAGTAATCATGTACAAAACCAAGTCTATCCACAGTCATACATATTGAACTGAATACTGTTGGTGTCGTGTGTTTACCTGGGGGAGGGATCTCCAGGTCGGTGGTCTGCTGGACGTTGGTCCGGCCTGGTCTGGGGTCGAACGCCGGGACTAAAGCAGAGAACTGGCGTTTGAGGACAAAGTCATCGTCCCAGGTTCTACGCCGACCCCCTTTGGTTTCATACTCTTCCTCTTCCTGTTAAAACAGGACATGAACAACCACCATCAGCTCTTTGGGAGTGGTAGACAAGGTACTACACCCAACACAAACATGCAACACCAATATTAGACATCTACAGGACAAAGAAACATTTATAAAAACAAAACACTAACAAAAATTGCATACATTAACAAATCTCACACGTCACAATCCACAGAATTTACAGACAAACTTAAGGGAGGTTCAGGCAACTATTTTTAAAAAGGGAGTACAAGCATGCAAATCGACAAGTACACTATATGAAGAGAAACTGCAACAAATTTTACCCTATTAAAATGAATGTGGAAACCAAGGTTTACCCTGGACCGTACCAAAACTTCCTCATACTCTTGGTCTTCCTGATTGTCATCCTCGTTCTCATCATCATCATCATCTGGCTCAGGCAGATCCTCTTCATCATCTAACTCGGCCAATAGCGTGTTAGCGCGACAACTGTCCAGGAAGTCTGCAGGGAGAGGACTCAAGTGTGAGGTCTCACTAGAAACAACTCTGATCATCGTGCACTTCCCCGAGAAAGTGCTAGCCAAATGTATGAGGAGTCAAGATGTGTCAAACGTTAACATGGATGTTAGGCAGTAGAAACACGTTAAATGTTGAAGAAGCTGAGGAGTAGTTTAGGAGGAGAAAATAGATTTATAATATGTATATAACATAGGAATAATAATAATAGTAAGTCTAGTATAGCCTACCATAGAGGGAAAACTCAGCTTCCTGACCAGTGTCGCTCTCACTAGACGTAGAGGTCAGGCTGGTGGTCAGAGTGTTACTGAGCAACTGGCCAACCGACAAACCTGTGGTTGCCGTGGCTACATTATTGCTGCTGGTTACTATGGATGTGGACATTGTAACAGTTGAGGTGGTGCCAGTGGTTGTGAGGTTAGGAAAGCTCTGTGCACCCATGAGAGGAGAAGCTGCAAACAAACAAAAACCAAAAATGCGATTAGTTCCCAAACAGAAAAAGAAGCAGGTATTATTTTTGACTGGTTCCAGTTCAAACAATGCTGGTTGTTCTTCTACCACTACACATGCTGGTTGTTCTTCTACCACTACACATGCTGGTTGTTCTTCTACCACTACACATGCTTGTCACATTCAAGCCTCAGTCAGCATCTTCTGACCACTGGAAGTCATGTTGAGTAAATAAAATGTCAACATTATAAAATGATCCACTGCTCACTATTTCTATAGCTCTATTTAAGGATGACAAAAAAATGGAAATGAAATACATTTTAGTAATGCACTGTCAGCAAAGTAAAAAAAAAAAGCCCGTTAGATTCTCCTTGGTTTAACGAAATAGCTTAATATTAGAGCAAAGACAACAAAAACACATCAGCACAAAAGCAACACCACCACTCTTATATGTGAAGCCAGTAGTTATTCTTGTCTAGATGAGTGACTGTTTTGATCCTTCCCTTTGTGTGGTGATCAGATTAGCAATCAAATTATCAATATTGAGCACAACGTAAAACATTTAGCATATTTTTGCGACGTGTGCATTCACAGTACTTGTTCAAACATTACACGTGTCCTTGCAATGTAAAATTGACAACTACTCCAGGTTGTAAACATTTTATAATTTATTATTGTACTAGCTGAAGCTAAACTCCAATTTTATGTAAAAGTGTGACCAAATCTCAAACCGAAGTTAGAAGGCTCCTTCTACAAGTCATGCCAATCATAGCCAGCTGGACAGTGGTCCCTTTATGTGCACTGAAGGCTGAGGAGAACTGAAGGCTGAGGGCTGTGTATCCCATGCATTCCTGGCCTGCAGACAGTAGAGGCTGAATACTCACTTGCAGTGCTCATGACATTTCGTCCCAGTGTGTTGGTGTTGTTGTCGCTGCTGCTGCGACTCAGGTTCATGTTGTTGGTGGCATTGGTGCGGGACATGTTGGGAGCCCTCCTCACAAACGATTCCATGAGGCTGGCCTCCCGTGACGACAGGTTGGGCACGCTGGCGCTGGAGCTCATGGGAGCGCTGGCTGCCAGCAGAGAGCTAACGGACAGACGGGCGCTGGCCGCAGAACATAGAGGCCTCTGGGAAGCCGTCTCCTTACTGGAGGACTCGGACACCGAGCTGACGTCAGGCGAGCTGACGCTGACTAGTGCCATGGAGATGGACGTGGCATCTACAGCCTCTTGCCTGTCCGCGCCCGCTTTCCGCTCGCCGCCCTCAGCAGTTAACGTGCTGGACACGCATCCAGCCTCGGATGACAGTACCACAATGGGCTCTTGGCCTTCTGCCCCGATGGTGCCACCACTGACCCCTAGGACCCCCCCCAGCAGGCTCTCGGCCCGGCGCTCTACCTTGGTGGAGCTGAGACTGATATCGCTGCTGCTGGCCACGCTACACACCGAGCTGCTACTGCCCTTCCTGCTTGAAGAGCTGGCCCCTGCAGCCGAGGAGGAGCCGCCCTTGTCCGGACAGTTATTTTTCACCAGGCTGCTCCAGGACTGCGCTGTGCCTGAAACAGTGGATGAGACAGGTTTGGGTGATGGCGCAGACTCAGGGTCGTACCCTGGCGCAAGCTTGAGGTCAAATTTTCCTTCAGCACCCATACGGTAAGAGTTTGAGCCACCAGCATCCCAGGTGACATCAATCCAGCCTGGAAAGGGATATGAATGTTGTGAGACCCAGCAGAGAGCAGACAGCAAGTCAAGACAGCAGCACGGCTTGACACTGGACCAGATACCTTTGTTTATGACAAATGACAGGTGGGCTGTATACAACTTCAGACTAATTCAACAGCATGCCATTCTATGCAGCTATGCTGAAGCTGATAGTATGTTTAGCATATTGCTGAATAGTTAAATCAATGGCAAGTCTAATTGAGATATTGGTTGTCTTAACAATACTGTATGGTCTAGTACTCTGGTCCAGGTGAAGCAATCAGATAGAAATCATGAGTTACAGAAAATGACAAGCAAAGTAGAATTTTGCAAATGCGAAGCTAAAAGCCACCTGAGAAAAAGGAACTGAAGAATATTTTTGTCAATCTAAATATAGTTGCAATGGAGTGAGTCTATTCAGTGCCTGCAAATTGTGACATCAACATGCACTTAATTGATTGATGGAGACAATTAGTCAAAAAGTATTTAAACACATGGCTACCCAGAGATCTAACAGATAGCTTCAAGTACGAAAAGGTTACCTGGTACGTTGGGGGAGAGGGGGGAGGGTTGCACTTCAAATTAGCAAACTAATAACAAAAGGGTATAATGGTAGTGACAGTTTTGCAAGTTTAGTGAAATACGTAAAATGATCATGAGTGGTTTTAAAAGATGTTCGGCATACAGAGAGATAGGTAACATGTGATGCTTTTCAGGCCCTTGTATTTAATAATGTGGCCCGGAAAAGCAAGAGCCCAATATAATGCAGTCTAGTCACACAGCAGAGCAGTAGCACTGACTTAGATCAACCACTAGACTGCTCTGTAGTTAAAGTGCTCGTGAAGGTTATTATTTATTCTTCATTAACAAAGAATGGCCTTGTTTCCCAATTGGATTGGAGAAGAGTAAGTAATAGGCCTGTAGCGGGAGGTCAGAAGCAGAAGAGAAAGTAGGAAAGTAACAGCCTTTAGTGGGAAAGCCATGAAAAGAAAACACTGTCCCGTTTAGAACTGTGTAGTAGCACCGGCCACCGACCACCTGTACAATGTCTTGTAAAGACCTTGTTTCTGAAGTTACTGATCAGGGTTAAGGCACAGATGTTATGTAAGCGCAAACATTATATTAGGACATAATGAACAACTGTTGGTTGATTTCTTTTAGACCAACTAGACCCTCAGTATTTAACATACAAAAGTGAGACGAGAGAGTTAGTAAAAAACGAGATTTGGGTTAAAGGGCAATTCCGCCACTTTCAACCTCCTATTCATTATTTCCAGCACCATACCAGTGTCTACATATGTGAATATGTCACGTTTCGATGCTCTGTAGTTAAAAAGGTCCTTAAAAAATGCTTCTGTGACATCAAAGGGTAAGAATAAAAGTTTCAGGCCAGAAGGAGGGAATGTTATTGCCCCCACGTCACCGTGAATCTCAGTGTTCGAAAATCACTTAAAATGTTTACATTTTAATTGGGTAGAACGTTTTAAAACTATATTTTTTCCCAACAAAAATTAGAAATGCACCGTTTTCACGTATGTAGACACTGGTATTGTGCTAGAGATAACAAAAATGAGGTTGAAAAGTGGTGGATTGCCCTTTAAGATGTACTAAAAGGCTCCTCAAAGCATGTAAATGCACTTGATGTTCACAATTTGTACAACAAAAACATGGTCTACCATATTTGTATCAATGACTCCATTGTTACTAGTTTTTGCACATCCTATGTTCAATAGCCATAGTTACGCAGCCCGATTCCTCATGTGATGATGGGTGACATATGGGTTTATTCTGGGATAAAGCTCTGCATTATGTCCTGCTTTAGCAGTTTAAACATGCATCATCATGTCAGTCGACTAAGTCCCTTAAGAATATTTCCTTTTTTCATAGAAAAACAAAAGCTTTCTATGCAAGCTGTGTGTGTGTGGGAGTTCAGTTCCACACACAGGGACATTATATTAGATGGTGTGGGCTTAGGTTGTAGTAGAGTTTTACCGTTATGGGCCTCCCCCGTCACCGTACCCTCTCCTGCTGGGTTGCCATCCTGGTCTCTCCACTTCCAGTCGATGCCCCGCACCACGCGCGCCCCTGGCACTATGTACTTCATCACCTGGGAGCGGAACAGACGCCTCTGCCTGCGGAGATTGGCCTCTGCCTCCTTCACTGCTTTACCTGTGGAAGGGAGAAGGAGACGGGTCAGATTGCTTGGAGTCATTCAAATCAAATGAATAATTATTCATAAACATACTACACTGAACAAAAATATAAAAACGCAACAAGTGTTGGTCCCATGTTCCATGAGCGGAAATAAAATATCCCACAAATGTTTCACATACAAAAAGCTTATTTCTCTCAAATGTTGTGCACAAATGTGTTTACATCCCTGTTAGTCAGCTTTCCAAGATAATCCATCTATCTGACAGGTGTGGCATGTCAAGAAGCTGACTAAAACAGCATGATCATTACGCAGTTCCACCTTGTGCTGGGGACAATAAAAGGCAACATTTGCAGCTGTCACACAATGCCACAGATTTTTCATGTTGAGGGAGCGTGCAATTGGCATGCTGACTGCAGGAAAGTCCATCAGAGCTGTTGCCAGAGAATTCAATGTTCATTTCTCTACCATAAGCCGCCTCCAACATCATTTTAGAGAATTTAGCAGTACATCCAACCGGCCACACAACCGCAGACCACATGTATGGCGGTGTGTGGATGAGCGGTTTGCTGATGTCAACATTCTGAACAGAGTGCCCCGTGGTGGCGGTGGGGTTATGGTATGGGCAGCCATAAGCTACAGCCAACGAACCCAATTGCATTTTACTGATAGCAATTTCAATGCACCATGACGAGATCCTGAGGCCCATTGTCATGCCATTCATCTGCCGCCATCACCTCATGTTTCAGCATTATAATGCACAACCCCATGTCGTAAGAATCTGTACACAATTCCTGGAAGCTGAAAATATCCCAGGTTTTCCATGGCCTGCATTCTCACCAGACATGTTATCACCCGTTGAGCATGTTTGGGATGCTCTGGATTGACGTGTACGACAGCATGTTCCAGTTCCCGCCAATATCCAGCAACTTTGCACAGAGTGGGACAACATTCCACAGGCCACAATCAACAATCGGATCAACTCTATACAAAATAGATGTGTCGCGCAACATGAGGCAAATGGTGTTTATTTTTTAAAAGATATCTGTGACCAATAGATTCATATCTGTATTCCCAGTCATGTGAAATCCATAGATTAGGGCCTAATGAATTTGTATCAATTGACTGATATCCTTATACGTACTCTAACTCAGTAAAATCAATTAAATTGTTGCATGTCGCGTTTATAGTATTTGTTGAGTAGACAACCAGTGTCGGCCTCAGCAAAAAGAGTGCTCCTCGCATACACACAGTGCCTTCAGAAAGTATTCACACTCCTCAACTTTATCCAAATTTTATTTTTACAGACTGAATTTAAAAATGGAGATGTTGTCACTGGCCTACACACTATACTTTATGTCAAAGTGGAATTATGATCTTCAAACTTTTTACAAATGAATAAAAAAGCTGAAATGTCTCGTGTCAAAAAGTATTCAAACCCTTTTTTTAATGGCAAGCCTAAATAAGTTCACAAGTAAAAATGTGTTTAACAAATCACATAAGTGATTTTTGAACAACTACCTCATCTCTGTACCCCACACATACAGACAATTGTAAGGTCCCTCACTAGAGCAGTGAAATCAGATTCAACCACAAAGGCCACAGAGTACTACAGTGTGTGTCATAACACCCATAAAACCTAGCAGTCAAACAGGGAAATGGTTCCAATCGTTTTCCCACCATTCATTTTTCCCATGGGAGGATATAAGAAACACTACAATAAGGGCCGTTTCATGTAGACTTACCCTGGCTTTTGATAACCGTGTAGGCGCACAATTGGCCCAGCGTCGTCCGGGTTTGGCCGTCATTGTAAATAAGAATTTGTTCTTAACTGACTTGCCTCGTTAATAAAAGGTTAAATAAAAAAATATATTATTTGCCTATATTTACCCCACAAAAATTCTGTTGTGCAAGTTAAATTGACAATACCGGTTAGCAAAAGTCAGCAATAGATGTGCTGGAGCTTGCAGAGTGTGCATGATGTTTAATCTGATGCTAATTAGCCATTTACAATCTGAGTAAATCGAGCCAAATATATTGATAAAAGTCACCTTGTCCGAGAGGTTTAAATAGTTATCAAAACGTCATGCCAGGGTAAGCCTACACAAAACACAGTTTCTAAAAATCCCCTATGGTGAAAATTTACAGTGGATAAACAATTGGAAGCCTTTCCCTGTTTGATGGGTAAAATGAAAGCAGACATTGAATATCCCTTTGAACATGGTAAAGTTATTGATTACACTTATGGTATATCAATAAACCCAGTCACTACAAAGATACAGGCATCCCTTCGAACTCAGTTGCCGGAGAGGAAGGAAACCGCTCAGGGATTTCAGGCCAATGGTGACTTTAAAAGGGTTAGAGTTTAATGGCTGTGATACGAGAAAAGTGAGGATGGATCAACAACATTGTTAAAATCATTAAGTGTTTTGACTGTTCCTTGACAGCACTAGTGCGAGCTTAGACCCCAAACAGCTAGCAGAAGTAGCAAGGACAAACTCCCTAGATGGAAGAAACCTTGAGAGGACCCAGGTGCAGACTCTTACCTAGCTGGTCCTCACACACGCCGCTGACGGTGCCGTAGATCTCCAGGCCTGACAGAGACAGGTAGTGGGTCTGCCCACTGGCATTCTTCCCCATCTGCTTGATGCGGATGTGTCTCCAGCCCTGCTTCTCCTCTTTCGAAGGGTCCAGAGGCCAGGTGGCTGTGGACCTTCGACAGGACACAAACTCACAGTCAGAATCAGACTTACAGGTTTAGGGTCTTGAGTTTTTCCTGATGAGAGAGTCTCCTGCCCTATGGGCCATTCTGTCTGGGACAAGGCTTACTTACCCTGGCTCGTTGAGGCTGCAGTCATCCACGTGGGTGTACAGACTCATCCAGATCTGGCCGTCTTTGGACACCTGGAACACCCAGTTCCTGAGGGCAGAGCGGCCGTAGCCACGGGCATGGCGCAGGGTGTAGGCCGAGGGGATGACCCACAGGCCCAGGTCGATGGCGAACCACGCGTTCTTATCGTCGTTGGTGTGGCAGTTGAGGGCAGAGCTGTCCCGACTCAGGATGTCCTCCAGTCGGCCGTAGGGCAGGTTACGACCCTCAGAGGAGGTCACTACCACCAGGCCGTAGGCCGCTGGGTTCACCCACTCATAGGCAGTCCTGGAGACACAAAGGAAACACTAGATTAATACAAGGTTGTTTTTCTTACATTGGCTCATAAGCATTAAGCTCATTATCAGGTCTTCGTACATAAAGACAATGGGAGGAGACTTACTTTGCATTGGTGCCAATCCAGTAAACTATTCCGTTCTCGTCAAAGTCATGCTGGTGTCTGAATGTGAAGGTCTGTCCTTCTCTCAGTTTCCTGACGAAGATGAAGGAGGATCTGTCAAAGTCGTACCACTGCTTGGCCACCTGGAGGAGAGAGATAAGATTACGTGCATGTTTGAGATGGACTACATTGCAGTCGGAATGCACAGAATCACTGATCTTCAAATCACCTTGCATACTAAATAACTTCTATTATGTGATCAAGACTAGCAATTCTGCACCTCAACTTGCTCAAACTGATCCCCTCAAACACACAGAATGGCAGATAATGAGAGGATGAAACAAGGTTGAAGTACCATCTTGAGGAGGTACTGCTCCAGAGACTCAACGGTGGCCAGGGGCTCCATCTTCAACATGCGCCCTGTGCGGTCGATCAGCGCCGTCTCCCCGGGGGCACGCTCCAGACGGAAACGCAACCTCCTCGTCAGGATCTAACACACGCACACAAAGAATGACGAATCCATTTTACTGACCCTAAGCAATAAACAGGGAGCTGGAACAAACAAACGACTGGTCACCAACACTAGTGTGAGGTGCGGCTGGAGGAGAGACTCACTTGCAGGTTATAGGTGGAGCCTGGGGTGTCATACAGATGCAGAGGTAGCCGCTCAATGGACTCCAGGACTGCTAGTAGTTTGCGGATTAAGGCAACTGCGGGTCGGCTGAATAAGTGGGACAAACCAGGAGATGAGCCACTAACACTTATTTTTATTTTTTTTATTTTTTTACAAATCATTTATATTGAAGTCCAAATGATTAGATTACCTTTCATCATCTTCGTTTTCACTGAATGCGGTTTTAAATACATTTATCCTTTCCATTAATGGTTTACAATCATGTTTCATGTCAAGTTCCACACTCTGAAATAGAAAAGAAAAACAGGAATTGAGCAGGAGTTGGACTAACGACGCAAAATAGTCAGATTCAGGAAGTTTTATTGCCCCAACATTGAGGAAGTTGGATGCCCAGACAGTGTTGAGAACAAGGCTAAGGAAGGAAGAGAAATCTGCAGACCAAATGGATTCCTATATAGTGCACTACTGTTGCCCAAAGGGCCCTGGTGAAAAGTAGTGTACTAAATTGGAAAAAGGGTACCATTTAGAACACATCCAAAATGCCTCAACCATCCATCGATCCCAACCTACTTACATTATTAAGGACTGTAAAAAGTGCTTGAACGAGGCCACTGCTGCACATTTCATATGGGGAGATGGTGTTTTCATCCTTGAGAACCACAATCAAGTTTTCCAGAGCCGTTTTCATCAGGTCTCGCCATGTGTTCTCTCCCTCGATACACTGCAACAGACAAAGCAGTACATTTAACTTTCACTGTGTCATCAAACCTGTCGCCTATAGCTTCAGACAGAACAACCAAGAGAACAAAAACTCCATGTCAGAGTAAGTCAAATAAAAATCTACTCAATCTTATCATTGTAGCGATTTCACTGTAAAATAGTACCGAGTGCTGTTGTGCGAGTGTTCCAAGGCAAATCCCTCACCCCCACCTGTTGGTATGCATAACGTTATCGAATTGTGATATAAATGAGGTTAGAGTTGATGTGCTTCTGTGTTAATACCTGTCTGTTGGTATGCAGCTCCCAAGCAGACTCCAGCTGGGTGGCGATGTTTCTCAGGGTGACCACCACCCCCCTGGGCATGTTCTCCACTGCCTTGAAGTGGTCTTCATACAGGTCTCTGGCCACAGTCTTCACCTACATTTAGATTTGACATTTTAGCCATTTAGCAGACGCTCTTATCCAGAGACACTTACAGATCCAGTGCATTCAACTAAGGTAGGCAAAACAACCACATAGCAAAACACAGGAACAGACAGGGAGGAGATCTAGTCTCACTGGTAAGGAAAGACTGGAGGGTAACTACAGTATCATAGAACCTAAAATAATGATGACGGCTTAACAACTAGATGGATAATATGTCATGCGGTCTAAAGCAAAAAGACAATCTGTGTCCCTGTTAAAAGAGAAAGTTATCTTCTAAATTCAGGGAGAAGGAAGCTGGCTTTAGAGAAAAAAATAATACTGAAAAACACTGAACAGCAGACTGACGTCACTGCTAGAAAACAAAACATCCACCTTTTGTTTTGTTTTCTCCAATTTGGATTTGAGCTTCCTTCCTCTCTTTCCAGTCCAGCCGGTAACAAACTCTGACCCTGTACAACGCAAAACAAACAGAAAAGGAACTATTAGAAAGACAATCCCCATAGAATGCAAACCAGACTAAGAACTGGTGCACTTGATGGCTTTCCCCTGGCCATCACCACCTCCCCTCATTCTAGCTGAGGATATCCTTACTATTGATTTACATTTTCCTTATTTAGAAATATGCATTTCTAAATTATTTACGAACACTTAATTACAGAATGAAATATAACACGAAATCTATGACCTATATGCACGGAAGTCCAAACCAACTGACCTAGTGACGTTTCAGCGGTGAACGAATGCTTGGTGCCCCTATTGGACTCGAACACGAAGCCGGGCAAGTCCTCCTTGAGGATGGTGGCCTGCTGCCCGTCAGAGTTGTGGATGGCGATCTCTCCCTCCTTCAGGCAGGTCAGGGACCAGTTCCCCACCGTCAGCTTGGTGGGACCCAGGGCAGACAGGATGGGCTGGCTAGCTGTCACAGGCTTCACCTGGCTACGGGCACGCTGCAGCTTCTCCAGAAACTCACTACGACTCTCTGGGTGGGAAAACAAGGATATGATGATGTCGTCATTAGCACATTAGACAAATTGGAACATGATGTTGGTTGCGAAATCTCCAGTATCATACTGTTATTCATTCATTTATAACTGCATGTACATAAGTGGAGGGAGCTCATACTGGCCTTATGTCCCAAAGGAGATGAAGAGGAATAAATAGCTAGTTGGGGGAAGTTCAAGTCATAACAGTCCAGATATGTAGCTAGGTCTACCTGAGCTGTCGGAGCCTCCCTCGGGGCTGCCGCTGGAATACATGGTGGCCAGCTTGCCGTCCAGGATGAAGCGGAACCATCCGTTGGAGCCGTTGGAGAGCTCCAGGGCTGCAGCGTCGCTCCAGATGTACAGGCAGTCCCTACCTCTGATGACGGACCAGTCACGCCAGTGGTAGGGCTTCCCCTGCTGCACCTCTTTGGCTTCCTCCTGGGGCTCGTCCTCCTGGCAGGACAAAGAGAGACAAACATTTACATTTTAGTCATGAAGCAGACACTTATCCAGAGATAGACTTGAATGATACATTTATATAATAATACATTTGTAGAGTGCTTTTCATTAACATAGACATCAGAAAGCTCCATATTTGGTCTGACTGCAATGTGGTGTTCTTATTTCACCTTCTCTGGTTTGGACTCCTCCTCGTTCTCTTCGTCTGAAGTGGGTCCGGCCAGAGTGGACACCTTGTTGATGACGCCCAGCCTGGCCAGCTGGTCCAGGAAGACGTCTCCTCCCTTGTCCACCAGGTCTCTGATGATCTGCAGGGCCAGCAGGTGACCGTCATCATCATCCTGTGGCGGAAGAGAGACACCACAGTTAACTTAGCCTCCAGACACAAGCACTGTGGATGAAACCTGGTGCAACTAGAGAGCTTAACAGGCATCAGGTCAGTGTTGGATGGCATTGTTAACAGTGGTGGGTCACACACACCTAATCCAGCACAGTGGAACACACACACACAAAGGGATGGATGTCGTGTATTGCCTTACCTCCTGATCCAGCACGGTGGCGGTGATCTCCACTAGCACGGTGGGCAGGTTGTGACCGGTGTCAGAGTCACACACCTCCTTCAGCAGCACCTCACAGCTGTAGTGGATCATCTTCCTGATCAGAGCCAGGCTAGCTTTCCTGGGGGGGAGGAACATGTGTTAATGGCGTTGCATATATCCCTATTGAAATGAAAATACATTCAGGCACTTAGTCATATAAATAGTACTATATACACTACCGTTCAAAAGTATGGGGTCACTTAGAAATGTCCTTGTTTTTTAACTAAAGCACATTTTTTGTCCATTTAAAATAACATCAAATTGATCAGAAATACAGTGTAGACATTGTTAATGTTGTAAATGACTATTGCTGGAAACGGCAGATTTTTTATGTAGTATCTACATAGCCTGTAATCGAACCCACAAATTCTGATGCTCCAAATACTCAACTAGTCTAAAGGCCAGTTTTAATGCTTCTTTAATCAGCATAACCATTTTCAGCTGTGCTAACATAATTGCAAAAGGGTTTTCTAATGAACAATTAGCCTTTTAAAATGATAAACTTGAATTAGCTAGCACAACAACGTGCCATTGGAACACAGGAGTGCTGGTCACTGATAATGGCCTCTGTACGTATATGTAGATATTCGATCAAAATCAAATCTGCCATTTCCAGCTACAATAGTAATTTACAACATTAACAATGTTTACACGGTATTTCTGATCAATTTGATGTTATTTTAAATGGACACATTTTTTGCTTTTATTTCAAAAACAAGGAAATTCCTAAGTGACCCCAAACTTTTGAATGGTAGTGTATATCTATGAGCTTAGACAACTCATACAGTAACAAGAGCACTGTGTCTTGTGTGGGTGGGAGGGATAAGTATAACATGCGTTTGAGTCAATCATCCTAGTCATTGGTAACATTCTAATGATTTTATGTTGCATAGAACACACTGGTAACGTTACAGTACATTTATATGGACCGTGGGTCGATTAGTCAAATGATTCTCAAAGTCACCTAATAGAAGGTAGCATGGTTTGCTGAAAGGTTTGTGCAAATACTGGTAGCAGTCTCTTCAAGTAGATTGGGGCCATCTCCGGGTCTCCTTTGGGTTCGCTGCCCTCCTCCTCCTCCTTGTTCGCATCTTTCTTCTTCTTGTCCTCTCCTTTGTTAACGGGGCACATCCAGTCTCCTACAGAACAGAACACAACAGGTTGTCACATAACCACTGTCCTTGTTTTCAGATAAAGAACATGATATGGGTCACTCATGACCAAGTTGTTTTACTGGCAGTCGGATAACTCAGCTGCTATGTCCATTTGTTGCGGTGGTGGAAAAAGTTCACAAATGTCATACTTGAGTAAAAGTAAAGATAACTTAACAGAAAATGACTCAAGCAAAAGTAACCCAGTAAAATACTAGTTGAGTAAAAGTATTGGGTTTTAAATATACTTAAGTATCAAAAGTAAATGTAATTACTAAAATATACTTAAGTATCAAAAGCAAAACAAAGTAGAAATCATTTCATATTCTTTATATTAAGCAAACCAGATGGCACCATTTTCTTTTTTTATTTGCAGATAGCCAGGGGCAACACTTGACATAATTTACAAATTAAGCATGTGTTTAGTGAGTCACTAGATCAGAGGCAGTAGGGATGACCAGGGATTTTCTTTTTTTCTTGTTAAGTATGTGAATTGGACCCTTGCCCTGCTAAGCATTTAAAATGTAACGAGTACTTTTGAGGGTCATGGAAAATATATAGAGTATAAAGTACATTTTATTATTTAGGAATGTAGTGAAGTAAAAGTTGTCAAAAATATAAATACCAAAAAAACTACTTAAGTAGTGCTTTAAAGTATTTATACTTCAGCACTTTAAACCACTGGTTTGTTGTTTGCTCGTTGTTGTTTCTATGTGTATATGTAACTTCGAAATCATTTCCTCCTCAAGGACAATAATAAACATCAACCAATCAACTCGAAAATCATTGGAAGGTGTGATTATGTTCATATATTATAACTCACCAGGAGACTGGAGGATGGCTACAACCTCACTGTGGCCACGCTCCCTGGCTTTATCCAGGGGAGTTTTCCCATCTTCATCTCGAAGGTCAGGGTTGGCACCATGTCGCAGTAGAGTCTAGAGACAGACAGCGATGTTTACTAAGGCAACATGCATAGGGTCTAACTGTACACTATTTACACAAAAGTATGTGGACCCCCTTCAAATTTGTGGATTTGGCTATTTCAGCCACACCCGTTGAGTACACAGCGATGCAATGTCCATAGACAAACATTGGCAGTAGAATGGCCTAACTGAAGAGCTCAGTGATGTTCAACGTGGCACCATCATAAGATGCCACCTTCCCAACAAGTCAGTTCTTCAAATTTCCAGTCAACTGTAAGTGCCGTTATTGTGAAGTGGAAACGTCTAGGAACAACAACGGCTCAGCCGTGAAGTGGTAGGCCACACAAGCTCACAGAACGGGACCACCGAGTGCTACAGTTTTTTTGTCTGTCCTTGGTTGCAACACTCACTACTGAGTTCCAAGCTGCCTCTGGAAGCAATGTCAACACAATAACTGTTTGTCAAGAGCTTCATGAAATTGGTTTCCATGGCTGAGCAGCCACACACAAGCCTAAGATCACCATGCGCAATGCCAGACGTCGGCAGGAGTTGTGTAAAGCTTGCAGCCATTGGACTCGGGAGCAGTGGAAATGTGTTCTCTGGAGTGATGAATCACGCTTCACCTTCTGGCAGTCTGATGAATCAGGGTTTGGCGGATGCCAGGAGAACACTACCTGCCCCAATGCATAGTGCAAACTGTAACGTTTGGGGGAGGAGGGTTAATGGTCTGGGGTCTTCGTTCCAGTGAAGGGAAACCATAACGCTACAGCATACAATGACATTCTAGACTGTGCTTCTGTGCTTCCAATTTTGTGGCAATAGTTTGGGGAAGGCCCTTTCCTGTTTCAGCATGACAATGCCCCTATGCCCAAAGCGAGGTCATTACAGAAATGGTTTGTTGACATCAGTGTGAAAGAACTTGGTCTACACAAAGCCCTGACCTCAACCCCATCGAACACCTTTGGGATGAATTGAACTGTGAGCCAGGCCTAAATGCACAACATCAGTGCCGACCTTAATAATCCTTCCCCGCAGCAATGTTCCAACATCTAGTTGAAAGCCTTCCCAGAAGATTGGAGGCTCTATAGCTGCAAAGGGGGACCAACTCCCTAATAATGTCCATGATTTGGAATGAGATGCTTGATGAGCACGAATCCACATACTTTTGGTCATGTAGTGTATTTCCAAACAACATATAGAGAAGGATAGAGTGCGCACGCACAGTGATTTATTTACATTAATTGAAATCAACATAAACCAGCACCCAACATTCCGGCTCCTGGGCCTTTGTCAAGGGATGTTGGTCAAAAACAGAGCATCAAAAGATATTTCCTATGAGGGTTAAAGAAAGCATAGCTACCTTTGCTACTTGAGGCCGCCCGAAACAGGCAGCGTAATGGAGGGAGGATGACCTCTGACCTCTGTTGACATCAGCACCTCTCTCACACAGGAACTCAACCTGGGACACCAACCACAACAAACAGGGGTTATTCAACATGGTCCAGGCAAAGTAACACTTAAAAACATTTTTGAAATAGCAAATAGAAATGTTTCTTATTAAAACTAGTCCACGCAGTCCTTCCTAGTCTATTTTCTTCTGTTTGGAGCCTAATGAATACAAGGTGTTTTGTAAGACAGACCTGGTTTCGAGGTGACAAACAAGCAATTATTAAACCAAACCCTAGTAGTCAGGCTGCATTAGGCCACATTATGGATACACAGTATTCATTCATGTGTATGCTGCTGTTTGTTGCTATGGACACCTTGAGAGCCTTGAGCACTTCCTGGTTGTGAACAGCTTTGTTCTTGCAGCTCAACAGGGAGGAGATACTGTCCTTAATTTCCTGGGCACAATGAGCCATTCTGTTCTGTTCCCATGCATAATGGCCACCATAATGTACAGGGTAAACTATTACAATTACCCTGTAAAGAGATTGAGGGATACAGACTCAAGTCTAAAAATAACAGCTAACATCTTACCATTTCCTGTGTGCCAAACGCAGAGGCCCAGTTCAAAAGAGTCTGCCCAACGTCATCCATGAAATTCACTTCAAAAGCTGAAACAAGGGAATGATTTCAGGGAACTGACAAAGCGTGCATGCCATCATAAACATGATACATCTACCATTATACAAACAAAAGGCTGAAATGAATGAGGGAAAAGGGCACCATTCCACCTGATTGGACAAGCTTCCTCTGCCACAACCCCCTGTAGCCTCCAGACAGAAACACCACATGGTGTTAATAACAAAGGTATCTTTTGGTTATCACTACGGCAACATCCTCCAGGAACAATAAACAACCTGATATTTACATTTAGTTATTAAGAAGAGGAGGAAGAATAAAACATAGGATGTCAGCTTCCCAAATGGTGCCCTATTCCCTTTATAGTGCATAACCTTTGACCCTATATCCACCCACCCCCGGTGTCGATTGCGTCGATGAGCGCATCTGTGTCTTTGCTGCGGATACAGTCGATGAGCTGTCGGTGGGAGCGCTCCCCAGAGCTGTCCAGCCGTCGCAGGCCCGGGATGCGTCCTGTTGTGCCAGCGGTGGATTTGGGCAGAGCCTTGCGGCCCTCGAACAGCAGCACCAGCAGCAGGTCCACCAGACGCATGGTGTCCAGAACACAGCGTTCATCCCCCTGCAGGGCACTCTCCATTGAGTCAGGCAGCGCAGAGCGCAGAAGATCCTACACACACACAGGAAACACACAGGCGCACACACACGCACAGGGAGGAGGCAAAACAAAAACACAGCTGTAAATTATTACCCCAATCCATTACTCTCCTACGCTAGCCATTCTCACTTCATCATAGCTCTCATTACAATACAGGGCTCGTTACTGAAATATTCTGAAACTGGATCCTTTCGAAGGTTGTTTGTTTGTTATTACCGTTAGCTTTTAAGATATTGCAGTTCATACATTAACATTGTGCCAATAAAATTGTTTTGGAATAAATTATTAATTCTTACTAATACAGAAATGTGTCCCAGAGGGCACACAACACCAAACACAGCTACCAATTTGGCAGCAAATCAAACTGCAATAATTTGTCAAGGCTAAGGACTTCATTTAAAAAGCATTCTAATAAAACTCCTCTCAGGGTGTAGTGCCTTTGAGATTTGGGATGGTCCTTGAAGATTACATTTCAGAAAGGGTATATTGGACCATTTTGTTTTGTAACTGTGTATATTTTTAAAAAAACAAGACCAATTGTAAAATGTCCTTACATGAGTGACGAGGGGAGAACCTCTGCACAGGGTGGAAAGCAGGCTGACGATGGTGGACACCTGGTTGCTGAGTTTGGAATCAGCAACTGTGGGTTGGGCCCCAGTGGAGGTCCGGCCTGGCTTACTGGTGGAGGAGGGGCCGGAGACCGTGCCTCCTGCAGCAGCCATCCGGGACAGCAGCTCTTCTGTCAGCCCGTGCTTGGCCAGAGGCGCCGGGTCCACCCCTCGACGGGTGAAGCGGTCCGCAAGAGAGGCGAAGCAGCGCAGAGCCCCGTCAGACACCTGTGGATCAACGGGTTGCATTTTAAATCAATAGCAATGGAATCAACCAGACCTTTGAGCTTCTTTCCGATGATAATGGAGTCGATTTATATACTACTTTTCCAGAACATCAAAGTATTTATATGGTCAAGGGAAAACTCATCCATCCACCACCAATGTGTATGGATGCCTCCCCCCACCAATGACTCTTGAGTGGGTGTTCTATTCACCTGGTGGTCCTCGTGTTTGAGTAGGCTGGAGAGGGACTCCACGCAGGTCTCCAGAGAGGAGTCCTGGGGCTCCATCTTGCTGCACAGGCGAGACACCACAGCCATGGCGGAGTGCAGGGTGTCCTTATGGACCAGATGACCGCTGTCCCGGATGAAGCTAAGCACACAGTTCAGACCCCCAGCCTCAAACACTGCTCCAGACTCCCTGGTACAGATCAGCTCCAGCACCTGACAAATGACACCACAAACACAAGTTCAGCCATCAAAATAATACATTCATTATTGATTATTTACAGCGTTATTTTATGGTGTGTGGTCAATCTCACTATGGCCTGTATACAGCACCCGACTACTTTTGAGAGTGACAATGTTCTCTATTATTCTACAACAAATATAAGCCCCTCCTCAAACATATATACTTGTTGTGTACACTACAGATAGAGGAAATATGACCTGCATATTCAAGGCTTCATTTGCATCTTCTGATTTGAATAAAACGTCTCCGGTAAAAGGGAAAGAACGTTCTCTTGCGTAAACAGTGAAAGGGAGCCTGAAGCCACCAGTTGATCACATGCAAAATGAAAAAGGCAAAGGGCATAATTGAATAATGTAGAACCAAAAACTAGATCTCCACACTGGTATGATGTTCCCTAACGGAGTCTTCGTCAGGAGCATTTTCGTAATAAAAAAAGCATACCTTGACACACTGCTCTGCCAGATCTCTGCTGGTCCTGTTGTTGAGCTCCACCACCACCAGGCGGTTACACAGTGCCTTGATAGCCCCCTCCACGCCAACGATCCTGCGGGTGCATTCAGCCGACACGTCCAGGTAGTATGTGATGGCGCGGGCCGTCACCTCCAGCACGTTGTCCGGAGCGCTCTCGTCCAGGAAGATCTTACACAAGGCTGGGAGGAAGGTGCGTGGGGGACACCTGGGAGAAGAGAACATTTTTTTATAAAACTTTTATTTATCCCATTAGAAGACCTCTTATGTACCTCTTGAATGACATGTAAACAAGCAGCTGTGCATGACTCGGTAATCACATAAAAGGAGTTGTTTTGTCATTATACACAGTTTGTATAAGCACTGCATTGTCATACTGTTGAGGACAACAGCTTGTGATGTTTGAGAGATGTTTGTGAGCACAACAGTTGAATGGGTGTGTCTGTGACTCACGTCTCGAAGCAGCGGTCCACATTGTCAGACATGAGCAGCAGCATGCAGAGCTGCTCCAGGGCAATCAGCTGCATGTCCCTCTCATCTCCCTGGCCCATCTGGAGCCACTCCAGCAAGGTGTCTGGGTCCACGTCCGCCATGATCACCCCCCTGCTACAGCTCCCTATCTGGCACCTAGCCCAATCACTGCTGTGGGCTGAGCTGGGGACTCATCCGCTGGATGGCGAAAACACTGATAGGTCCAATCAATGCTCCCTCCCGTGTTTCATGAAGTCCTCCTTCACCTGGGGGAGGAAGGGAGACAGAGGGAGGGATGGGAGAGAGAAGGTAGAAAGAGAGGGGTAGAGAAAGCAGGCATTTAGTTTAATCATGGCTGCCTCAAATTTGCAGTTGCCAATGGGATTATGTTGGGTAAATCAGAACAAAGGTGTGTAGCTAGTTTATGTGTAACAGCTGAAACAAGGTAATTGGTATAAATAACTAAACAACAACAACTGACTTTTCCTCTCAGGAAAATAAGTGGGGCACAAACCTGTTCTTCGGCTTCTGTATGTTGAGTGGAGGTACCATCTCAACACAATAGTGAGATCAAATATTTTCAGTTGGGGGGTGGACTACACTGATTAACAGCAGAACTGTCTCATTTGTTTGAGCCTGGATGGCTACAGGCTAGGGGCAGATCATCTTATCAACAGATTAATCACAAATTGACAGAGTGCTTGAGGTTTCTATGACTCTAGCAACCCAAGAGGTTGTATTGAGCTGTTGTGTAGGATTTAGGCCTAGGTTCCATTTCCTTTGAGATACAAGCAGAAATTCCAAAAAAGTATTGTAGATAAGTAGAATTGATCCACCTTTCATTATTTACAGTCTGACAATAGAGACACTAATTAAGCCTATGTGCAGACATCTCTTCACTAAAGTAACATGATCATCATTATTATAGTCAGCAGTTCTTTAAAATAGGCCTATCTAGCTAGCTAGTTAGATCATGACTTGGTTCATTTTTACTGCCACTGCAGGCCAGCTAACGTTAGCTACATGACTAAATTAGCTTGCTACTGTTAGCTACCTTTGCTACTGTAATTGACAAACTACTGACGTTGCAGTTGTGACAGACAACCTAGCTAGCTAAAAAAAAATGGCAGTATAAAAACCGTACTGTTAGGTACAAACAAGCTAAACTGCATAGTTAACAAACATAAACAAGGTACCAGTTGCTAGCTCTTAGATAAGGCCCCCACCGTTACTGACTCGCTAGCTAGCCCAGCTCTATCAGCATAGCCATCTGTCCACGAAGACACGTCATAACGTTGACCAGTTAGCTACATTATTATCTGATGTTGTTCTTCCATAAACTGTATTTTAGTACTGTAGTCAGATACGTTAATGTAGTTCACTTGTGGCTATATGTAGCTAAATTGACTAGCTAGCTAGGGATGGTTTATTTTAGTACTGTAGTCAGTTACGTTAATGTAGTTAACTTTCGGCTATATTTAGCTAAATAGCTAACTAGGGATTGTTTATTTTAGTACTGTAGTCAGTTACGTTAATGTAGTTCACTTTTGGCTACATTTAGCTAAATAGTTAGCTAGGGATTGTTACGTTTGTTAGCAAGTAACTGGTGACCGGTTAAAAGGCTTTTGCCAGTAAATTCTAGTATATTAAATACTAGTTAGCTACTTCAAGCTAAGTGTGTGGTGGGAGGGAATCTAAACATAGCGGACTGTATAGAAAGTACGCCAACAGGCAAAATTGTGCTTTTCTAGTTGATCTCTGTATATCAGTTTTAGCCAATTGACTACAACAAGCTGATGTTTGTCAGTGTAACTAACGTTATCTAACAGTTAACTCCTAACGCTGTTCAGATTAGCTAACGTTAACTCGGTGTCTCGTTAGCTAGTTGTCTAAAATTAAACAATTACATTACAAACAGAACATATTTACTAGCCAACATGCATATTTTGATCATTGGAAAATACTGAATAGTTCAAACCACGGTCGTAATAACAGCTACAATGTTATAATACATGGCCTGACCATGAATACATAATCCGCGAGGCTTCAGTTCCAGGAGAGCCCAAGGCCGCCACCGTTCCGTCAGTCACAGCACATAGGAAAAACTGGGTCGCTTGGTTTACAGCACTAACATATCAGATAATCACTCACCGTCTTTCAGCAGATGACGAGAAGAAAATGACGGTCGATCAAACCAAATAGTATGTAGAGGAACAAGCGAACCTAAGCAACAAAAAAGCTTAATTCCTAGGTATTTTTACCGAGACATTAAGGTCAAAGTGGACGGTAATGCAATACACACATCCGAGCGAAATGGAGAGCCGTTGCGGTAACACAGTTGGCTCTCCGTCGTATGTATCACGAGGCTACGAAGCGTCCTAGTGTATACTCCATTCACCGTATGGAAGGCGGCGCTACAATACGTAGAAAAGCACAGACCACATTTCCATAATTACTTTATGTAAACGATGGACCCCCAACATTCTAGGGTAACTATCTTCATTGGGCATACTCAAATTGGTATCATTCTTGAATATTACAGGCAGTCAGAAAAGGCTAAATACATGCATATGGTGTCATACCTCATGTGTTATAGACAAATGAAGCAATGATTAAGGGAAATGTAGGCTTTATTGATAACACTGCCATTAGAAAATGTGTTTATTCAACCAATATTTTCATTTGTACAGTTTACAAAATAAAATGACAGGTTACATTACATACAGACTATTATTTTATAGTATCCACACAGCTACAGTATGAAAGTGTCAAACAGCCTGAGCAAAAGCCAAGCTGAAAGCAGGACAATGTCCTCAGTACCAGATTTGTTATTGCAGAAACTCTCATTTGTAGCGTTAACTTTCTGAACCTTCATCCCATGATTGACATCCATTATCATACTGTCAATTCTCTTTTCATTGCATTTGATTGATATTGACACTTGCATCCATTTCATAAATCCTCATTCTGATCAGTGTCCCTTTAAACCAGAAATGGATTTAACATACATTCTTCCACACTCAGCCATCCAGGATACTTTTGTATGGTAACTTAACATGAACATTGATTAAAAACAAAGAGGATTATGATAGTAATGATGCTAACTGACTACTTGCTCACTGGATCCCTATGCAGCCCTTTTTAATGTACTCAGTGACCATAATACAGTACTAAGATTATGACCATTATAATGTTAACTTCATAACGTTTTGATTGCTTGCTGGACATGTAGCTACAACAAACAGTATGTTAAGTGCAATGCCATTTCAAGAACATCAGTGCAGTGATTATTGTTCTGTGGACACACTGCTCTGTAGACAGTTGGTTTAGTCTTAAACAAAACAAAAAAAATACTATTCAGTACATGGTAGTTTACATTGCTTTTCCTGTATATTGCCATGGCAATTCAAACCTAAGTTGTGTTGGAGAATAAATTTACTGGAGCATTTTATTTTCCATCAACACTTCCATTATGACAGTAAATGTATGCCGTATCTCTTTCAGCTTACGTTGCAGAATGTCATACATACATCCACACCTTACCGGTCAAAACTTTTAGAACACCTACTTGTTCAAGAGTTTTTGTTTTCTACATTGTAGAATAATAGCGAAGACATCAAAACTATGAAATAACACCTATGGAATCGTGAAGTAACCAAAAAAAAAAGTGTTAAACAAATCTAAATATATGTTATATTTGAGATTCTTCAAAAAGCCACCCTGTGCCTTAATTACAGCTTTGCACACGCGTGGCATTCTCTCAACCAGCTTCATGAGTTAGTCACCTGGAATGCATTTCAATTAAAAGGTGTGCCTTCTTAAAAAAAAAAGTGGAATTTCTTTCCTCAATGCGTTTGAGCCAATCAGTTGTGTTGTGACAAGGTGGGGGGGCTACAGAAAAATACCAAGTCCATATTATGGCAATAACAGCTCAAATAAGCAAAGAGAAATGACAGACCATCATTACTTTAAAACATGAAGGTCAGTCAATCCGGAAAATTTCAATTACCGTACTTTCTTCAAGTACAGTCGCAAAAACCATCAAGCGCTTTGATGAAACCGGCTCTCATATGAGGACCGCCACAGGAAAGGAAGACCCAGAGTTCCCTCTGCTGCAGAGGATATGTTCATTAGTTACCAGCCTCAGAAAATAGATGCTTCACAGAGTTCAAGTCACAGACATTAGACCGATGGAAATTTGTCCTTTGGTCTGGAGTCCAAATGGGAGATATTTGGTTCCAACCGCCGTGTCATTGTGAGACGTGGTGTGGGTGAACGGATGATCTCCGCATGTGTATTTCCCACCGTAAAGCATGGAAGAGGAGGTGTGATGGTGCTTTGCTGGTACCGTCTGTGATTTGTTTATAATTCAAGGCACACTTAACCAGTATGGCAACCACAACATTCTACAGCGATACGCCATCCCATCTGGTATGGGCTTAGTGGGACTATCATTTGTTTTTCAACAGGACAATAACCCAACACACCTTCAGGCTGTGTAAGGGCTATTTGACCAAGAAGGAGAGTGATGGTGCTGCATCAGATAACCTGGCCTCCACAATCACCCGACCTCAATTCAATTGAGATGGTTTGGGATAAGTTCGACCGCAGAGTGATGGAAAAGCAGCCAACAAGTGCTCAGCATATGTGGGAACTCCTTCAATACTTTTGGAAAAGTATTCCAGGTGAAGCACGTTGAGAGAATGCCAAGAGTGTGCAAAGCTATCATCAAGTCAAATGGCGGCTATTTTGAAGATAAACAAATAAAAATATATTAACACTGTTTTGGTTTTCTACATGATTCCATATGTGTTAATCCATAGTTTTGATGTCTTCACTACAATGTAGAAAATAGTAAAAATAAAGAAAAACCCTTGAATGAGTAGGTGTTCCAAAACTTTTGACGGGTAGTGTGTTTGTGTCCGTGTGTGTGTGTGTGTGTATACATACATACTGCCTCTCTACTTAATATGATGACAACCATTCAAATGATATGTAATCTAACACAAAACTAATAATGTAGACATCCAAGCATGTGGATGCCACGCAAAGTTTAGATGTGAATAGAAATTATATGGTTAGAAGTGAACTAATGTTTCCCTCACTGATTGAACAGGGGTGTATTCACACAGAAGAAAAATGGGCCGAAACGTGGAGGGACCTACCTGAATTTCTCCTTAAGAAGCACTTTTCTGTTGCAAAATGTTTTGCTACACTTTGCACTAATGAATACACCCTAGATGGGCTACGACTCCAACCCCAGACCTTTGTTGTCTGTAAGACCTACCAGCAGCATTTGAGCTCCCTGGTTAGGAATCTACGTCCAATGATAACATTGTCTTTACTCTGTTGTCATTCCCTCATAGAGGTTAAACAGTTCAAATGAACACCTATTGGGCCATGAAATTAAACTTAACGTCCAAAACTTCATTTTGACTGCCTGCCAAACTAAAATGATGAAATACTGCACTGTCCTGTCCTTGATCTGTGCCTGGCTTTAGTGATTATTACAATCCTAATGCGGTAAGTATGCTACTATGATAACGACACTATAATATAACGTGTGGCTGTTTCTTGTCCGCTCACGATAACTAAGCATTCATTTCACTATATAAAGGCTCACAGAAAATTGGTCTTGAGTTGAATGCTGGGCGAGGTCTTGCTGGGTACTTGAAGTTGTGTGGCCTTGGCGTTGACACTCTCCTGGTTGCCCTTTACAGCAGCCTCCAGCCTGGCTTTCATGTGGGGCGAAGAGGCCATGAGGGCCTTGAAGACGGACGAGTGCTGGGGGCCGATGCGCATCAGGTCCTGCAGGGCTGACTCATGCAAGTTGCGGGCGGGCGCGGGGGCAGAGGACAGGGCATTCTCATCCAGTAGAAAGGAGATGAGGATGGGAAGGAGAATGGCCACCAGCTGGGGACCTGGAGGTCAAAAGGTCAAAACACAACCCGAATAAGACCTCATGGGACAGAGACAGAAAAACTGGAAAGGAAAATAACCTATCCAGAAAAAGACAAATAATCTTCACCACTCGAATGACCACAGCAGTCAAGAGTCTGAGGTAACCTAGCCTACTCACGGTGCATCTCGTCGGCAGCGAACACCAGAGCCTCTAGGGCCCTGACTCCATCCTGGATGGCCTGGAGCTCTTTGGAGCTCTGGGGCCTCCTCCTCTCCACCCCCTGCAGGTGTCCCACCACACAGCTCCCCAGGCCCTGGATGAAGGGCACCGCCACCCCTGTCTTGCTCTGGAACACTGACATCAGCAACTGGTAACTCCTACTGAGCACCTGAGGAAGCGTAAAGAAGGTGTAGAATCAGCTGTGGATACAGCCTTTAAATATGCTAATTATTGGGAAGAACCTCTTTGCATTGAATGCTTGAAGAGAATGTAATACCAAGGAACTTTGAACAGTAACTTGAGAAGTTGAATATTTAAAATACTTTGAGTCATCATAAAAACAGTGTCACCAAGGAGTCCTAAAAAGGTGCTTTTTCCCCCTCCGTTTTGTATTTTGTTGGAACTACTTAGTGCCGACTTACCACAGGGTCCTTAGACTCCAGGCTGGCTTTAAACTTGTCTATGCAGCGTGTCTGCAATGGCTGGGCTGTGGTGACCTCAGGACTGGCAGTCAGCAGGAAGATGGTGAGAGCTGTCAACAGACTGACCTCATCCACCACAGGGTTGGGCTTATCTGTCAACAGAGACCAGAACACAAAGTGAATCATACATCCAGCTGGAATCTTATTTAACTTCTAATTTAATTATGCATTCTAAACCACATTTTGATTTCTAAACCCAAGGCTAAACGTGGAAAGCAATTGAAGAACTTAAAATCTGATTGCGTATGTGTAGACTTTCAAACCAAAAGGCCATGACATTAGCTGGAGGCTGGTTTCTGAATGAAGGGGCCTCCCGTGTCTTCACTGACTGTGTGCGTGTGTGATTATGTTTTCTATGTGAAGTGCCCTCCCGTCCCTGACGCCGTACCAGAATCCCAGAAGTCCAGCAGGGTGTTGAGAGCACAGCGCAGCAGGTGGGCCCAGGCCCCGCGGCTCTTCTCTGAGCGACTCATAGGGGAGGAGAGCACAGCTCTCAGGGCCTGCAGGGCTGCAGGCACTACCAGGCCCAGAGCCTCACCACCCCCAGCTCCACCACCACAAGGCTGCTGGACCAACTCCCTCAGCACCCCCATCAACAGGTACATTAGTGTAGGCAGAATGGAGACACTACCTATGGGAGGAGAAGAGAGAGGGTAACCATTAACCACAGCGTCATAGAAAAGACGAGAAGTGACGAGAATGTTTAATCAGCCTGAGTGATCATCCTTTAAACGAGATCAAGTTGTTTCTAAAAGGGCTTTAACGCATTCATTTGCAAATGAGTATTCTTCCATTTGTGATCAACTGATCAAATAACAATCAATCAATCACTCTCAATGACTCAATTAACGATTTATCATGATATTGACCTACTCTCTGTGCTGTTGGCATTTAGCAGCAGTGCTGGGGTAAATTCTACTTTAATTTAGGACGTTAACTGAAGTTCCAATTCCCTACATTGGGATTGAAATTGGAATGTCCGTTTACTTCCTGACTTGGTTGAATTGAGCCAAGTCCTGATTATCAGGCCCAGTTTGGCTTACCGTCAGGAGAGCAGATGGATGGCAGGTCAGACAGGATGGCCAGAGCAGCCGCCACTTGTCTGCAGTCACTGTCACTCAGACTCAAGGACGAACCTCCCTGGCCCCCGCTAGGGCTGCCGGCCAGCTTGGGGCTGAGCTGGGGCAGTTTACGCACCAGCACACACAGGCACAGCTCCAGGGCCCCGAACACTAGAGACCTGCCAGGAACCAGGCCGCCGGTGTCCCGGCCCTCCCCAAACTCAGGAACCGTCTCCTTCTCTGCTGCCCCGTCATCCACTGAGGGAGAGATAGAGTGAGAGACACACACACGTTTTAAAAATAAATACAATGTCCTACCTTGCAGTGGTAGAACACATGTGCTAAAGTTGGTAACACCCCCCCGTCAACAACTGAGAAGGGCCACAGGTAGAGACATAACTTTTAGAAATTGCGGTTACTTCCTTGATCGATCACGCATACAAGGCAAGTGTTCCTGCTCCACACTCACCCTCAGCACTGTGGCGTTTCTCCTTGACGTGCTCCTGGGCAGCACACACCACCTGTCTAACCAGTTCCAGCACGGCCAGCTGCACCCCTGGAGCCTCCCTCGTCACTATCAGCCTGTGAAGCACGCTCAGCAGTTCCACACTCAACACCTGGTCATTGCCGACTTTTGACCGGGGCCAGGAGACCTCTAGCAGAGCCTGCAGGGCCTGGAGGCAGGAGGAGATGTTCTCCATCTGGTCATGGGAGTGAGGAGAGCACAGGAACTCCACACTGATGCCTACAGACAGGGAAAACACGACGCATCAAAAACATAGACCCTCGCCAATATCTCCAACTACAAAGATCACCTGCTTCAAAAGCTTATTTTTGTAAGAAGGATATTCATAGAAAAGTGCCCTTGTGTCAGGTCCATTGCTTCTCACCCAGGATGAGGTGGAGTCGGTCAGAGCTGATGTCCTCAGGGGACTTGACAGAGGCCAGGGAGGTGGACTGGCCCATGGAGGTGGGGGTGACGGGCCGGGACAGGTTGGCAGGGCCGTCGTCCACCATGATGAAACCAGTGCTGTTGAGCCACAAGGCCGTGGCATGGAGGATGGGAGCCCAGGAGCTGCAGTAGTGGGGTCTGGCCTGCTCCGCTGTCTCTGCTGTGTAGAATGTCCCACCTGATGCTCGTGTGCACACACACACAAAGGTTAGATCAATGTAATTTCCCATCAACGATACATATGTTAACTACAGTGCACACTTAAATTAATAAACCACAGCATTAGTGATGTGCAATTCGCAAATTATTAATTATTTTTGAATTACT
Organism: Oncorhynchus nerka; assembly: GCF_034236695.1. Lineage (NCBI taxonomy): Eukaryota > Metazoa > Chordata > Actinopteri > Salmoniformes > Salmonidae > Oncorhynchus > Oncorhynchus nerka. The sequence continues at coordinate 49,014,342 of NC_088413.1, read as the reverse complement.
CTTTTTACTGACTTGAGAGTCATAACTCGTTTTTCCGAGTGACTTGTTCATTTTAGTAATTTGTTTGACCTGTTGGCCGCAATGCATTCTACAGCAGGATTAATACGCGCTCTTCCGGTGACGTGCTCCGACAAACTGTCTGTGTCGGTCATATATGCGCTCGAGGTCTTCACGGATCCACCTGGACCCAAATACCCGAGAGGGTCCGGATCCAGAATTCTAAATAAAATGTCCACGGGTCTGGGTTGAATCTGATATGATTGTCACGGGTATGTGTAATTTTAACTGACTTGTCCAGAAGGATCCATATAGATCTGAACACGACTGCTGCAGTAGAGAGAAATTGTATAATTTATGCTGCTGCTTTTTGCTGCTCACGAGAGTGGCGCGTGTAGCTTGTCGTTGATGTTGGCCAATCATAAGTCATCAAAGTGGTACTAGACTACAGTCACACACAGTGTCACCTCTCTCCCTCCTCTCACTCACGCTTTATCAGCTCCGGTTAATAAAGTAGCTTCAAAATGGACTTTGCTGCTGCTTCCCTGGATCCGACCAGGTCTACATAGAACGGGTCTAATATATATATTTTTTAAATGTATCCATATTGGGTCCGGGTGGGAAAGCCCCAGGTCCATTTCAGAACAGGTCCAAAGGCCCGCAGGCAAAATAGATCCAGCTGCAGGCAGCATAGAGAATAAAAAAAAGTGTGTAGAACGGATAGTAGATTGCGTGGCGCAAGAATGAATGCAATTTATTGAATGTTACGGACACTGCTTTGTAGAACCAAAACATACACAGCCTCTGCTCAACACACTCCAACACGAATCGTTTGGTGGGCTGCAGTTTGCAAACAATATTGTGCTCATCACCCTCACTGCAGTCAAGTAATGTATTCCGCCAAGAGTCGTTCACAATCTAGCCTGGTTGTGGCCACAACTAGACCTCGTTTCAAATGTACCAAGACAATCTTTCTTGTATGCCTAGCAATCAACAAATGTACATTGTTTAAAGCATGATTTTACAAGTCTCAGTCACAAATGACAGCTCCAATAAGCCCCTTATTGTGAACGAGAGGCTTTGTAGAATCATGACTCTTGAGTTTTCAGTTCATCGTTCACCGATAGGGGGTCCTGCATGCTCTGAGCATGACTGAATCAAATGAACGAAATGGGTCGAAAAAAAGAGTCCTTTAGACTGAACGAGTCAAAAGGATCCCGAATCAGTAAAAAGAGCCAAACTTAACATCACTACAGAGCATCTGCCTACATGATCTACCCTCTTCCCAGTGTGTAACACATACAACCCCACCAGATCTAGAACACCACCTGTAGCCTGCGGTCCTTACGGTGACCTCACCTGTAGCGGGTAGCTGTGCCGAGTAGTCCTGGGGGAGGGTGAGGAGAACGTAGTCCTGTAGGGCAGCCAGCCACAGACGGCTCAGCGTAGCCAGGTCAGTCTGGACCAGCGTCAGCAGCCCTGGCCCTCCAGCCCCCCCACAGTCCTCCTCTAGCAAGGGAGAAGCAGCCTGCTCACCCTGCCTCCCTGGGCCTGGCCCTGGGATGGGGCTCTCCCTCGGTCTACTGCTGCTCTGCACCGCCACAATGTACACCTGGGAGAGGAGACAAACACAGTGTTAATATTATTAGATGTGCAGTATAGATATAACCAGACAACCAATTAGCAGTCAGGATGAACAAACTGTCCGTAGTAAAAGTGTCTGTATGTGTCATGTGTCTGGGATGAATTTTCAACTCTGTTGCACATAGACACAGTGAAGGATATAGAAAGTGCCAAAAGAAACAGCACGAGACTAAACCTGTACTGGAATGACAGTGACTTCAACCAGGAGTTCAACTAGTAGAGGGTGTGGCTTTTAAATGCAAGTGTTGATGGATGACAGGCTTGGACTGGGATCAGCCAGCAATGACTTACCTCAGCCCAGGCCTTGAGCACAGCCAGTGTCTCCATGGTGGATGTTCCCTCGTTGTAGAGTTGACTGGGCACCTCCTTCCCTGCCTGGACCTTGACCAGCGAAGAGGCCAGGAGCTGATGCACCCTCCTCAGATCCCTCAGATCACTGACCACCCCACTGGCGATCCACGCACTGCACACCTGTCAGGCAGCACAGTGGAAAGACTATGTATTCAGTGATAAACTCAAATCAGAGGACCATATTCAATCATTATTTGTTAAAAGTAGAAAATAAAAGTACAGAGCACTAGATGGCCACACCTGGCAGGCTTTGGCTGTCACATCAGGAGGTGCGTCTGCAGTAAAGGCTGGTCTCAGAGCAGCTCCAACCTACGCATTAAAAAGAGAGAGGAGGTCTTTGAATAAGCCTGGAACGCTCATTCCCCCATCCGTGGTAGTAGAAGACATGACAGAGACTCACGTTAGCCTGATACTGCTCCAGGATGACGTGGCCAGGGAACTCCGGCTCTGGGATGGCAGCGAACTTGCGGATGATGACCAGTAGAGTCTGTAGGCCAGAGAGCCTCAGCTTGTCACTGTGGTCAGTGGCGGCCATGAAGGCCATGCGGATCAGGGCAGCCAGGTGAAGGACCAGGAAGTCTGGCAGGGAAGAGAGGGTAGGATATATGACATGTGAACAGATGTTCAATAACACATGGAAATAGCATCTAGATGCTCCACAAGATGCCATTCGAATAAAATGTGATTAAACAATGCATTGTTTTTGTTAGGAAGAGTAGCAGGTGGAAAAGGACTGAAATTCCATCTGACAAAAGTCTAAGCAGAGTTATAATTTGCTAAGCTTTCGGTCTATAATGATCTTTGTCGGAGCAGGGACACCATTGAAAACAGCTCATAAGGTAGGTAAGTTCCCACAAAATGGCTTCCCTCACCGGTGGACTCATGCAGGCGGTGCTCCTGGGCCAGGGCCATGTCGAAGTGGGCAGGGTGTCCGTGGCTCTCACACAGGGCGATGATGCGACACACGCACTCCACAGCGAAGACCCGCGTGGACCAGCGCAGGTTGGTGAAGGGCCCGCTGGACTCTGACGTGGCGTGGAAGACTGACGCGTCGTCGTCCCTCTCTCCCTCCTCCTCCTGGTTGGTCTCTACCGGGGCTGTGGATTCTGACACAACAAACCACAGAGACAGCTGGGGTGAAGTAGTATAGCCATCAACTTAAACTACATCCATGCGATAGATTGCATCAGTAAGGAGAATATTTGGCGTCAAATAAAGTCCTTTTGACATCGGCCTTGTTGGGTAGAACACTACACCCAGTAACAGAAAGAGAAGGATGTCTCTTCCGTTTGACATCACACCCACCTGCAGAGGCAGACAGGACGTCTTTGCAGAGTTTGAGCCAGTGGGCCAGTTTCCCCGTGGCGATGGAACTCATCATATGGACCAGAGTCTCCTGGATGTCCTGACAGAGACGGGGGTCTGACTCCCGGTCCAGCAGGCTGAACAGAGCCCCCTCCAGGCCCACCTCCTTAATGGTCACATCTGTGGAGGAGGAGACACTGGTCACAATGGGGCTTCTCTACAGCATATTATTAAGCTACTTAAAGTATGTTCATTATTTAAAATTCCATTTGCACATGCTGAGCATGACAAGAAAATTATAGATTTGCTGGTGAAGGTAAAGTGACCAGACATCTCGGCTTGTATCTCAGTGTGTTTGTGTCTCAAAGTGTGTGTTTTTTTTGTCTCACCAAGATGTGTGTTGTCCCTGCGGGGAAGCTCCTTGACAAGGGCCACAGCATGCTCAGACACCTCCAGGGCTTCCTTCTGGGCCAGCTGTCTGAGACAGGCCACCACAGCACGACGCAGAGACAGGTACGAGCTGCACAGGTTCACCTACACACACACCAAGCATATACGCAGAGACACACACACACACTTAAGCAACTCAGCATATGAGGACTACATAGAGGTACTAAACACAGATAGAGAGGGTGACCATTCTGTCTGTTTTAAAGTCAAAGTAGTACATCCCATCATCAAGAAGTGATAAGCACTCTGGTTGAAATATAACGGAATTAATAAACAGGACAGACGTGAACTGAGAGTGAGATCACATTACAGGGCCCAGTCCATCCATGTTAACAGTCTGACTACTCTGTTCAAAACCCCAGTAGAAACACTATCATAGATAAGTTGTGGCCATATTCATTTTCAGCTAAACATCATGTTGGAACGGATACAAATAATGGCTGTGAGCAGCGAGCGAAACCGAAATAGAGATATTTCAGCTAAAAGCAATTATTTTCAGTTTGTGTGTCAACAACTGAATCCAAAATCATTTGGCCTGCTAACTGGAAAATCATATCAAACCAGGGGGAACAGAAAATAGAACAGAGTGTGAGTTCCAACACAGACGATAGACGACAAACAATGAGCAATAGAAGAAATGTTATTAGCTCTCTGGGAGAGGACACTATTGACCAGTCCTCCCTGATGCCATGATGCTGTTAATCACCCTGTCATATCAAACAAACAGAAGCCTTTCCAGAGGATTCGCCTGGTCCCAGATCTACCTGTTCCGTCTTGCCAACTCCTATGGTCACGGACACGCCTGAGTTGGCAAGACAGCACAAACAGATCTGGGACCAGGCTAGAGGAGTGTGGGAAATCAGAGGAACTGTGAAGGATAGTTTTACTTGTGCCAGTGACTACTTTATATTTGATTGATGCTATTTGATTGATGCTATTTAGACCTGTGTCATCAGATCAGTCTTTACAGCTTGTATGGTCATTTGGTCAAAGGTCATCATTCCTCAGAACTGATAGCAGAACACACTACTCCGATAAATAGAGCAACAAGCAGTTGACAGAGGCTCGTGGGGGACTGTTTTTACCCCTTGACCTACACTAGTGATCCGAATAGCCATCCAGTGTGAAGAAAGGAGGATTTTGAGAAAAGAGCCACTGACGCAAAAACAAATCCTTGGCACTACCCGTGGAGTAGAGGGCTGTGAGGGAGGGAATCGGCTCATGCTCGCTGTGGATGCCTGATCGGGTTAGTTCAAACTCACAGAAGAGAACCAAAATGACAAGAAAAAGACAACCAAAGTGAAAATCAACAGGGTGACAAAGAAAACACTGCTAAGAAAGTAGGAGCAGTGCCAATAGCAAAATACAACTTGACACCGCAACTCCTGCAGGCAGGGGAAAGAACCTACCAACATAGAATAATCCAACAAGATTCCCTGTATGAGAGAGAATACACACGGTCACTACAGAGGAAGCCACTACAAAAACACTCACTGGGACAATATGGCTTAACAAGTTTAAAACTAAATTGATCAAGTCATTTGCCCGACAGACAGAGAAGCGTGTTGGAGTGAGTGTGTGCATGACTGATTGCTGCCTGAGACTAATAGAATCCTTAGCTCAATAGCTTAGCATTAGCCAGGAATGACATTAGCTAATTATCGACCTAGGTATGAAACAGCTTCTCATTAGCATTAGCTACCTAAAACCTTGGCACAGTTCAGGATTAGCTTGGGGCCACTACTCACACAGAGGCTGGGCACCAGGCTCGCCAGGTTGACGTGGCGCGGGGCGAACATGTGCAGCTGCTGCAGACAGGAGATGGCCTGGGCCTCGACTAGACAGTCTGGACTGTCCTGCATCACCGCACAGCCCACCAGGCACGACGTCCGCAGGGCCGACACAGACTGGCCCTCGCCTGGGGCACAGAATGGGTCAGACACTAATACACATACCAGGGTTAAGGCACACCTACTGTGTAGTGCCAGTTCTACAGTCTTAAAAAATAAAATAAAAACATAGAAAAGGTGAAAGCTGGATATTGAGTGAAATGATGAATTACGTGCAGCAATAGTATGAATATTACATTTTGCAATACAATCCAAGAAATCAAATGTATTTTCTCTGGTATTAGATTTCTACTTCCCAGTGACTCAGTGTGTGACTATGAGGTGAGTAGAGTCACCTTGTAGGTCAGGTCCCAGGGTGGTGACGAGGGCGTTGAGGCAGCGGCCCAGGCTCTGGTGGACCTCTACGTGGGTAGGGGGGATAGACAGCAGCAACCTCAGCACCAGGGTGAAGCTAGCCTCCACATGGCCATGGTACAAAGGACCAGCATGATCTATCACCATGGACAGAGAGTGCAGCGCCCACCTCTGGTACAGACAAAGAGGAAACAAGAGTCATTGGTTGAGGCAACTCTACATGTTGACAGAGACTGTTTCCGGTTAGACCTTTTCAATGTCTTTTTAAGCTGTGGAAGTGACGCAAAGGGTCCGTTCATACTTCTGGAACGTTTGTAAACCGCTGTTTTGTGTGTGGCGGTAGAAACAAACTCTGAAGTAAATCTGCTTGGTAATCATTACTGTACCTGGACCTCGGGGAGGTGCTGTCCTGGGACAGGGTGAAGAGGATGCCCACACAGGCAGACAAGTGCTGGGGAGAGCTGATGCCCCCTACATAGCGGTACAGGGAACCCAGCGCCAGGGCATGACCCGTACGAGTCACAGCATCCCGGGCTGTCTTCAACCTGGTGGGGGTGAGATGGGATCAATCTGAGGTCCTACGCACTGTCCAACTGCTAAACGGATGTCCAACCAACACACAAACGTCACAACATTAGCTTAGAACACACCCTAAAATGGACTCCTAAATGAAGACCATGCAAGACATTGCAATATCACCGATCCTGATTGATATTTTGAGAATGGTGCCAGTGTGCTAGTACATTTATATTTTCCACTTGAGTAATTTAGCAGAAGCTCTTATCCAGAGATCTGACAATTAGCGCATTCTTATTAAGATCCACTGGGGTGGAGCAGAACAGAGATCACTGTGTCCAGTAGGGCTGAGAGGGAGGAATACCACAGAAGAAGAGAAGTTCAAATGTGTCAAAACTATACTCTTAGACAACCACATCACAGCACCATGAGATTCATTTAAGATACTTCCTTGAAGAGGTAGGGTTTCAGATATTTTCGGGAAAATGGGCAGGGACTTTGCGGTCCTACCTTAAGGGGACAAACTGCTTCCACCATTGGGATTGGGGTGCCAGGACAGAGAAGAGCTTTGAAGAGGTATGTAGTCTACGGTGTGTGTGGAATGGGGTTGGGGGTTGACCACTCACTTGTCGAAGCTGACCAGGGTCATGGAGACGGTGAATGCAGGGTCGTTGACCACCTGTACCAAGCGAGACAGTCCCTCAGCAGCCATGCAGCGCAGCAGGGGGTTCGAGCTCTCCAGAGCCCCCACCAACAGACCCAGAGCTGGCTTCCGAACCTCTTCTGGACCCAAACCTACCCGACTGGAGCCTAGGTGCTGTACACAGAGAAAGGAGAGAGGGGTTAACAACTGTGGGGATATCCACAAATTGTAATCGCGTAGTTTGTCATAAAATAGGAAATTGCACAATGACATTGCACTTGTTGCATCATTGATGAAATTGTGTGAGAAAAAAAAAGCATCATTCACCTATAGACAATGTCTGTAGACAAAAAACAAAACATTCTATCATATAGGTTGGTAATCCAAAGGCAAGGCTACCGGGGCTACCAATATGTCAGAGTTCAGACTCTGAGTGTATACCTTTAGGACACTGCAGAGGGCGGCAGTCACATGAGTCTGGACAGTCTGCTGACGAACACCCTTCAACTGCTTCAGAGACTCTGTGAACTGTTCCAGAATCTGTGTCCTGCAACAAGGAGAGACAGGCGATTAAGCACATAGAGCCACATAGTAAGAAACTTAGGCGGTTGGCATGTGTCAAAGTAGAGTGTGTGTACAAGTTTTACTATACTGTACTTGTGAGTATCAGAAGTCCTCACAAGAATAGTAAACCAACTAAAATTGAGAAGTGAGGACATTTTGCCAGTCCTCACTTGTTAGGTTTAGATTAGAATTAGGAGTTAATGTTAGGATTAGGGAAAATAGGATTTTGAATGGGAATCAATTGTTGGTCTGTTAAAAGTCCTCACAAGTAGAGTAAGACATAGTGAGTTAGTGTGTGTACCTCAGTGGGACGATGATGTGGGGAAAAATGACTCCAAAGAGCTGTATGGCAGCGGTGGTTAGGGCAGCAGGCGGGGGTAGGGGGGCGGGAACATCCTGGCATTTCACACAGATGGCGAAGGTGTCGTACTCCAGGGTCCCTCCTCCAACACTGCTCCCCTGTAACTGCAACAGACACAACACAGCAAGGTCACACACCTAGGTCTACACACACACACACACACACACGTCTTTCTCTACGCACACAGAGAGCACTACGTTTGAACGGCTGCATCTCAATCCTGAAGGTTTGTTTGTCCTCCTTCACAGATGCACACAATCTCTACGGTTTCACAGCACCAAGTGATTGAGCGTGACAGAGATCCAATACATTAGTTGTATTTGTAATGATATGGTGACAACTCCCTTCGGCCTCTGACAGACCTGCTCTTCTATGTAGTGCTGGTCCATGTCCTGCAGAGCGGGGCCCAGTAGTGCCAGGTCATCACTGTGACAGAGGGGTGGTAGTAACGTCAGCTCTGAACACACCACGTTCTCTGGCCCAGTGATGTCTGTCACCAGCTGCTTCAGCACGATGCCAAAACTCTCTGTGTGGATGGGAGACATCAGGGTAACATATCTGAGGTTAGCAATCAATACCACAGCCTTGATGTCAACATCAAGAGCACAATGCCAATTTACATAGACAAGAATGTTGTCAAACTCTGTGTGGAAGGGGGAACAGAAGAGCCAGATGTCTGGGGTTAAGATAAGTGATTTTATATCAAATTAATTAACCTCAAACAGGTTAAGACCTTAACCAACAATGCAGTTGAAGAAATATACTTAAAAAAAAAAAACTAAAGTAAAAAATAAAGAGTAACAATAAAATACCAATAACAAAAACAGGGGGTACCGGTACCGAGTCAATGTGCGGGGGTACAAGTTAGTCGAGGTCATTTGTACATGTAGGTAGGGGTAAAGTGACTATGCATAGATAATAAACAGCGAGTAGCAGCAGTGTACAAAACAAATGGGGAGAGGGGGGGGGTCAAATAAAGGCCATTATGTTTATTAGGATCTCCTTTAAACCACCAAAGGGCTAGTCTTCCAATGTATAAGCGTCTATGACTAGACTATGACACAGGAAGCAGCGCAGGTCCTAATCCAGGCACTTGTCATCTCCCGTCTGGATTACTGCAACTCGCTGTTGGCTGGGCTCCCTGCCTGTGCCATTAAACCCCTACAACTCATCCAGAACGCCGCAGCCCGTCTGGTGTTCAACCTTCCCAAGTTCTCTCACGTCACCCCGCTCCTCCGCTCTCTCCACTGGCTTCCAGTTGAAGCTCGCATCCGCTACAAGACCATGGTGCTTGCCTACGGAGCTGTGAGGGGAACGGCACCTCAGTACCTCCAGGCTCTGATCAGGCCCTACACCCAAACAAGGGCACTGCGTTCATCCACCTCTGGCCTGCTCGCCTCCCTACCACTGAGGAAGTACAGTTCCCGCGCAGCCCAGTCAAAACTGTTCGCTGCTCTGGCCCCCCAATGGTGGAACAAACTCCCTCACGACGCCAGGACAGCGGAGTCAATCACCACCTTCCGGAGACACCTGAAACCCCACCTCTTTCAGGAATACCTAGGATAGGATAAAGTAATCCTTCTCACCCCCCTTAAAAGATTTAGATGCACTATTGTAAAGTGGCTGTTCCACTGGATGTCTTAAGGTGAACGCACCAATTTGTAAGTCGCTCTGGATAAGAGCGTCTGCTAAATGACTTAAATGTAAATGTACTAGCAGTCACAGAGAGTAGCATTGAAAAGAGCTCTCACCTTCGTATGTCTTTGGGGGCAACAGAGCAAGGATCTCATAGACCCTCAGTCTGAAGACTACTGAGGTGTTTTTAATCAGGTTGCCATAGGATTTGATCAGAGTAGGCACCCTGCAATACACAAGCATATAGGTTTCAGCCCCCACCCCAAAAAAGGCAGCTTATTAAACAGTCTCAAGTCAAGTATACTCTTGTTTTTTCAGTTTGGTTAGAAATAACACGGTACACAATCCGCACTCAGAAGGAATGAGAGAAGCAGTTTGGCTGACTGTGTCCTTGAACAGTGAGCTGTTAAGTGGGGACTTGGCAACGCACCAGAAATGTTCTTGGATATTGATCACCTAACACGGAGGTACTTTTAGCGCTAGTGGTATCCTTCGGGCCAGAACTAAGTGGCCGTCTTCATCAGTGATGATGTTTAAAGTCTCTCTGGTCAAATATCCATCCACATTAGCATACCACCTCATATGGAAACAAGTATTATGCAGAATTCTTTTTAGCATACTTAGGTGTACGAATACGAACATTGGAACATGGCCTATGACAGAGGTCTGGTGTGAGAACTTGGTGTGACTCACTTGGTGAGCAGAGCCACAGCACAGGCCAGGGGGGTCAGGAGACGACCTATGACATCATCAGTCAGGAGATCTCTGCAGTGAATCACCAGGCTCTTCATGGCTAGGACAAAACAACAACATATCAACATTAGGAGACATCAGATCGACCTAGAGGTAAAACTTAAACTAACATAAGCATTCAACTGAAACAACCCGGCTTGTGTTCAATAGAAGAGTGCGCATCTCACCACACAGCGCCCCGGCGCGGCCCTCCAGGGTGACCTGCCAGGTGAAGTGGTCCCCACGGCGGAGCTCCATGTCCAGGTCTCTGATGGAGGGAGGGAAGGCACACCTCCACAGCACCAGCATCCTGGGGAGGTGGTGCTCAACCACCGCTGGACCTACAGACGTTAATCAACCTTCATTCACACAGGCTAATCTCACTGAGATAAGATCCCTAGTAGTTGGCAAGGTGTGAGAAAGTCCCAGATCTGAAGATGCCTAACTGCCGAGTAAAAACACCAGTTTTTTTTTTAAACGAGGCCATTTATTCCCATTGGTCCAGCAAACACATCAGCAGAGGGTGGATGGACATACCTAGGGTATTGAGGGAGGAGAGCAGCAGCCAGCCAGCCTGTGTGCGTTGGATGGAGATGCGGCTGTTCTGAGTGGCTGAACGGAGCAGGTCCTCGGCCAGACCCATCACCACCTGGGAACAGAGGGTCACTTATCGTTTAGATACCTGTACTATTACATCCGCTCCCACTGATTTAGTGGAGCATCTGACTGAACTATGGAAGAGCCATTAAACAGACATAAACCACAAATAGTGTGCATTCAAGGCCTCGACTATAAACAGGCCTATGTGTATTTGTTGCTAGCTCAAGGTTACCCAGACGAAGCCCAGTCCTTACATTGCCTTTAGTGTGGGGGATGCCCAGTGGGCAGTGCTGCACTGCCCCCAGCAGGGCGGCGATAGCGGAACTGTACCCGGCCACGGCCTCGGGGCAGGACTTGAGGGCGTTGAGTCTCTCTGCACAGCGGTCCAACAACACGGCCCCCTGGGAAGGCAGGGCCACGGCCACACAGCGTAGACACCAAGCAGCCGCTAACCGTGCTGACACACTGGGGTGGAGCAGAACTGAGATCACAGTGTCCAGCAGGGCTGGGAGGGAGGAATACCACAGAAGCAGAGAAGTTAAAATGTGTCAAAACTACACTCTCAGACAGGCACACACAGTATATTGAGCCTTGAGCATTTGTCTGTGAAACTTGGTAGGTAAAATATAATAAGATGTCTGGCTCTGTTCCACTAGTCTATGTTTATCCTGTCATAGAACCTTCATTAAGGCTCCCAAGTGGCGCAGTGGTCTAAGGCACTGCATCTCAGGGCAAGAGGCGTCACTACAGTCCTTGGTTCGGCTGCATCACATCCGGCCGTGATTGGGAGTCCCATAGAGTGCCACACAATTGGCCCAGCCGGGGTAGGCCGCTATTGTAAATAAGAATTTGTTCTTAACTGACTGACTTGCCTAGTTAAATAAAGGTTATATAAAACATATTTGTTGTTGAAGATGTAGACTAATGTTGTTTAGCACAGAGTCCTGAGTCAGCACAGCAGTCCAGGCACTGTGACCTACTCACCTCCACAGTCTCTCTGCCCTCCCTCTCTTCTTTCTCTGTCACGCCCCCCCTCCCCCTCGCTGTCACCAACTCTCTCTCCCCCATCTCTTATCACTCTCTCTCCCCATCTCTTATCACTCTCTCTCCCCCCATCTCTTATCACTCTCTCTCCCCCATCTCTTATCACTCTCTCTCCCTCTACTCTCTTTGTCACCAACTCATCTTCATAGACCACTGAACACTCCCATGCAATACAGAGACTGCCCACATGGCATAAAAACCACACACAGCTTTTCCATAATACGACCATTTAACGCAGATTTCTCAGGGGACAGAGCTGAAGAGACAAGAGACTGGGAACGAGTCTCTGTGCGTGTGTGTGTGTGTTCAGGCCCCACCTGTGCTGGTGTCAGTGAGTAGCGATGCAGCAGTAGAGGCCAGGCCCTGTACCAGGCTACCCAGCTCCAGCAGGGCACACACCAACACATGCTGACTGGCAGCTACGTCTGTGGTGGTGACCCGCGTCTCCACATTCCCATCACACATGGCCGCATCTGGAGGGAAAATATGACCATGACCACCAAGGAAAAGCACTTCAGGAGTCCCCACTGTCAATCTGAAAGGCTGACATGCACATAATGACATCGTCGGGCCTGTATGAGATCATCTTTCTTCTAACCACTCAACCAAAATTGGCGATTCATCAATTCGCCTTTCCTAGATTCCTTGCACCCTCCCCTTATTTCTCCCATCACATTGGAGGAGAAGATCCGAGGTCCCTCCACTCTGGCCTTCTCGTCCAATGCGTTTTGAGAAACAGGGAAGGAGAGGGCGTGACAAAAAATGTTTTTTTAAATAAAGGAAAGACAAATTGGGGAAAAGCCTATGTACCATTCAAGAAGTGACATTTCTGAGAACATCTTTCCGCAATCCATCCTTGTCAATCAATGTGTAATGGTCTATTAAAGCTTCCCCTCACCCACGGCCCTCTTCTGTTTGCCTATGGCCAGGCAGATCTCCTTGGCAGCAGCGATCTGGGCCTTCTCCCCCAGCAGAGAGCCCAGTGTGGCCCTGAGGATGAAGGAGATGCAGCGTCTGCAGCACACGGCGTCTGCGGGAGTCTGGGTGGCCCGTGTTTGAGACACCAGCTCCATGAGCAGGACCAGCAGGGCGGAGAAGTTGGCCTCTAGCCACACGCCGCCCAGACACGACACAAACACCACACACGACTAGACAGAACAAGAACAAACTCAAAATCAAGAAAGAAAACAGTAAGTTGCGCCCAATACATATGAGCACATGTATAGAGCCAGGAAATTTCCTGACCCATGTAACCGGACCAGGAAAACCTACTGGGCCAAGTGTTTCCTAGACAGGCCACGTGGTCAGAAAAACACTCATAGCCTAACATGTAGGATGGAGACAGAGAGAGCTGACCTGAGTGATGCCGATGCGGATGTCTTTGCTAACAGAGCTGGTCCCTTTGAGCTTGTCTCCACTAGCCCTGAGGAAGCCAGCCCCACCACGCAGGAACCCCCCAGTCAGCAGATCCATCACCTCCTCCAAGGAGCTGCGTCTGGAGCCCTGTCTGTGAGCTGGGAGGAGGACACGCAGAGGAAGAGAAGGGTCAATATTGTTTTATTTTCAACTATATTCTATGTTCTTTAATATACTGTAGTTTCTTCTAAATCCCACACTACAATCCCACATAAGTAAGAAACACAGTTAAAAGCAGACAGTTTAATCCCAAAACCTCAACAATCGCAATTCTACCAACTCTTGTCATCCATTGTAGCCTACTGTACCAGTGGGTTGTTTGGGCTCTACGGCTGTGGCCAGCAGGGTACCCAGCAGTTTGGAGATGGCCACACGCACATCGTAGTTGGAGCTCTCAAACGCCCTGAAGCAGAGCGTGGCTACGTTCTCCAACTCTGAAGTCCACAGAAACACAGCCTCTCTCTGCAGCTCCAGAAGACACTGCCAGACATCACACAGACATTTTGAAACATACACGGACGGCAAATATGTTACATACGCCGTCTTATCTACAGTTGAAGTCGGAAGTCTACATACAATTAGGTTGGAGTCATTAAAACTTGTTTTTCAACCACTCCACAAATTTCTTGTTAACAAACTATAGTTTTGGCAAGTCAGTTAGGTCATCTACTCTGTGCATGACACAAGTAATATTTCCAACTATTGTTTACAGACAGATTATTTCACTGTATCACAATTCCAGTGGGTCAGAAGTTTACATACACTAAGTTGACTGTGCCTTTAAACAGCTAGGAAAATTCCAGAAAATTATTACATGGCTTTAGAAGCTTTTGATAGGCTAATTGACATCATTTGAGTCAATTGGAGGTGTACCTGTTGATGTACAGTGCCTTGCGAAAGTATTCGGCCCCCTTGAACTTTGCAACCTTTTGCCACATTTCAGGCTTCAAACATAAAGATATAAAACTGTATTTTTTTGTGAAGAATCAACAACAAGTGGGACACAATCATGAAGTGGAACGACATTTATTGGATATTTCAAACTTTTTTAACAAATCAAAAACTGAACAATTGGGCGTGCAAAATTGTATTTCAAGGCCTACCTAAAAAACTCAGTACCTCTTTGCTTGACATCATGGGAAAATCAAAAGAAATCAGCCAAGACCTCAGAAAACACATTGTAGACCTTCACAAGTCTGGTTCATCCTTGGGAGCAATTTCCAAATGCCTGAAGGTACCACGTTCATCTGTACAAACAATAGCACGCAAGTATAGACACCATGGGACCACGCAGCCGTTATACTGCTCAGGAAGGAGACGTGTTCTGTCTCCTAGAGATAAACGCACCTTGGTGCGAAAAGTGCAAGTCAATCCCAGAACAGCAGCAAAGGACCTTGTGAAGATGCTGGAGGAAACAGGTACAAAAGTATCTGTATCCACAGTAAAACTAGTCCTATATTGACAAAACCTGAAAGGCCGCTCAGCAAGGAAGAAGCCACTGCTCCAAAACCGCCATAAAAAAGCCAGACTATGGTTTGCAAATGCACATGGGGACAAAGATTGTACTTTTTGGATAAATGTCCTCCGATCTGATGAAACAAAAATAGAACTGTTTGGCCATAATGACCATCGTTACGTTTGGAGGAAAAAGGGTGATGCTTGCAAGCCGAAGAACACCATCCCAACCGTGAAGCACGGGGGTGGCAGCATCATGTTCTGGGGGCGCTTTGCTGCAGGAGGGACTGGTGCACTTCACAAAATAGATGGCATCATGAGGTAGGAAATTATGTGGATATATTGAAGCAACATCTCAAGACATCAGTCAGGAAGTTAAAGCTTGGTCGCAAATGGGTTTTCCAAATGGACAATGACCCCAAGCATACTTCCAAGGTTGTGCAAAATGGCTTAAGGACAACAAAGTCAAGGTATCACAAAGCCCTAACCTCAATCATATAGACATTTTGTTGGCAGAACTGAAAAAGTGTGTGCAAGCAAGGAGGCCTACAAACCTGACTCAGTTACACCAGCTCTGTCAGGAGGAATGGGCCAAAATTCACCCCACTTATTTTGGGAAGCTTGTGGAAGGCTACCCGAAACGTTTGACCCAAGTTAAACTATTTAAAGGCAATGCTACCAAATACTAATTGAGTGTATGTAAACTTCTGACCCACTGGGAATGTGATGAAAGAAATAAAAGCTGAAGTAAATCACTCTCTACTATTATTCTGACATTTCACATTCTTAAAATAAAGTGGTGATCCTAACTGACCTAAGACAGGGAATTCTTACTCAGATTAAATGTCATGTATTGTGAAAAACTGAGTTTAAATGTATTTGGCTTAGGTGTATGTAAACTTCTAACTTCAACTGTATGTGAAAAATCAACAAAAAAAGACACGCATCAATGTGAAATGAAGCTCAATTGAATGACCATGGTCTTAACTTTGTTGATTCAGTGAGACCAAAAGAACATAAAATGACAGTAATGTATTGCCTAACTTGATAGCGCCACCAGCCATACAGTGTATGCCCCATGGTTGGAGGGAGGAATGAATGTTTGAATGACATATGTCCTAACACAATGTAGAATGAGAACAATGTGTAATATGCTTAACGTGGTAGAACCATCAGCTGGCTATACAGTTTATGTATTCCCCATGAGTTTGGAGTAGCAGCAGTTTAGCTGGAGGGAGGAAAGCGGTAGGCAGTAGCTACCTTGGCGGCAGCGCAGCGCACGGCCATGGAGCGGTCGGTGAGACAGGCGCGTGTAGCCTTGTAGATGTCTCTGTGACAGGGCATGGCGCTGACCCCCAGGCCCCTCAGGATCTTCTCCACGCTCAGCATGATCTCATAGCGGCCCTGGGACTGGAGCACGGACAGACAACACAATTCATCAGTGGTCCTGTGTGGCTCAATTGGTAAGAGCTTGGCAACAGCCATGCCAAGGTTGTGGGTTCAATCCCCTCAGGGATTACATACGCTACACATACTGAGAATATAGGCACTCACTGTACTTTAAGTCGCTTTGAATAAACATAGGGGCCCCACAAGAATAGTGTGCTCAACCCCTTCCTATACTCCCTGTTCACCCATGACTGCGTGGCCACACACGCCTCCAACTCAATCATCATGTTTGCAGACAACACAATAGTAGTAGGCCTGATTACCAACAATGACGAGACAGCCTACAGGGAGGAGGTGAGGGCCCTGGGAGAGTGGTTCAAGAAAAATAATCTCTAACTCAACCTCAACAAAACAAAGGAGCTGATCGTGGACTTCAGGATACAGCTGTTGTGACTTCTCCACCACACTGTGTGGGTGGACCATTTCAGATTGTCAGTCTTGTGTACGCCGTGGAACTTGAAGCTTTCCATCTTCTCCACTGTGGACAAACTTTTTCTTATATTCAGACATAAAACACTGGCCTTCATATTGCCACTGGCTAGCACAGTGGTATATCAATACATTTTTGCATTACCATTGCAGATCCTTTAAATTGTACACTCACCTCTGCAGACTTTATGGCCTTCAACAAATTTGCCAAAGTCTCTTTAAATGTGTTGACAAGCAAACGGCCAAGCTGTTCATAAAGGGCACCCAGACAGGCAATGGCTGCCCTATAGACAAAAAAAAAGGAAATCAGTTACAAAGTTCTTTCAGATGTTGAAAATACCATTCCTCTTGACTGCACAGTGCACACACTGTGTAATCCAAAGTCTTCTGTTTTTAAAAATATTTTTTTTAAAGAAGTTCATTACATACAAGTAATGCTACTGTATGAATTTTGCCATTTCGGTGAACAGTAGTTAATCATAACAAGATTGATTTCAACAGCCATGTAAACATGGAATGTCATAGAAGCTTTAAGGCATCCCCATGAGTAACAAACATTATAATCATTAATGTGTAATCAGTCTGATAATTGATATGCACCATCACCCCTCTATAACTGATGGGGATTTCAGCTGCCGCAATCTACTGTACTTACAGTCGAGTTGGCAGGTAGCTGGGTGAGTCGTCCTTGCTGCGGATGATGTCATTGCACCTGTCCACCGTGTGGCTGGAGGTGAGTGAGTCTCCCACCCTGTAGAGCAGGGCCAGGCAGTGGGCTAGGAGCCATCGGGTCGGGGGGCCCGGAGAACCAATCAGAATCCCAGTCAACTGTTCGACCAGACACTTCTGGTTCTTCTTCACATCCGCCTGGGAGAAGATACACTCAGTTCAGTTCATTTATTTGGCCTTTCACAAGAAATTGTCTTGCATTCAAGAGCACTGAGTTAAAGTCAACATGAAACCATCAACATTTATTAACAACATGACAGTAATGACATAAAATAGATCTCACAGTCAGGCAGCCCTATTTTTGTATGATGAGCAACTGATGTTTTTTAATGGGATACTTCGGGATATTAGCATTGAGACCCTATATCTACTTCCCCAGAATCAGCTGGAACTCGTGGATACCATTTGTTAAATGATAGTGGCTACTGGCAAGACAAATCACATCAACATTTCATCTGTTGTTCATTTTTTTCTTCATGACACAGAACCAGCAGAGCAGACCATGATTTAGCCTTTACAGCACTCACTGCTTTAATCACGCCTAGAAAGACATACTGACTGGAATCCTGCTAAAAGAGATGGCCCCAGAAAAAGCACTGGGCTAATCTCAGCCTGTTCAAATGGCTCTCTTTTGATCTGACTCTGCTTAGGAATGCACCAAGCGCTGTCTGTCACAGGGGAGGCCATTATCTGCAAGCACCCACTGGGCTCTCCCCTAGTCTCCTCCTTTCCTTATTCCTCTCACCCTATCTGCAGCAGGGAGCAGCTTCTTCAGGAAGCGCAGCCACTCAAAAACAAATTCAGCCCTCTGGTGTTCTCCCAACTGGCTGCATGCCTCCTCGTTCAGGAGCAAACTGTGGGCTCGTTCCATTCTCCTCCCTCCTTCCCCTCCTCTTGCAGCCGCTCTAGGCCACAGTCTCTGCCTCCCTCTGAGCCGGACAAATTCCAAACTTCAGCCACAAACAGAAAAGGACGGCTTCTTCCCTCTCACTGCGGGAAAAAACTGCTCTGTTCCATCAAGACCTGGAAAACCTGCAAGACATCAGTAAAGAGACTCAGAGTTCATACTCCAATATATGTGAAAGGGGACACTCCTCGTGATAAAATGCACCGCAACCAGGTCACTCAAACAGAACAATTATATTGACGTTGACAAATAGCCAAATCTTGATCTCCTGCAAAGTAGGGCTGTCAAGTGAAGGGCACGGTTCTTCCTTGTTTTTTTCGAGGAGTGGAAAAAGTGTAAGTTTATCTGGAACAGCACAGGCAATGAATTATTCAGACAGTCATCCCACAGGATCAGTGCAGAGTGTGCTGTTAGCTAGATCATCATACATTATTCTATTCAGGGAGGGGAATCACGTCTATTTTACACCTATGCTGACTAGTTACTAATCTAGCTAATAACGTTACCCCTCACTCCAACTTCTCGTTTCTTATGACCTGATGACTCAGTTAGCTAGCACTAGCTTTGATGACAGATGTAACAGATGTCAAATCGTGAGCACAATGTCAAATAGAGAGCAGGACATACAGCAATAACGTTAGCCAAGATCCGGCCGAATTGTGTAACATTCAAGCCAGCCAGCTAGATAACTTACGTTACTAGCCAGCCATATTCTCCAGCTTTTCCCAACGACGTTAGCTGGCTAACGCTAGTTAACTGCCAGTTACAGGCAGAGCAGTCTTCGCTAGTTTGTAAAGAAAGACAGGCTACAACTAGCTAGCTAACATATGCATTCCTATATGAAGTTAACTAGCACTGCAAGCTAACGTTAACTTTACCACAGCTAGCAAAACATAGTGACGTTAGCTAGCTAACGTTAATGTTGGCACGCAAACGTATCTATCAGTAAATCCATCCTAAATAAAGATAAACGTAAAAGTTGTACCTGTGGCGAAAACTTAACTAAGTATTTGATGCAACTTCGGGTGAGATGTTGATGTTTCGGTCCAAGATAATATTTATTTGTAGCTACACTGGCGAAGTGAACACATCTGCCGCTTTTCAACTAGAAATAATCGAGCGCAGAAACATCGATTGAAGTGCCAAAGTTGACATTTCAGGAGAATAAATCGATACAGACACTTTCAACCCATTTCCTTCAAAATATTGTGCCACAGGTTGTACCAGACTGTGAAAAACAGGGTTGAGGTTCCTGGGAAGAAATAAGTAGACAAAATAACCAGAGGTAAACTGTAAAGTCGTGGCCAAAGGTTTTGAGAATGACACAAATATTAATTTCTACAAAGTTTGCTGCTTCAGTGTCTTTAGATATTTTTGTCAGATGTTACTATGGAATACTGAACTATAATTACAAGCATTTCATAAGTGTCAAAGGCTTTTATTGACAATTACATGAAGTTGATGCAGAGTCAATATTTGCAGTGTTGACCCTTCTTTTTCAAGACTTCTGCAATCCGCCCTAGCATGCTGTCAATTAACTTCTGGGCCACATCCTGACTGATGGCAGCCCATTCTTGCATAATCAATACTTGGAGTTTGTCAGAATTTGTGGGTTTTTGTTTGTCCACCCGCCTCTTGAGGGTTGACCAAAAGTTCTCAATGGGATTAAGGTCTGGGGAGTTTCCTGGCCATGGACCCAAAAAAATCGATGTTTTGTTCCCCGAGCCACTTAGTTATCACTTTTGCCTTATGGCAAGGTGCTCCATCATGCTGGAAAAGGCATTGTTTGTCACCAAACTGTTCCTGGATGGTTGGTAGAAGTTGCTCTCATAGGATGTGTTGGTACCATTCTTTATTCATGGCTGTGTTCTCAGGCAAAATTGTGAGTGAGCCCACTCCCTTTGCTGAGAAGCAACCCCACACATGAAAGGTCTCAGGATGCTTTACTGTTGGCATGACACAGGACTGATGGTAGCGCTCACCTCGTCTTCTCCGGACAAGCTTTTTTCCGGATGCCCCAAACAATCGGAAAGAGGATTCATCAGAGAAAATGACTTTACCCCAGTCCTCAGCAGTCCAATCCCTGTACCTTTTACAGAATATCAATCTGTCCCTCAGTCTGTCCCATGGAAAAGAGGGACTTTGCAATTAATTGCAATTCATCTGATCACTCTTCATAACAATCTGGAGTATATGCAAATTGCCATCATACAAACTGAGGCAGCAGACTTTGTGAAAATTAATATTTGTGTCATTCTCAAAACTTGTGGCCACAACTGTATATATTCTGATCCAACCCAGTAACAAACCATTTTTTTTTTTACGGAAATCCAGAGAGGACATGTTTTTAAATCCCTCGTTATGTTGAGATCACAACTTATTTATCTCATGATCAAGACATAAAAACATTTGTTTTTTCGAGATCCCAGATAATTTTCTCATGATCAAGACATTGATCAAGATCACTAGATATAAACTCTATAAATAGGAGTGTGGAAGTATTGATTATAGATTGACAGTATGGCTGAGGCGGATCAGTGCATACTTTTCTATTGATTGTTACACCAAGGGATGATACATTTCATGCTAACATCATGCTTTCATTTGTGTTTGGAGCTCATTATCAGTTTATAAATTAGAATGTTAGAAAGCTAAATGTCCCTTACCTTGAGCTAAGAGATTAAGATTAAACTACCAACGGGACATTAAAAACTGTAACATCTTATTCTTCCCGGACTCGGGGCTGAACAACTACACTATCTTCATACAGCTGGCTGGTTACACACTATACCCGCAGGATAGCACAGCGGCGTCTGGTAAGACAAGGGGCAGAGGACAATGTATTTTTGTAAACAACAGCTGGTGCAGAGATCTAATGAAGTCTCGAGCTGTTGCTCGCCTGAGGTAGAGTATCTCATGATAAACTGTAGAACACACTACCTACCTAGAGAGTTTTCATCTGTGTTTTTCATAGCTGTTTTACAAACCACCACAGTCAAAGGCTGGCACTAAGACAGCATTGTATGAGCTGTATTCCACCATACGCATACAAGAAAAAAGCTCACCCAGAGGCAGCGCTCCTAGTAGCCGGGGACTTTAATGCAGGGAATCTTAAATCCGTTCTACCAAATTTTTGTCAGCATGTTAAATGTGCAACCAGAGGAGAAAAAAACTCTGGACCACCTTTACTCCACACACAGACCCATACAAAGCTCTCCCTCACCCTCCATTTGGCAAATCTGACCATAATTCTATCCTCCTGATTCCAGCTTACAAGCAAAAATTAAAGCAGGAAGCACCAGTGACTAGATCAATAAAAAAGTGGTCAAATGAAGCAGATGCTAAGCTACAGGACTGTTTTGCTAGCACAGACTGGAATATGTTCCGGGATTCCTCCGATGGCATTGAGGAGTACACCACATCAGTCATTGGCTTCATCAATAAGTGTATCGATGACGTCGTCCCCACAGTGACCGTACGTACATACCCCAACCAGAAGCCATGGATTACAGGCAGCATCTAAAGCTAAAGGCTAGAGCTGCCGCTTTTAAGGAGCGTGACTCTAACCTGGAAGCTTATAAGAAATCCCACTATACCCTCCGACGAACCATCAAACAGGCAAAGCGTCAATACAGGCCTAAGATTTAATCGTACTACACCGGCTCTGACGCTCGTCGGATGTGGCAGGGCTTGTAAACCATTACAGACTACAAAGGGAAGCACAGCCAAGAGCTGCCCAGTGACACAAACCTACCAGACAATCTAAACAACTTCTATGCTCGCTTCAAGGCAAATAACACTGAAACATGCATGAGAGTACCAGCTGTTCCGGAAGATTGTGTGATCATGCTCTCCGAAGTCGATGTGAGTAAGACCTTTAAACAGGTCAACATTCACAAAGCCGCAGGGCCAGATGGATTACCAGGACGTGTACCGTGAGCATGCGCTGACCAACTGGCAAGTGTCTTCACTGACATTTTCAACCTCTCCCTGTCCGAGTTTGTAATACCAACATGTTTTAAGCAGACCACCATAGTGCCAGTGCCCAAGAACACTAAGGTAACCTGCCTAAATGACGACCAACCCGTAGCACTCGTATGTAGCCATTAAGTGCTTTGAAAGGCTGGTCAAACCCTAGACCCACTCAATTTGCACACCGCCCTAACAAATCCACAGATGATGCAATCTCAATTGCACTCCACACTGCCCTTTCCCACCTGGACAAAAGGAACACCTATGTGAGAATGCTATTCATTGACTACAGCTCAGCGTTCAACACCATAGTGCCCTCAAAGCTCATCAATAAGCTAAGGTCCCTGGGACTAAACACCTCCAGCTGCAACTGGATCCTGGACTTCCTGACGGGCCGTCCCCAGGTGGTAAGTGTAGGTAACAACACATCCGCCACACTGATCCTCAACACGGGCCCCTCAGGCTGCGCTCATGACTGCACGGCCAGGCACGACTCAAACACCATCATTAAGTTCGCCATTGACTCAACAGTGGTAGGCCTGATCACCGACAATGACGAGACAGCCTATAGGGAGGTGGTCAGAGACTTGGCCATGTGGTGCAAGGACAACAACCTCTCCCTCAATGTGATCAAGACAAAGGTGATGATTGTGGACTACAGGAAGAAGAGGACCGAGCACACCCCATTCTCATCGACTGGACTGCAGTGGAGCAGGTTGAGAGCTTCAAGTTCCTTGGTGTCCAGCCATAAGACTCCTGAACATCTAATCAAATGGTACCCAGACTATTTACATTGACCCCCCCCCCCCAGCCTGCCAGGAATAGAGGACACCCACTCTGGATTATACGTTTGACCTCTGTCACTGCCAACAAAGGGTATATAACAAAGTATTGAGATAAACTTTTGTTATTGACCAAATACTTATTTTCCACCATAATTTGCAAATAAATAAATTTAAAATCCTACAATGTGATTTTCTAGATTTTTTTTCTCATTTTGTCTGTCATAGTTTAAGTGTACCTATGATGAGAATTACAGGCCTCTCTCATCTTTTTAAGTGGGAGAACTTGCACAATTGGTGGCTGACTAAATACTTTTTTGCCCCACTGTACCTGACATAACTCTTGCCTTAAATACTTTTTCCAAAGACACCACCCCACATTCTACCCTCAATGCTTCAACTAGAGCAGTTATGGCTGTGGAATAAAGTTGTGTTGTAACAAATAATACTATTCTAAAACAAAACAGAAGCAACCTGTACAACAATCTATACAATTTCATTACAGACCTTTGTACTTCAAAGTGATAGAATGCTGCACCCTATTGCACCCTATTGTTGAGAGACATTAGGAACACATTCCTAATAAAGCACACATAGATCACCATCCCAACTTGAATTTGCACGCAGAATACATGGAGAAAATGAATGTTCAATATGAAACCATTGAACTATTGATGGAAATACAGACACTGCTTTACAACCATTGTTACCAGAGAATTCCCATTAACATGTGCGTTGACAGGCTGGTTGATAGATTCTGGAATAGGTTCAGGCACCCTGTCAAAATAAAGGTTACATTTTAAAAATCTGCATGACCACCTCTATCATAATCATGATCACTGCTCATAGTGTAATGGGCTGAGGAGAACAGAAGTCACTCGTTATTGATTTGGCTCAGACTAGACAAAATAGAGGGAGAAATAGAGCAAGCTTCTCAAAAGACAATTACGTATCCGTTTTGTATTGATCACACAGATCAATAACAACAAAAACACCCTACCTGCAAGATTCTGGCTCTGCAATGATCTCTGAAGATAGATACAATGTCCTCTGACTCATTGCGAGGTTCCATCCTGGCCTTTTTCGGGAAGGGGTGTGAAGCTGAGCGCTCATCAGTTTTCTATCCAGTTGTTGACATCGCCTGTCATGGTGCCCTCGAAAAAGCGCCCCATCAGCAGTTCCATGCACTTTTTCCTCATTCAGGTGATTAACCTCGTCATGGCAGGCAGTCAGGGTTTGTTGACACTTCTGTTACACAGAACTTTACGAATTACATTCCTCTTATTGATGTGTCGAGCACCATCTGGACAGAGATGATTATCAGTTCAGAGGGTGTCATTTGAATTATTATCAAATAATTACTTCTCTCCCATCATCATCTTTCTCTCATCATTATTTACCTTCCATAAGGAAACTCTTACAAAATCTTCTGACCGCTTTTCCCCACAAACAACAAAATTGGTGGGTAGATTTTTAATGCGTCATATTTGGAGAAGGAAGCTTGGTCCTGTGTTGTAGCAGCCTACTCGTTATTTGGTGCTTTAGAGGAGGCTGGCCTCCAAGGTAATGTTGCTAAGGAACAAATACACGCAGTCAGTCAGGAAAGCTAAGGCCAGCTTCTTCAGGCAGAAATTTGCATCCTGTAGCTCCAACTCCAAAAAGTTCTGGGACACTGTGAAGTCCATGGAGAACAAGAGCACCTCCTCCCAGCTGCCCACTGCACTGAGGCTCGGTAACACGGTCACCACCGATAAATCCATGATTATCGAAAACTTCAACAAGCATTTCTCAACGGCTGGCCATGCCTTCCGCCTGGCTACTCCAACCTCGGCCAACAGCTCCGCCCACCCCCGCAGCTACTCGCCCAAGCCTCTCCAGGTTCTCCTTTACCCAAATCCAGATAGCAGATGTTCTGAAAGAGCTGCAAAACCTGGACCCGTACAAATCAGCTGGGCTTGACAATCTGGACCCTCTATTTCTGAAACTATCCGCCGCCATTGTCGCAACCCCTATTACCAGCCTGTTCAACCTCTCTTTCATATCGTCTGAGATCCCCAAGGATTGGAAAGCTGCCGCAGTCATCCCCCTCTTCAAAGGGGGAGACACCCTGGACCCAAACTGTTACAGACCTATATCCATCCTGCCCTGCCTATCTAGGGTCTTCGAAAGCCAAGTCAACAAACAGGTCACTGACCATCTCGAATCCCACCGTATCTTCTCCGTTGTGCAATCTGGTTTCCGAGCTGGTCACGGGTGCACCTCAAGGTACTCTGTATATATCAATTATGTTGCTCTTGCTGCAGGCGATTCCCTGATCCACCTCTACGCAGACGACACCATTCTATATACTTCCGGCCCGTCCTTGGACACTGTGCTATCTAACCTCCAAACGAGCTTCAATGCCATACAACACTCCTTCCGCGGCCTCCAACTGCTCTTAAACGCTAGTAAAACCAAATGCATGCTTTTCAACCGTTCGCTGCCTGCACCCGCACGCCTGACTAGCATCACCACCCTGAATGGTTCCGACCTTGAATATGTGGACATCTATAAGTACCTAGGTGTCTGGCTAGACTGTAAACTCTCCTTCCAGACTCATATCAAACATCTCCAATCGAAAATCAAATTTAGAGTCGGCTTTCTATTCCGTAACAAAGCCTCCACTCACGCCGCCAAACTTACCCTAGTAAAACTGACTATCCTACCGATCCTCGACTTCGGCGATGTCATCTACAAAATAGCTTCCAACACTCTACTCAGCAAACTGGATGCAGTTTATCACAGTGCCATCCGTTTTGTCACTAAAGCACCTTATACCCCCCACCACTGCGACCTGTATGCTCTAGTCGGCTGGCCCTCACTACATATTCGTCGCCAGACCCACTGGCTCCAGGTCATCTACAAGTCCATGCTAGGTAAAGTTCCGCCTTATCTCAGTTCACTGGTCACGATGGCAACACCCACCCGTAGCACGCGCTCCAGCAGGTGTATCTCACTGATCATCCCTAAAGCCAACACCTAATTTGGCCGCCTTTCGTTCCAGTTCTCTGCTGCCTGTGACTGGAACGAATTGCAAAAATCGCTGAAGTTGGAGACTTATCTCCCTCACCAACTTCAAACATCTGCTATCTGAGCAGCTAACCGATCGCTGCAGCTGTACATTGTCTATCGGTAAATAGCCCACCCATTTTTACCTACCTCATCCCCATACTGTTTTTATTTATTTACTTTTCTGCTCTTTTGCACACCAATATCTCTACCTGTACATGACCATCTGATCATTTATCACTCCAGTGTTAATCTGCAAAATTTTAATTATTTGCCTACCTCCTCATGCCTTTTGCACACAATGTATATAGACTCTCTTTTTTTTCTACTGTGTTATTGACTTGTTAATTGTTTACTCCATGTGTAACTCTGTGTTGTCTGTTCACACTGCTATGCTTTATCTTAGCCAGGTCGCAGTTGCAAATGAGAACTTGTTCTGAACTAGCCTACCTGGTTAAATAAAGGTGAAATAAAAAATAAAATAAGAAAGTCTTTACTTCAGTATCAATCTCTAGCATGCATACAGCTCCATTCAGTGCACAGTAAGTAATGCCTAACTTGGATCACTGATACTACATAGTATCACACTCAGATACACATAACAGCAGAGCTATCTATTGGCTTGGGGACATCTCGTAACAAAACTGGTATGAAGCACACTTATCTATTTCTAAACACTTTAAACAGAACTCTGGGCCCTTATTCACAAATAGTGCTAATATAGGATCAGTTTAGCACTGTCATCGCTGCAACTCCCGTACGGACTCGGGAGAGGTGAAGGTCGAGAGCCTTGCGTCCTCCGAAACACAACCCAACCAAGCTTCTTGACACAATGTCCACTTAACCCAGAAGCCAGCCACAGCAATGTGTCAGAGGAAACGTCGTACACCTGGAGACCGGAGTCAGCGTGCACTGCGCCCAGCCCGCCACAGGAGTCGCTAGTGCGCGATGAGACAAGAACATCCCTGCCGGCCAAACCCTCCCCTAACCCAGACGACCCTGGGCCAATTGTGCGCTGCCTCATGGGTCTCCCGGTTGCAGCCGGCTGCAACAGAACCTGGACTCGAACCCAAAATCTCAAATGACACAGACCGCTGCGCCACTCGGGAGGCCGACATTTGGTATGGTTACATAAGACAGATGGTTACTTAATGAAAGGAGGGTGGTTAATGCGAACTTCTAGCAACCCAAAGGTTGTCAGTTTGAATCTCATTACGAACAACATTTAGCATTTTACTAATTAGAAACTTTTCAACTACTTACCACGGCTTGCACTGGTTCTATGCACACTCACTAGACTCTACCCACACATACTACACTGACACTCCAACACACACAACATACGCTCACACACACACACATGCATATTGAAGCCACACACACACACTTAGACATAGACACACTTTCACACACGCTGCTGCTACTCTATTATATATCTTGACTGCGTAGTCTACACTGGCTTGCAAATGTATTCACCCCCTTGGCATTTTTCCTATTTTGTTGCCTTACAACCTGGAATTAAAATATATATATTTTTTTTGGGGGGGGGGGGTTGTACCATTTGATTTACACAACATGCCTACCACTTTGAAGATGCTAAATATTTTTTATTGTGAAACAAACAAGAAATAAGAACACAAAACTGAAAACTGGAGAGTTTGTAACTATTCACCCCCCCCCCCCTCCCAAAGTCAATAGTTTGTAGAGACACCTTTTGCAGCAATTACAGCTGCAAGTCTCTTGGGGTATGTCTCTGTAAGCTTGGCACATCTAGCCACTGGGATTTTTGCCCATTCTTCGAGGCAAAACTGCTCCAGCTCTTTCAAGTTGGATGGGTTCCGCATACCACAGATTCTAAATTGGATTGAGGTCCGGGCTTTGACTAGGCCATTCCAAGACATTTAAATGTTTCCCCTGAAACCACTTGAGTGTTGCTTTAGCAGTACGCTTAGGGTCATTGTCCAGCTGGAAGGTGAACCTCCGTCCCAGTCTCAAATCTCTGGAAGACTGAAACAGGTTTCCCTCAAGGATCTCCCTGTATTTAGCGCCATCCATCATTCCTTCAATTCTGACCAGTTTCCCAGTCCCTGCCGATGGAAAACATACCCAAAACATGATGCTGTAACCACCATGCTTCACTGTGGGGATGGTGTTCGCGGGGTGATGGGAGGTGTTGAGTTTGATGCAGACATAATGTTTTCCTTGATGGCCAAAAAGTTAAATGTTAGTCTCATCTAACCAGAGTACCTTCTTCCATATGTTTGGGGAGTCTCCCACATGCCTTTTGGCAAACACCAAACGTGTTTGCTTATTTCTTTCTTTAAGCAATAGCTTTTTTTATGGCCACTCTTCCATAAAGCCCAGCTCTGTGGAGTATACGGCTTAAAGTGGTCCTGTGGACAGATATTCCAATCTCCGCTGTGGAGCTTTGGAGCTCCTTCAGGGTTATCTTCGGTCTCTTTGTTGTTTATTTGATTAATGTCCTCCTTGCCTGGTCCGTGAGTTTTGGTGGGCGGCCCTCTCTTGGCAGGTCTGTTCTGGTGCCATATTCTTTCCATTTTTTAATAATGGATTTAATGGTGCTCCTTGGGATTTTCAAAGTTTTGAAAAAAAAGTATAACCCAACCCTAATCTGTACTTCTCCACAACTTTGTTGCTGACCTGTTTGGAGAGCTTCTTGGTCTTCATGGTGCCTCTTGCTTGGTGGTGTTGCAGACACTGAGGCCTTTTAGAACAGGTGTACATATACTGAGATCATGTGACACTTAGATTGCACAGAGGTGGACTTTATTTAACTAATTATGTGACTTCTGAAGGTAATTGGTTGCACCAGATCTTATTTAGGGGCTATTTATATATATATATATATATATATATATAAAATCATTTTACCCCCCCTTTTCTCCCCAATTTTGTGATATCCAATTGCGATCTTGTCTGATCGCTGCAACTCCCGAACGGGCTCGGGAGAAGCGAAGGTCGAGTCATACGTCCTTGAAGAATGACCCGCCAAACCTCACTTTTTTTTTTTTTTTTTTTTTACCCACCCGCTTAACCCAGAAGCCAGCCGCACCAATGTGTTGGAGGAAGCGCCATTCAACTGACGACCGAAATCAGCCTGCAGGCTCCCAGGCCACCACAAGGAGTCACTAGAGCGCAATGAGCCAAGTAAAGCCCCCCCCGGCCAAACCCTCCCCTAACCCAGACGATGCTGGGCCAGTTGTGTACCACTCTATGGGACTCCCGGGTATGGCCGGCTGTGACACAGCCTGGGATCAAACCCGGGTCTGTAGTGATGCCTCAAGCACTACGATGCAGTGCCTTAGACCGCTGTGCCACTCAGGAGGCCAGCCTAGTCACTTTTTACCCCTACCTACACGTACATACTGTATTACCTCAACAACCTCGTACCCCTGCACAATCATGAAGTGGAACGACATTTATTGGATATTTCAAACTTTTTTAACAAATCAAAAACTGAAAAATTGGGCGTGCAAAATTATTCAGCCCCTTTACTTTCAGTGCAGCAAACTCTCTCCAGAAGTTCAATGAGGATCTCTGAATGATCCAATGTTGACCTAAATGACTAATGATGATAAATACAATCCACCTGTGTGTAATCAAGTCTCCGTATAAATGCACCTGCACTGTGATAGTCTCAGAGGTCCGTTAAAAGCGCAGAGAGCATCATGAAGAACAAGGAACACACCAGGCAGGTCCGAGATACTGCTGTGAAGAAGTTTAAAGCCGGATTTGGATACAAAAAGATTTCCCAAGCTTTAAACATCCCAAGGAGCACTGTGCAAGCGATAATATTGACATGGAAGGAGTATCAGACCACTGCAAATCTACCAAGACCTGGCCGTCCCTCTAAACTTTCAGCTCATACAAGGAGAAGACTGATCAGAGATGCAGCCAAGAGGCCCATGATCACCTTGGATGAACTGCAGAGATCTACAGCTGAGGTGGGAGACTCTGTCCATAGGACAACAATCAGTTGTATATTGCACAAATCTGGCCTTTATGGAAGAGTGGCAAGAAGAAAGCCATTTCTTAAAGATATCCATAAAAAGTGTTGTTTAAAGTTTGCCACAAGCCACCTGGGAGACACACCAAATATGTGGAAGAAGGTGCTCTGGTCAGATGAAACCAAAATTGAACTTTTTGGCAACAATGCAAAACGTTATGTTTGGCGTAAAAGCAACACAGCCCATCACCCTGAACACACCATCCCCACTGTCAAACATTGTGGTGGCAGCATCATGGTTTGGGCCTGCTTTTCTTCAGCAGGGACAGGGAAGATGGTTAAAATTGATGGGAAGATGGATGGAGCCAAATACAGGACCATTCTGGAAGAAAACCTGATGGAGTCTGCAAAAGACCTGAGACTGGGACGGAGATTTGTCTTCCAACAAGACAATGATCCAAAACATAAAGCAGAATCTACAATGGAATGGTTCAAAAATAAACATATCCAAGTGTTAGAATGGCCAAGTCAAAGTCCAGACCTGAATCCAATCGAGAATCTGTGGAAGGAACTGAAAACTGCTGTTCACAAATGCTCTCCATCCAACCTCACTGAGATCGAGCTGTTTTGCAAGGAGGAATGGGAAATAATTTCAGTCTCTCGATGTGCAAAACTGATAGAGACATACCCCAAGCGACTTACAGCTGTAATCGCAGCAAAATGTGGCGCTACAAAGTATTAACTTAAGGGGGCTGAATCATTTTGCACGCCCAATTTTTCAGTTTTTGATTTGTTAAAAAAGTTTGAAATATCCAATAAATGTCGTTCCACTTCATGATTGTGTCCTACTTGTTGTTGATTCTTCACAAAAAAAATACAGTTTTATATCTTTATGTTTGAAGCCTGAAATGTGGCAAAAGGTCGCAAAGTTCAAGGGGGCCGAATACTTTCGCAAGGCACTGTAGCCTCGTTATTGTTATTTTATTGTTTTACTATTAAACTTTTTTATTTAGCAAATATTTTTCTTACTTTTTAACTCTGCATTGTTGGGAATGGGCTCGTAAGTAAGCATTTCACCTTAAAATCTACTTTTGTATTCTGCACATGTGACCAATCAAATTTGATTTCATTTGAAAGGTCAGACCCAGGCTCCTCTCCACTGATCTGTTGTAGTTGTTGCAGCTGTTCTGTACACGCTACAGCTATACGTCTTGGAGCCGTCCAGCATCCACACGCGTCACAGTTGCTGATCAAGTCTACCACGTCCGGTAATATAGAGCCCCAGTAGTAGTGGGCACTGATGGCTCTCTGGAACCGGATCAGAACAGAAGTGAGAGTAGGTCGGTTGGGAAAAGGGCCCATAAACGGCAGTGTGAGTCCAGAAAAGATAAAAAGCCGGCCTGTATATTGCAGTGAAACTTTAGTTTACTATTCACAAAATGATTTACAAAAATATATCTTTAAGTAGCAGCAGATCAGCATATTACACCAAAAGTTTGTAGACACCTGCTCGTCATTGGACAGGAAAAGGCGCAACGCCTGCTCAACATTAAAAATTGTTTATTTTAAGCAAGTTTAAAAGAATGATGTTTCAGCCTTCAATGGCCTTTTTCAGAATAATTACAAAGGAAATGGACAAGTTCATATAGGGCATGGGGAAGGCAATTAAGGGGGAAACTCTCTTCAGCTGGTGGTGCTACTGAAAGACGGTGTGGTAGACCATATAGTGTGGTACTCAGTGTGTGGGGTACAGTGGTCAATGTCTCCACCTAGTGTTGAAATACAGCAGTGGAACCAGTAAAAAACTTGGAAAACTGGTAAGCTTTTTTCAACTACAGTAGGTGCAATTGATTTACAACCATCACTATATAATATATGTTGAATATGTTGGGCATTGGAAAATAAATAATGGGGCTAAGCAAAACTAGTTATAACAATGAAAAACATAAAGAAAGCTTAGGCAA
Source organism: Oncorhynchus nerka (assembly GCF_034236695.1). NCBI lineage: Eukaryota > Metazoa > Chordata > Actinopteri > Salmoniformes > Salmonidae > Oncorhynchus > Oncorhynchus nerka. Next base: position 48,982,178 of record NC_088413.1, on the reverse strand, counting down.
GAGGTCTAACAACTGGTTTGGACAATAGTTTGTGAGCTTGTAAGCAGTTCGTGAGCTAGTAAGCTTCCTCCATATGTAAACAAATACAAATTGGAGGGGGGGGGGGGGTTGTCATTGGACCAACAAAGGGATGGGAACCTTCACAAAAGCATACTATAGTCCTTCTGTAGGTTAAGACCTCCAGCGACTAAAATATATAAGGAATGGATCCAGAACGTTTCACTGGACCTTCCGTGTTTGTCAACGTCACCTGCTCATCGAACATCTCATTCCAAAATCATGGGCATTAATATAGATGCGGTCCCCCCTCTGCTGTTATAACAGCCTCCACTCTTCTGGGACGGCTTTCCACTAGATGTTGGAACATTGCTGCGGGGACTTGCTTCCATTCAGCCACAAAAGCATTAGTGAGGTCGGGCACTGATGTTGGTCAATTAGGCCTGGCTCGCTGTCGGCATTCCAATTCATACCAAAAGTGTTCGATGGGGTTGAGGTCAGGGTTCTGTGCAGACCAGTGAAACACCGATCTTGACAAACCATTTCTAAATGGACCTCGCTTTGTGCACGAGCGCATTGTCATGCTGAAACAGGAAAGGGCCTTCCCCAAACTTTGCCACAAAGTTGGAAGCACAGAATCATCTAGAATGTCATTGTATGCTGTAGCTTTAAGATTTCCATTCACTGGAACTAAGGGGCCTAGCCCGAACCATGGAAAACAACCTCAGACCATTAATCATCCTCCACCAAACATTACAGTTGGAACTATTTGTCTGTCGGACTGCCAGATGGTGAAGTGTGATTCATCACTCCAGAGAACGTGTTTCCACTGCTCCACAGTCCAATGGTGGCAAGCTTTATACCACTCCAGCCGACACTTGGCATTGCGCTTGTGTGCGGCTGCTCGGCCATGGAAACCCATTTCACGAAGCTCCCGATGAACAGTTATTGTGCTGATGTTGCTTCCAGAGGTTTTTTGGTATTTTATTAGGATCCCCATTAGCATAATACAGAACATTATTAGACAAGAACACCTCAAGGACAAAACAACATACACTTTTAAAAAGGCACACGTAGCCTACATATCAATGCATTCACAATCTATCTAATAGGTCAAATAAGGGAGAGGTGTTGTGCTGTGAGGTGTTGCTTTATCTGTTTTTTGAAACCAGGTTTGCTGTTTATTTGAGCAATATGAGATGGAATGAAGTTCCATGCAATAAGGGCTCTATATAATACTGTACATTTTATTTGAATTTGTTATGGATTTGGGGACTATGAAAAGACCCCTGGTGGCATGTCTGGTGGGAAACGTGTGTGTGTCAGAGCTGTGTGTAAGTTGACTATGCAAACAATTTGGGATTTTCAACACATTCATGTTTCTTGTAAAAAAAGAAGTGATGCAGTCAGTCTCTCCTCAACTCTTAGACTGGTATGCATTGTATTTATATCAGCCCTCTGATTACAATTAAGAGCAAAACGTGTCGCTCTGTTCTGGGCCAGCTGCAGCGCTGGACCACATGACTGGACAATAATCAAAATTAGACAAAACTAGAGCCTGCAGAACTTGCTTTTTGGAGTGTGGTGTCAAAAAAGTAGAGCATCTCTTTATTACGGCTAGACCTCTTCCCATCTTTGCAACCACTGAATCTATATGTTTTGACCATGAACGTTTACAATCTAAGGTAACGCAAAAGTAATTTAGTCTCCTCAACTTGTTCAACAGCCACACCATTCATTACCAGATTCAGCTGAGGTCTAGCACTTACGGAATGATTTGTACCAAATACAATGGTCTTAGTTTTAGAGATGTTCAGGACCAGTTTATTACTGGCCACCCATTCCAGACTGCAACTCTTTGTTAAGGGTTTCAGTGACTTCATTAGCTGTGGTTGCTGATGTGTATATGGTTGAATCATCAGCATTGGTAAAAAATAGAGAAGAGTAAAAGGCCTAGAGAGCTGCCCTGCGGTACACCACACTTTACATCACCGACCATTTCGAATCCCACCGTACCTTTTCCGCTATGCAATCTGGTTTCCGAGCTGGTCATGGGTGCACCTCAGCCACGCTCAAGGTCCTAAATTATATAATAACCAGCATCAATAAAAGACAGTACTGTGCAGCCGTCTTCATCGACCTGGCCAAGGCTTTCGACTCTGTCAGTCACCGTATTCTTATCGGCAGAGTCAGCCTTGGTTTCTCTAATGACTGCCTCGTCTGGTTCTCTAACTACTTCTCAGATAGAGTTCAGTGTGTCAAATCGGAGGGCCTGTTGTCCGGACCTCTCGCTGTCTTTATGGGGGTGCCACAAAGTTCAATTCTCGGGCCGACTATTTTCTCTATATGATGTGATTCTTTGATCCACCTCTACGCAGACGATACCATTCTGTATACATCTGGCCCTTTCAAACAAGCTTCAATGCCATACAACACTCCCTCTGTGGCCTCCAACTGCTCTTAAATTCTAGTAAAACGAAATGCATGCTCTTCAACCGATCGCTACCCGCCCGCCAGACTAGCATCACTACTCTAGACTGTTCTGACTTAGAATATGTGGACAACTATAAATACCTAGGTGTCTGGCTAGACTGTAAACTCTCCTTCCAGCCCCCTCTTTAAGCATCTCCAATCCAAAATTACATCTAGAATTGGCTTCCTATTTCGCAACAAAGCCTCCTTCACTCATGCTGCCAAACATACCCTCGTAAAACTGACTATCCTACCGATCCTTGACTTCGGTGATGTCATTTACAAAATAGCCTCCAACACTCTACTCAGCAAATTGGATGCAGTCTATCACAGTGCCACCCGTTTTGTCACCAAAGCACCATATACGACCCACCATTGCGACCTGTATGCTCTCGTTGGCTGGTTCTCGCTATTTATTCATCGCCAAACCCACTGGCTTCAGATCATCTATAAGTCTTTTCTAGGTAAAGCTCAGCCTTTTCTCAGCTCACTGATCACCTTAGCAACACCTACCCGTAGCATGCGCTCCAGCAGGTATATTTCACTGGTCATCCTCAAAGCCAACACCTCCTTTGGCCGCCTTTCCTTCCAGTTCTCTGTTGCCAATGACTGGAACGAATTGCAAAAATCACTGAAGTTGGAGACATATCTCCCTCACTAACTTTAAGCTTCAGCTGTCAGAGCAGCTTACCGATCGCTGCAGCTGTACACAGCCCATCTGTAAATAGCCCATCCAACCAACTACCTACCTCATCCACATATTTATTTTAGTTTTTCTGCTCTTTTGCACACCAGTATCTCTACTTGCACATCCTCATCTGCACATATATCACTCCAGTGTTAATTGCTAAATTGTAATTACTTCGCCACTATGGCCTATTTATTGCCTTACCTCCTTACTTCATTTGCACACACTGTATACAGATTTTTCTATTGTTATTGACTGTGTGTTTGTTTATTCCATGTGTAACTCTGTGTTGTTGTTTTTGTCACAGTGCTTTGCTTTATCTTGGCCAGGTCACAGTTGTAAATGAGAACTTGTTCTCAACTGGCCTACCTGGTTAAATAAAGGTGAAAAAAATAAAACATGTTTGACATTAGAGAGGCTTCCAATAAAGAAACACTGAGTTCTATTAGATAGATAGCTCAGAATCCACGATATGGCAGAGTTTGAAAAGACATAGAACTTAAGTTTTTTCAACAACAGGTTATGGTCAATAATATCAAAGGCTGCACTGAAATCTAACAGTACAGCTCCCACAATTTTATTATTATCAATTTCTTTCAACCAATCATCAGTCATTTGTGTCAGTGCAGCACATGTTGAGTGCCCTTCTCTATAAGCATGCTGAAAGTCTGTTGTTAATTTGTTTACAGAGAAATAGCATTGTATTTGGTCAAACACAATTTTTTCCAACAATTTGCTAAGAGCTGGCAGCAAGCTTATAGAGGCAGTTTGGAACTCGTTAATGAGGACAGACGATTTTTACACTACATGCTTCAGCACTCGGCGGTCCCGTTCTGTGAGCTTGTGTGGCCTACCACTTCGCGGCTGAGCCGTTGTTGCTCCTAGACGTTTCCCCTTCACAATAACAGCACTTAAAGGTTACCCGGGGAAGCTCTAGCAGGGCAGAAAATTTGACTAACTGACTTATTGGAAAGGTGGCATCCTATGATAGTGCCACTTTGAGTCATTGAGCTCTTCAGTAAGGCCATTCTACTACCAATGTTGGTCTGTGGAGTTGCATGGCTGTGTGCTCGATTTTATACTGTTAGCAGCAAGTGTGGGTGAAATAGTCTAATCCATTAATTTGAAGGGGTGTACACATAATTTTGTATATATAGTGTATGTTACAGCAGGTTGCTGATCAGCCCAAAGTGACACCTGTCGTCATTAAACTATTGTTCACTTTCTCCCTTTTTTGGACCACTCTGCGAGGCTTGGCTTTCCCCCTCTCTTCGATCATTCTGGGACGCCCGAAACCTTTCTTGTGATATAGAATTCCATCTTATAAATGGAGAGAAATAAATTAATTGTTTAGGCCTGGGGAGAGGTCTGAACCAGAGAGAATTTAGCTCTTTATTTCAACACGATTTTCTGGATATTTTATATACTGCCCCATGTCCCAGTGTGCAGGTAATTATCAATCTGATTGTAACGTAAAAAAAAATGGCCTCTGCATTGTATGGGGCAGGAACACCAACTTTCCCCTTTCTGAAAGATTGCCTGTTGGTTTCAGGTGGGGGTAGTGCATAGTGATGTTCTATGTGTTCTGTGGCCTCAATTGGGATGGAGAGCATGTTTTCAATGTTCATGTCAGAAATATTCCCATCTTCATCCAATACACATTCTGGGAAGGGTGGCTTCAGCAAGAAGAGCATATAAAGCCATGTAAAAGAGTGTTTGGGAATTGATTTCTTATCTAATAGCCTATAGTGAGTGAACATTGTCTCCCTTTAAGACGATCCTTCTAAGAAAAGTGCATTTTTGTTATGTAACATGCACTGACTACGTTATCCATAATGCTACATTACTTTGTAGAATAAACACCACTTGAGACTCTGGAGACACCACTATGGTGGGAACTGCATCTGGTTTGAGAGTTACCGTGTCCTCAAGGAGTTCGAAGCAGTCCTCTGTAAAGTGCATGGAACACAGGACTTTACGTGACTCTGACCCTCAAGGGACCCCTTGTGTTGATAAACACATTCAAAAACTGTATTCATAAAGCGACTTAGAGTAGTCATCCCTGTCCATTCTTTATAATAAAGACAAAACTGATCCTGGATCAGCAATCCTACCCTGAATACGGTCCCAGGGGTTGTGATAGCAGCGCTTGAGATACAATATATACAGTTGTTCACCACAGTAGATGGCAGATCATTTTTCCTTTACCACATCTTCATTGTGGGAAGCAGTGCTATTACTTCCATAGGCAAAACATTGTAGCCATTTATCCGATTCTGGTGGGAACGTCTTCTTCGAACCAGTTTCACAGTTATGAATCCACTTTTTAGTGTCTGGTGAGATTGCACTCCAGTAGTGAAGACTGCCGTGCGGCTCTTATGATTGCCTACAAGGCCGTTGTTGTCATGGTACTGTACCAACGCCTTCACTTCCTCTGTGCTCCTAACAACTGACTGTATAGCGAACTGCCATCCTTACACCATAGTCACCTGAAGAAAGAAACATTTTGCTTGAGCAGGACTGAAAACAATGTCCACATCCAAAATGGCACCCTTTTCCCTATGTAGTGCACAACTTCTGACCAAAAGTTGTGCACTATATAGGGAATAGGGTTCCATTTGGGACGGACACAAAGTGCTGAATTTTTCCCATTGTCCCACTGTGTTAACAAAAAAGTATACCTAAATCATACCTTTGATGATACATTCCTAACTAAACCTTCTGACTGAGTATTTCTTTCTTTCTAGAGGATCTGTGAATGTTCCAAAACGTAGGTATTGTTCCACTTTGTCCAGCCTGGCCGAAGGCTTGTTGGCTGATAGCTTGTTGGCCTCTTTGGGTTGGCCGATAGCTTGTTGGCCTCGTTGGGTACTTCCCTGGCTTCAGGATTCCAGCTGCCCGGTAGTTTCCCCTCCTCCCACACTTTATTGTACAACCCCAATACCTTATCCAGTGCCTCATCACTAAGATGGGCCAACATGCCATGGCACATCTCATCTTTCCCAGGTGAAGTTAACCCAGCCTTGCCTACTGACACATTGCTCATCCAATATTTATATATTCTAATTCTATTTCTTTACTTTAGATTGTGTGTATTGTTAGATATTACTGCACTGTTGGAGCTAGAAACACAAGCATTTCGCTACACTTGCAATAACATCTGCTAAACACGTTTGTGACAAATCAAATTTGATTTGCCCTCTTCGTCTCTGCCATGGTAATCCAATCCAATACATCAGGGTGCTCCTCTCTCGTTCTCTCTCTCCCCCTCTGTCCCTGTGACAGATTAGCCGAGCTATGCACTTGAACAAGCGCTTTGCCATCATCTCTGCCTTCTCCTCATCTGTTACTGCCATATCCTCCCCACTCATCAACACTGGATAGTCCCACTCCCTTCTGACCCCACTCTTCCTCTCGATCCTCCTCCCACAGGCGTCGTCCTTCCAATGGTGTCACAGAACCGACGCCAACATGACCTCTTTGGCTGACGGATAGTTCTCCTCACCTGGGCCTGCTTATACAGACTCAGATGTTGGATGTTATTTGTCCTTTTCAGTACTCTAAATGCCCTGTTCCTACTCCTCACCGTTGCCCCACATTGCTTTCCTCCTCCTCTTCCCTGAACTCCTGGGTATAGCCTCAGTAGCTGCCCCCACAAAAGCTGTTCTCACCAAGTTATTCATACTATCCACATCCCCTGTCATATCCACCCGAGCCACCACTTGCTCTCTCAGCTCCAGAAACGGGTCCCACTTTGCTTTTCCAAACACCCACCTGCCTACTCCACTCTCACTTGTTGCACCGCCACTGCCTCTTTAATTGCCTCACACCCACCATATGCCACACGATGAGCACCCACACAGCTGCAGCACTTTGGTTGTACACCATCTCCACACTTCCCGTACTCTTGCTCCCCTCCACACCTGGCACACCTCTTTTTCTCTTTACAGGCTGTTGCCACACGCCCAAATATCTGGCAGTTATAACATCTTAAAGGCTTTGGTACATAACCCCTCACATAATAACTCATATATCCTATGGTTACTTTATTTTGCTGTACTTTGTCCTTGAAGTGTAACAGAATAGACTATCTACCCTCACTCCATCCCTTGTTGCTTGCATTCTTTGAACATTTACAATAACGCCTCCTCTCAAGTTTACCTGAACTCTTCAGTGCTAACACTCACAGGCACTCCTGTTATCACCCCTTTAGTCCACTGCTTCCCTGCTTGATCATTCCAGCTGCTCCACACCACCTTACACTTCCCTATTAGCTTCACTCTGGGAGCTTTTTCCCTCTGCGCCATGTCCTTACAGAACACCAACAAGATCCCATCTCTTAACAATTTAGCATTGACAACTTACCCAATCAGCTCTTTTATCACAGTAGTCAACCTTGTCGGACTCATCACCCCAACTCCCCCTTCCTCCCTAAACTTCAGAATCACATTATGCTCCTCCTCACCTCCATGATTCCCTCGCGACTTAGCTTGCCCTTCCTCCTCTGTACTGCCTCTGGCGTTGGAAACTGTTGCTCTCCACAAACGTATTTTTCTTCTTCAGCTCCGCCTCCATAGACCTCTCACTCCCCTTCAAACCCCTACTCCCTTTCCCTCCCACTGTATATACAGTACAGGGCAAAAGTTTGGACACACCTACTCATTCAAGGGTTTTTCTTTATTTTTACATTGTAGAATAACCGTGAAGACTTCAAACTATGAAATAACACATATGGAATCATGTAGGAACCAAAAGTGGTAAACAAATATTTTTGATTCTTCAAAGTAGCCACCCTTTCTTTGCCTTGATGACAGCTTTGCACACACTTGGCATTCTCTCAACCAGCTTCATGAGGTAGTCACCTGGAATGCTTTTCCAACAGTCTTCAAGGAGTTCCCACATATGCTGATCACTTGTTGGCTGCTTTTCCTTCACTCTGTGGTCCAACTCATCCCAAACCATCTCAATTGGGTTGAGGTCGGGTGTTTGTGGAGGCCAGGTCATCTGATACAGCATTCCATCTCTCTCCTTCTTGGTCAAATAGCCCTTACACAGCCTGGGGGTGTGTTTTGGGTCATTGTCCTGTTGAAAAACAAATGATAGTCCCACTAAGCGCAAACCAAATGGGATGGCGTATAGCTACAGAATACTGTGGTAGCCATGTTGGTTAAGTGTGCCTCTAAATAAATCCCTGACAGTGTCAGCAGCTAAGCACCCCCACACTTCCTCCATGCTTCACGGAGGGAACCACACATACGGAGTTCACCTACATTCACCTACTCTGCGTCTCACAAAGACACAACGGTTGGAACCAAAAATGGCAAATTTGGACTTACTCATCAGACCAAAGGTCAGATTTCCACGCTAAGGAGCCAACGTTACTGAAGCATATATCACTTGTTGGCCGATCACTCTGTGCTGGCACAGATCCAATACTCAATCCTTGCAGGATCCCTCATCAGTTCCTCTACTTTATTCACTGCCCTAGCATACGACACCTTCTGCAATACTCTGACTCTGGCCACCTTCACCTGCCTCTCTCGCACCGGACACCTCTGATACCCAGCAACATGGGCGTCCCTACAATTGACACAAACAACTTTATCCACCTAAACTACACAATCCTCTATCCCATGCCCTCCAGCACACTTCCCACATCTTGGAATCTCTCTCCTACAAGCTGCTAGACATGACCATAAACGTTGCCCCTGAAACACCACAGTGGATTCGGCACAAAAGCTCTAACAGGATAACTGATATTTCCTAACATGACTTTGTCAAGTAAAAACTCAGACTCAAAATTCAAAAGGACTGACAGTGACTCCACTGTTTGACCACTCTCACCACCGGGACTCACAAACACCAGGAATCTTCAACTTCAATTGCTCCACCTGCACACTTAACATTACCCCAGAAATCACTCCTTTCAATGGTGCCCTATTCCTAAACGCAAAGCAAGAAACAGATCTTGACCCAAGTTACGTGACATGGAGTGCCTGTTCCCTCCGGTCCAAACAAATATCACAAGTCTAAATGTTACTGCTAAATGTTACCTCACTGATTCAACTGTACCCAACTCATTTCCAACCCACCCTGAAACCACAAATGGATCCACCAAAAGGCAAGGATCCACTTTCTTCAAAAATGTCATTCCTATTGGACCAGATTCTTCTTTATCATGTCCATCGATGCCAGGCTTGGGCTCCGAGCTCTTCACCACATCTTCCACCTCACGTAACTAGCCCTCTTTCACTTCCATTTCACCTCCAGAACTGGAGCATGGCTCACTCTGTTTGCACTTGACACCAATCTTCTTCGACACCCCATCTCCATTTTTATCACCATCTTCCTCAAATTCAACCTCTTTCCTCATTCTCTTAAAACCTCTTCTTCCTCTTTATCCCCTCCAGTCCTCCTCAGAAATGCACCTTTATGTATCCCTGTCCCAATATTCCTCTTCTCCCAACATTGCTTACCCAGCATTCAGCGTCCTACTTCACCGCTCAGGCTAGCTACACCCTTCTTCCTTGTTTCAACTTTCACAAGTCAACGTCACCATCTCATTCAAACGGTGGGAGTGCAGAGTGCAAGGTCAGTCGTACACTGCTGTCAAAACTAGCTAATTATGTCTACTGACACTTTGCCAACGCCTCCTCCATCTCTCTCAATTGAATATAGGCAGTTGACGTCAACAACCCTCATCGAATATTCAAAAAAGGATTACAATAATGAGATATATCCACCAATCCAAAGAAAGGATAGGCGGGAGATAGACAGCAACTCCCAGTGTTAGCACAGAGTCATAATCCATAATATTTGGTATAGGTAGCTGCAGCCCAATATAGTGACCGGAGAATGGGTGAGTCGAAAGGAGTGGGTGTATGGAAAGCGAATCAGCTAAATGGGCAGATGTGTTGCCACTCAAGACGGTTTTGTGTGGCTGATTGGGCTTCACTACGAGTCGATAGTAGGCCACCAGTGCTCTGGTGTTGTGCCTGCCAACTTGAAGTCCTTCAATTTGAAGTCCTACTAGGTATCATGGTCGTGTCGCCGGCAGTAGCTACGCAGCCATTTATTTTCTCACACATTTTTTTATTTCAAGTGGGATAGCAGCCTAAACAAGAAATCATTTTAACCATGTAGAAGTCACCTTGATACACATTGTAAATAAGAAGTTGTTCTTAACGGACTTGCCTAGAAAGGTTAAGTAAAAAAAATTTTTTTTTAAATGCATACATACAGTCTACTACTCAATGGGGAAGACATTGACGGTAACAACACTTTGGGACACAATACCCTTCGCTGTCGCTTGACAAGCACTACTGTCCGGCAAGTGCAACAGCATGGGAAGTAGCTACCTAGCTAATATCAGGGTGACCGTCCCAGTAAGCACACGCATACAACGCATGAAGCAACGATACACTCATCTAATACTTGTAATAAAAAATAAACTATCGTCAGTTTTTTAATTGAAAATGTACAATATTTGTATAAAACTATGTGAAATACGACTCCGACTCATCTGGCTTAAAAACACAAGTCCAAATTCTCGCTGTACAGTAGCTCAATGAATGGTAATTGCATGGTAAAAAGGGAGAAAAATAAATCAAAATCAAGACGTTCGAACTAGTGATGGGTAGTTCGCAAACGAGTTGGCTCTAAGAGCCGACTCTTGTAGGTGAACGTTGAGAACCGGCTCGCATATCAGAAGAGCCAAATCTATTTATAAAAAATATAAACAAATTAAGATATGAATAATCAAAAGATCTAAATGAATAGAATGAACTAATTCAAAGAACGAACAAATAATAATAATATAGGCCTAAATGCTCAAGCACACACATTCGTTCTGACTGTCTGATCAGACTAACAGCCTCACCTGTTGTTCCTGTCAATCAGACACGCAGTGTCAACCAACGAACCAAAGATGCGTGAGGGAGGGCCGAGCCAACTCACTCAGTCACACACTTAGCAGCCGAGGAGAGAGAGGAAGGACAGTTGTGAAAACAACAGTTTGAAAATGAATCTGAAGCACAGTAGCATTTCAATCGAATTTCCATCAATCAAAGTTATTTATAAAGCCCTTCTTACATCAGCTGATGTCACAAAGTGCTGTACAGAAACCCAGCCTAAAACCCCAAACAGCAAGCAATGCAGGTGTAGAAGTACGGTGGATAGGGTAAAACTCAAATCAATATTTTTTTTATTTTGATGCATTTTAATAATGTAAACAATATTAGAGAACAGTGTAGAATTTGCCAAAACAAAATCTCATATAAAGCCGGTTCTACATAAAACCTACACCGTCATATGTGAACTGTACACCCAACTGTGAAGCTAGCTGTAGCGGAGCTTCAAGAAACTAGCGGGCCTGCTAGTGATAGTGGTGGAGCCAGTACCTCACCACTCAGTCAAGTAGGCTTACTCCGCGACCCACAGCAACGCAATCTTCTATGGACCAGTTTATGCCAAAGTCTGTCTGTAGCAAAACAAGGCCAAATTGATATTGCATTGGCTGAAATGATTGCCACCGATTTCCAGCCATTTTCGATCGTGGAGGACAGAGAAATTATAGCAATAGTCTAAATCCAATGTACACAATTCCAAGCAGGAAACCCTTTCAAAATCACTTATTCCACAACTGTATGAGAGCACACAGGCTTCAGTGCGGGGAAGAGTCCAAAAAGCTACTGCAGTTTGCCTTACCACTGACTGCTGGACATCAAGGGTAACCACTTCTTACATGTCGGTTACATGTCACTTCATTGAAGATTTTTCGATGTCTAGCTGTCTTCTGGTGAGCTTGGAGTTCAGCAACAGACACAGCTCAGAGAACTTGGCAGAGGAATTGTTGAGAGTGGCAAGTAGATGGAAAAGTGGTCTGTAATGTTAACGACAATGCAGCTAACACAACCAAAGCCATGAAAATGTTAAAATGGACCCATCATCCATGTCTTGCCCACACAATCAACCTGATTGTAGTATTTTTAACACAAACAAGTCAATGACACAGTAGATTTTTTATTTTTTTTAAGTAGTAAAGAGATGCTCTGAAGGTGATGAAGCCCACTGTGGACAAAGTGAAAAAGCAGCTGTGGAATACTTCCACAGGAGCACAATAGGTGCTGAGAAACTAAAGTCTACACAATGCCAGATGGGGATGCCTGAGCTGAGGCCTAAACAAGACTGCACTACAAGGTGGAATATGTTGAAGCGGTTTCTTGAGTCAAAGGATGCCATCATCTCTACCCTGGCCATTTTCAATGTCAATGCACCTGTTGATGCTCTGACCCAAGAGGAATGGGAGGTGGTGGAGGAGGTGTGCAGAGTCCTGGAACCCTTTGAGTAGGTCACTGTGGAGATCAGGGGAGAGAGGTACAGTAAAGCAGTTATTACTACATCATTATTTAATCCAGTATTATACAGTGGGGCAAAAAAGTATTTAGTCAGCCACCAATTGTGCAAGTTCTCCCACTTAAAAAGATGAAAGAGGCCTGTAATTTTCATCATAGGTACACTTCAACTATGACAGACAAAATTAAGGGGAAAAAATCCAGAAAATCACATTGTGTAACGGCTTTCTAATGGTGAAGGAGAGTCGGACCAAACTGCAGCGTGTCTATTGTGATTCATCTTTAATAAACCAACGTAACACACAACAAAACACTAACACTACAAAAACGAAAAAAGCCTATACAAGTGTCTACTAACCTCTAACCAGGACATCAAGACACACAGGACAATCACCCACAATACAACCAAAGAATATGGCTGCCTAAATATGGTTCCCAATCAGAGACAACGGTAAACACCTGCCTGTGATTGAGAACCACTTCAGACAGCCATAGACTCTCCTAGAACACCCCACCAAGCTACAATCCCACTATACACACATTCCAAAATCCCAAGACAAAACACACCACAATACAAAAACTCTATGCCACACCCTGGCCTGACCCAATACATGAAGAAAACACAAAATACTTAGACCAGGGCGTGACAGAACCCCCCCCTAAGGTGCGGACTCCCGAACGCACCTCAAAACAAATAGGGAGGGTCCGGGTGGGCGTCTGTCCATGGTGGCGGTTCCGGCGCGGGACGTGGACCCCACTCAATTAATGTCTTAGTCCCCTCTCCTCGCGTCCCTGGATAGTCCACCCTCGCCGCCGACCATGGCCTAGTAGTCCTCACCCAGAAACCCACTGGATTGAGGAGCAGATCGGGACTGAGGGGCAGCTCGGGACTGAGGCAGCTCGGGACTGAGGGGAAGCTCAGGAGTGAGAGGAAACTCGGGAGTGAGAGGAAGCTCGGGAGTGAGAGGAAGCTCGGGAGTGAGAGGAAGCTCGGGAGTGAGAGGAAGCTCGGGAGTGAGAGGAAGCTCGGGAGTGAGAGGAAGCTCGGGAGTGAGAGGAAGCTCGGGAGTGAGAGGAAGCTCGGGAGTGAGAGGAAGCTCAGGCAGGTTAATGGATCTACCAGATCCTGGCTGGCTGGTGGTTCCGACAGATCCTGGCTGACTGGCAGATCCTGGCTGACTGGCGGATCCTGGCTGACTGGCGGATCCTGGCTGACTGGCGGATCTGGCAGATCCTGGCTGACTGGCGGATCCTGGCTGACTGGCGGATCCTGGCTGACTAGCGGATCTGGCAGATCCTGGCTGACTGGCAGATCCTGGCTGACTGGCAGATCCTGGCTGACAAGCGGATCTGGCAGATCCTGGCTGACTGGCGGATCCTGGCTGACTAGCGGTTCTGGCAGATCCTGGCCGACTGGCGGATCCTGGCTGACTAGCGGATCTGGCAGATCCTGGCCGACTGGCGGATCCTGGCTGACTAGCGGATCTGGCAGATCCTGGCTGACTGGCACTTCTGGCGGATCCTGGCAGACTGGCGGATCCTTGCTGACTGGCGGATCCTGGCACACTGGCGGATCCTGGCTGAATGGCGGATCTAACTGATCCTGGCAGACTGGCGGCACTGGTGGCGCTGGGCAGACTGGCGGCGCTGGGCAGACTGGTAGCTCAGGCGGCGCTGGGCAGACTGGCGGCACTGGCGGCGCTGGGCAGACTGGTGGCTCAGACGGCGCTGGGCAGACTGGCGACGCTGGGCAGACTGGCGACGCTGGGCAGACTGGCGACGCTGGGCAGACTGGCGACGCTGGGCAGACTGGCGGCTCAGGCGGCGCTGGGCAGACTGGCGGCACTGGCGGCGCTGGGCAGACTGGCGGCGCTGGGCAGACTGGCGGCTCAGGCGGCGCTGGGCAGACTGGCGGCACTGGCGGCGCTGGGCAGACGGGTGGCTCAGACGGCGCTGGGCAGACGGGTGGCTCAGACGGCGCTGGGCAGACGGGTGGCTCAGACGGCGCTGGGCAGACGGGTGGCTCAGACGGCGCTGGGCAGACGGGTAGCTCAGACGGCGCTGGGCAGACTGACAGCTCTGGATGTTTCATGCAGGCTGACAGCTCTGGCTGCGCTGAACAGAGGAGTACTGGTGCCTCTGGAATGAGGGGCTCTGGCGCCTCTGGCATGAGGGGCGGTAGCTCTGACAGCGCCGGACAGGCGGGAAGCTCCGGCAGCGGCGCCGGACAGGCGGGACGCTCCGGCAGCGGCGCCGGACAGGCGGGACGCTCCGGCAGCGGCGCCGGACAGGCGGGACGCTCCGGCAGCGATGCCGGACAGGCGGGAGGCTCCGGCGAGAAGCTCCGGCAGCGGCGCCGGACAGGCGGGACGCTCCGGCAGCGCTGGACAGGCGGGACACACTGTAGGCCTGATGCGTGGTGCTGGCACTGGTGGTAATGAACCGAGGACACGCACAGGAAGCCTGGTGCGGGGAGCTGCTACCGGAGGGCTGGGGTGTGGAGGTGGTACTGGATAGACCGGACCGTGCAGGCGCACTGGAGCTCTTGAGCACCGAGCCTGCCCAACCTTACCTGGCTCGATGCCCACTCTAGCCCGGCCGATACGAGGAGCTGGAATATACCGCACCGGGCTATGCACCCGCACTGGGGACACCGTGCGCACCACTGCATAACAAGGTGCCTGCCCGGTCTCTCTAGCCCCCCGGTAACCACAGGAAGTTAGCGTAGGTCTCCTACCTAGCGTAGCCATACTCCCTGTGAGCCTCCCCCCAAGACATTTTTGGGGCTGACTCTCAGGCTTCCATCCGCTCTGCCGTGCTAGCTCCTCATAATGCCGCCTCTGCTTTTGCTGCCTCCAGCTCGGCTTTGGGGCGACAATAATCTCCAGGCTGATCCCAGGGTCCTTTACCGTCCAGTACCTCCTCCCATGTCCATTTCTCCAGGTAGTGCAATCTCTCCCACTGTAGCTGCTGCTGCTCCTGCTGCTGCTGCCTCTGTTGCTTCTCCTGTGGCTCCTGCCTGTTGACACGCTGCTTGGTCCTGTGGTGGGTGATTCTGTAACGGCTTTCTAATGGTGAAGGAGAGTCGGACCAAACTGCAGCGTGTCTATTGTGATTCATCTTTAATAAACCAACGTAACACACAACAAAACACTAACACTACAAAAACGAAAACCGAAAACAGCCTATACAAGTGTCTACTAACCTCTAACCAGGACATCAAGACACACAGGACAATCACCCACAATACAACCAAAGAATATGGCTGCCTAAATATGGTTCCCAATCAGAGACAACGGTAAACACCTGCCTCTGATTGAGAACCACTTCAGACAGCCATAGACTCTCCTAGAACACCCCACTAAGCTACAATCCCACTATACACACATTCCAAAATCCCAAGACAAAACACACCACAATACAAAAACTCTATGCCACACCCTGGCCTGACCCAATACATGAAGAAAACACAAAATACTTAGACCAGGGCGTGACACATTGTAGGATTTTTAATGAATGAATTTGCAAATTATGGTGGAAAATAAGTATTTGGTCAATAACAAAAGTTTATCTCAATACTTTGTTATATACCCTTTGTTGGCAATGACAGAGGTCAAACGTTTTCTGTAAATCTTCACAAGGTTTTCACACACTGTTGCTGGTATTTTGGCCCATTCCTCCATGCAGATCTCCTCTAGAGCAGTGATGTTTTGGGGCTGTTGCTGGGCAACACAGACTTTCAATGAGCAGTAGATGAGAATTTAGTATCAGTATACAAAACATGAACCTTAACTAATAAGTTACTGTTCTCTCTTCTCAGCTATGTGACAGCCTCAAAAATGATACTCCTGTGTAAGGGTCTGCAGCGAATCACAGCCAGCCACCAGAGAGAAGCAAATGTAACCACAGGACATGTGACAGAGTTGATGGACACCCTATGTTCATCAATGGACAGAAAGTTCCACAGAATGGAATATAATCACGTGCTATCAGAACCGCTGCACTTGACCCCATGTTTAAGAAGTTAGCCTTCAGTGATGCCAGAGCGATTGATGAGGCTCTTCAAAGAATAACCTCAGCAGCAGGGAGGTACAGCCCCAGCAGTCAGCTGGCTCAGGCACCAGGGCAACAGGAAGAAGAGGGATCAGATGGAGCAGAAGCACCAGAAGTAGTGCCACAAACATCTGCTGTTTGGATGCTGTTTGACGAGAGAGCAACTGGTGATGCAGCACAAAGGAATCCCTCAGCAGATGCCATAATGGAGGTCCGATCCTATTTGGAGGAGCCCCTCTGTTATTTATTTTTCTTTGATATGGTGAAATATTATATTATGCTGTTTAGATTCAATTCCTTTTGGAATGGTTAGATTTACATGCACTTTGTTATTATACATTAAAAAGTTATACTTTAAATGCAAATGTTTAATAGTATTCTTTTTCATAACAAACCAATGCATTTTTAAATACATTGTGGTTAAGGTAGAGTATGATTTCATTTAATAATTTAATTAGAATTGTTTTAACACCAATCATAGTCAAACTATCGCAAACTGTTTGACTTGACAAAATACAAAACATATATTTTTTAAAGAGCCGTTTGGGAGCCAAAAGAGCCGGCTCTTTTTGGTAAGCTGAGCCAAACGAGCCGGCTCACTGAAAAGAGCCGGAATGTCCATCACTACTTGTAGCAGAGCGCTTGACATGCCCACCACTTTCCTTTCGACACACAGACTCGCCCATATTCCGATATTGGGACGCAACTACCCCATTCTCACTAAAACACTAAGTTATGGCACAAATCGTACTTGATGCGTTCTCTACACTTCCTCACGTTTTTCTATGGGTTTAGCGATGTGAAATTGACCTGCAAGGCACATTACCGCCATAGAGTGGGAGGAACTGATACAAGTACTCATACATTTGTTTCCCCTCCCCATCATTGTTTTAATGTATGTACAGTATTTCATTTTTTTGTACTAGTAGCAATCTTGGCTGAAAAAAGTTTTAAATTATCTTATATATATTTCTTTCAGGTGTAGGGGATTTGTTTTGTTAGTGCAGTGCTCATAAATCCTCACTAGATATCACAGGTCGCACTTCATAAACCCATCAACAATTTGCACCAAGGATGTCTATACAAATATTTCAATTGAGTTCAGACTTTCTTTTGAATTCCTGATCATAATATATTTGTATGATTTAACACTAAAGAACAACATGATACAAACACACGCATTACAATACACAATGTTGGCAGCTTTAATAATCAGATCTACAGTACCACCATTTCAGGGACAAGAGTGCAATTGGTAATTTACTGTGAAATGTCATTAGTATTGGAAGGTTCAAAACTCCATCAGGTGTGTGTATGGTCCGTTAGTATCTAGCTTCAGCACTTGTCTGTTCCCATATGTTCCATGTTTGATGATCATCCCAGTCTCACTACTGTTACTGGACAAAGCCAGTTCCTTCTCACACAGGGAGACAAAGTTAGAATAGAGCTGTAGGCCCTCTTCTTTCCCAATGTTATGGTGGTACTGCATGCCCTTCCCTTTGGCCTTGCCTCCCAGTGTAGCCTGAGGCACAATGAGGACGTTCCCAGGCAGGTCCAACACTGACACATACTTCCCAGAGTCAGCTTCACACAGCTTCAAGTTGAGCAGAGTGTTCACTGTGGAGTAGAGCAGAGGGATCAATAACCATTCAGTACTAGCAACATTGCTTTACGATTCCTTGAAGAACAGTGACATTTACTGTTCACAGTCTTGTGAAGCCCAGGTAGTTGTTTTTATTGCAGTATTATCCAAAAAACTGTAAAAAGCACAATAAATACCGATTTTTTGAATAATTTCCTCTGTAGCGCCTTTAAAAAAGCAGATGTAGACCACCATCCCTCTGTCAATCTGAAAACATGAAATCTTATGAGCAGCCCATCACCCAAATATTATTTTAGGCAAGGTGCAAATCTTATTCTGAGCAGGCAGACCATATTTGCATTTAAGAAAATAGTAGAAGATAATTCAATAGTACCTCCACCCATTCAGCCTCAGACTGATCATCTGCAGGTTTGACTTGAAGCCTTGCATAGAGACACTGCTGAAGAACAGTTCTTGCTAGTGGAGAACCTGCCTTTTCAGTCATTTTGAAATGATATCTGCCTGTTTCAGATTATAAAGCACAAGAGGACTCGTAAAAAAAGGGACAGTGAAGGAAAATAACAGAAGAGACACGAAAACGTTCGTGTCTCTGACACTCGCTTCCGGGTGAGTCTCCTCCTGACGCGCAGTTAACAAGTACACGTCATAGAAAATCGACATGCACTTCAACAATAACCTATTTTTTCTATGGCAATAACACAAGATGGCTCACTGTAGCTACAGTAAATTCTCACATTTATTAAAATTAACAACCGCTAACCTAAATAAACCAACAGTGTTACGGACAGGGAGAGACATTCAACATGCTCCACAACGCTGCAAATATTTCATACGTTTTCATAAGGTAATATTCTAGCTCTTGCTAAAATTGTTTACAACTAACTAGCGAACTAAACTCCACTCCGTGGAGTGTTGTTTAGTTCGCTACAACTAACTAGCTAGGTAGCTTTCTACATGCTAGCTAAGTAAATGCTATCAAGTTCACTCTGATTCACCCTACATAGCTAGTTAGCTAATCATTGCAAGCCATTGAGGCCAATTATGTAGCATGTTTGTTTACGTATCTGTATAACTATAACTAATTATAACTAACAGCAACACTATAAGATTTACATCATGTATATACAGTACCAGTCAAAAGTTTGGAAACACCTACTCATTCAAGGGTTTTTCTTTATTTTTACTATTTTCTACATTGTAGAATAATAATGAAGACATCAAAACTATGAAATAACACGTAATGTAATATCATGTAATAACCAAAAAAGTGTTAAACAAATCAAAATATATTTTATATTTGAGATTCTTCAGAGTAGCCACCCTTTGCCTTGATAACAGCTTTGCACACGCTTGGCGTTCTCTCAGCCAGCAACATGAGGAATGCTTTTCCAACAGTCTTCAAGGAGTTCACACATATGCTGAGCATTTGTTGGCTGCTTTTCCTTCACTCTGCGGTCCAACTCATCCCAAACCAGCTCAATTGGGTTGAGGTCGGGTGATTGTGGAGGCCAGGTCACTTGATAGCCCTTACACAGCCAGGAGGTGTGTTTTGGATCATTGTCCTGTTGAAAAACAAATGATAGTCCCACTAAGCGCAAACCAGATGGGATGGCTTATCGCTGCAGAATGCTGTGGTAGCCATGCTGGTTAAGTGTGCCTTGAATTCTAAATAAATCACTGGCAGTGTCACCAGCAAACCACCATCACACCTCCTCCTCCATGGTTCACGAAGGGAACCACACATGACGAGATCATCCGTTCACCTACTCTGCGTTTCACAAAGACACGGCGGTTGGAACCAAAAATCTCAAATTTGGCTCATCAGACCAAAGGACAGATTTCCACCGGTCTAATGTCCATTGCTCATGTTTCTTGGCCCAAGCAAGGCTCTTCTTATTATTGGTGTCCTTTAGTAGTGGTTTCTTTGCAGCGATTCGACCATGAAGGCCTGATTCACACAATCTCCTCTGAACAGTTGATGTTGAGATGTGTCTGTTACTTGATCTCTGTGAAGCATTTATTTGGGCTGCAATCTGAGGTGCAGTTAACTCTAAGGAACTTATCCTCTGCAGCAGAGGTAACTCTGGGTCTTCCCTTCCTGTGGCGGTCCTCACGAGAGCCAGTTACATCATAGCGCTTGATGGTTTTTGTGACTGCACTTGAAGAAACTTTAAAAGTTCTTGACATTTTCCCGGATTGACTGACCTTCATGTCTTAAAGTAATGATGGACTGTCGTTTCTCTTTGCTTATTTGAGCTGTTCTTGCCAGAAAATGGACTTGGTCTTTTACCAAATAGGGCTATCTTCTGTATACCACCCTTACCTTGTCACAACACAACTGATTGGCTCAAACGCATTAAGAAGGAAAGAAATGTACTTTTAACAAAGCACACCTGTTAATTGAAATGCATTTCAGGTGACTTATCCAGAACCAATTCCAGTCCCCAAATCCAGAACTAATTTAAGAAAAGCGCACAGTATTATATAGAGCCATTATTGCAGGGAACTCCGTTCCATCTAATATTGCTCAAATAAACAGCAAACATGGTTTTTAAAAACAGATAAAGCAACAGCTCACAGCCTCTCCCTTATTTGACCTATTAGATAGTTTGTATGTACTGATATGTAAGCTATGTGTGCCTTTTTTAAAATGTGTAACGGTTTTCTAATGGTGAAGGAGAGTCGGACCAAAATGCAGCGTGTATATTACTATCCATGTTTTAATAAACAAACGTAACACGAATCTAAATACAATTACTACAAAAAACAATAAACGTAATGAAAACCGAAACAGCCTAAACTGGTGCAAATGAACACAGAATCAGGACATCAAGACACTAAGAACAATCACCCACAATACAACCAAAGAATATGGCTGCCTAAATATGGTTCCCAATCAGAGACAACGATAACCACCTGCCTCTGATTGAGAACCACTCCAGACAGCCATAGACTTTCCTAGAACACCCTACTAAGCTACAATCCCACTAACATACACACCAAAACCCCCAGACAAAACACACCACAATACAAAAACTCCATGCCACACCCTGGCCTGACCCAATACATGAAGAAAAACACAAAATACTTAGACCAGGGCGTGACAGAACCCCCCCTAAGGTGCGGACTCCCGAACGCACCTCAAAACAAATAGGGAGGGTCCGGGTGGGCGTCTGTCCATGGTGGCGGTTCCGGCGCGGGACGTGGACCCCACTCAATAAATGTCTTAGTCCCCTCTCCTCGCGTCCCTGGATAGTCCACCTTCGCCGCCGACCATGGCCTAGTAGTCCTCACCCAGAACCCCACTGGACTGAGGAGCAGATCGGGACTGAAGGACAGCTCGGGACTGAGGCAGCTCGGGAGTGAGAGAAAGCTCGGGAGTGAGAGAAAGCTCGGGAGTGAGAGGAAGCTCGGGAGTGAGAGGAAGCTCGGGAGTGAGAGGAAGCTCGGGAGTGAGAGGAAGCTCGAGAGTGAGAGGAAGCTCGAGAGTGAGAGGAAGCTCGGGAGTGAGAGGAAGCTCAGGCAGGTAGATAGATCTACCAGATCCTGGTTGGCTGGTGGTCTCAGCAGATCCTGGCTGACTGGCAGATCCTGGCTGACTGGTGCTACTGGCAGATCCTGGCCGACTGGCACTTCTGGCGGATCCTGGCTGACTGGCACCTCTGGAAGATCCTGGCTGACTGGCAGATCTGGAAGAGTCTGGCAGACTGGCGGCGCTGGGCAGACTGGCGGCGCTGGGCAGACTGGCGGCGCTGGGCAGACTGGGAGCACTGGCGGCGCTGGGCAGACTGGCGGCGCTGGGCAGACTGGCGGCGCTGGGCAGACTGGGAGCACTGGCGGCGCTGGGCAGACTGGAGACTCCGGCAGCGCAGGAGAAGAGAAAGGCTCCGACAGCGCTAAACAGGCGGGAGACTCCGGCAGCGCAGGAGAGGAGACAGGCTCTGGCTGCGCTAAACAGGCGGGAGACTCCGGCAGCGCAGGAGAGGAGACAGGCTCTGGCTGCGCTAAACAGGCGGGAGGCTCCGGCAGCGCAGGAGAGGAGACAGGCTCTGGCTGCGCTAAACAGGCAGGAGGCTCCGGCAGCGCAGGAAAGGAGACAGGCTCCGGCTGCGCTAAACAGGCGGGAGACTCCGGCAGCGCAGGAGAGGAGACAGGCTCTGGCTGCGCTGAACAGTCGAGGCGCACTGAAGGCCTGGTGCGTGGTGCTGGAACTGGTGGTACTGGATCGAGGACACGCACAGGAAGCCTGGTGCGGGGAGCTGCTACCGGAGGACTAGAGTGTGGAGGTGGCACAGGATGTGCTAGACCGTGAAGGCGTACTGGAGATCTTGAGAGCAGTGTTGGCACAGGACGTGTAAGGCTAGGGATGTGCACAGGAGGCCTGGTGCGTGAGGCTGGCACCAACTTCACCAGCCGACTAACACGCACCTCAGGACGAGTATGGAGCGCTAACCCAGGTGCCATCAAATCCCCGACACGTTCCGTCGGTCGAATTCCATGCAAAAAGCACCAACACAGCAACTCCCTCATTTCTCTCTCCTCCAATTTCCCCATTAACTCCTTCACAGTCTCTGTTTCGCTCACCTCCAACACCGGCTCTGGTTTTGGTCTCCTCCTTGGCTCCTCACGATAAACAGGGAGAGTTAGCTCAGGTCTGACTCCTGACCCTGCTACTCTCTCCCTGAGCCCCCCCCCCAAGACATTTTTGGGGCTGATTCTCCGGCTTCCGTCCGCGCCGCCGAGTTTGCTTCGCCAACTCCATTCTCCGATAACCTTCCGCGCACTGCTCCATCGAATCCCAGGCGGGCTCCAGCACATTCCCTGGGTCGACCGCCCACCGGTCTATCTCCTCCCAAGAAGTATATTCCATACTGTGCTCCTTTTTGGGCTGCTCCTGTTGCCTCTTCTCCTGCTGCACCTTTGGGCGGCTACACTCCCCTGGTTTAGCCCAGGGTCCTCTCCCGTCGAGGATTTCCTCCCATGTCCAGAAATCCTTATTCCGTATCTCCTCTTTGGGCTGCTCCTGCCTGTTGACACGCTGCTTGGTCCGTTGGTGGTGGGTGATTCTGTAACGGTTTTCTAATGGTGAAGGAGAGTCGGACCAAAATGCAGCGTGTATATTACGATCCATGTTTTAATAAACAAACGTAACACGAATCTAAATACAATTACTACAAAAAACAATAAACGTAATGAAAACCGAAACAGCCTAGAACACAGACTCAGGACATCAAGACACTAAGAACAATCACCCACAATACAACCAAAGAATATGGCTGCCTAAATATGGTTCCCAATCAGAGACAACGATAACCACCTGCCTCTGATTGAGAACCACTCCAGACAGCCATAGACTTTCCTAGAACACCCTACTAAGCTACAATCCCACTAACATACACACCAAAACCCCCAGACAAAACACACCACAATACAAAAACTCCATGCCACACCCTGGCCTGACCCAATACATGAAGAAAAACACAAAATACTTAGACCAGGGCGTGACAAAATGTATGTAGTTCTGTCCTTGAGCTGTTCTTGTCTAATGATGTTCTGTATTACGTCATTATGTTTCATGTTTTGTGTGGACCCCAGGAACAGTAGCTGCTGCTTTTGCAACAGCTAATGAGGATCCTAATAAAATACCAATACCTCATGAAACTGGTTGAGAGAATGCCAAGAGTGTGCAAAGCTGTCATCAAGGCAAAGGGTGGCTATTTGAAGAATCTCAAATATAAAATATATTTGTACTTGTTTAACACTTTTTTGGTTACTACATGATTCTATATGTGTTATTTCATAGTTTTGCTGTCTTCGCTATTATTCTACAATGTAGAAAATAGTAAAAAATAAAGAAAACCCTTGAATGAGTAGGTGTGTCCAAATGTTTGACGGGTACTGTATATACAAGTTACATTCAAGTTTATCATGTGTTGTTGATAAACTCACTTGCTCATTCCATGATGAATTTACGCAACTCTACCACTCTGTACTCCCCAGACCTCAGGTCCTGAGAGGTCGTTGCAGGAGAGACAGAAGCAGCACATGGCTCGTGGCTTGCCCAAACAAAAGCCCATTGCTGGAGTGAAACAAGTTATTGTGGTGGCCTCAGGGAAGGGGGGTGTTGGGAAATCAACCACTGCAGGTAAGCAGGTTCTTATTGGGCTCTCTGTGCTGCTCATTCATGAAACATTTGCACAAATGTGTATAATTTGCATACATTTCAACAGACAGTGGTTTGGTCTGATCTTTTTATCTTTATGAAATATATATTTTTATACAGTGTAGTCATTTGCTAGCCTACAACCTTTTTCCTCCCCTCAACAGTGAATTTGGCCCTTGGACTCACAGCTAATGATCCAGTAAGGAAAGCACCATTATTAATTTGCACATTTTGTTATTACTGTTGCATACCAATTTTTGCCCATAATGGGTATGCAGAACCATGACAATCTCTCTCTCTCTCACTACATTGTCCACTCAGTGTCTCTTCATGTCTCTTTTCTGCACACAGAGTAAAACTGTGGGCATCTTAGACGCTGATGTTTACGGTCCCTCAATTCCTAAGCTGATGAGCCTGAAGGGGAACCCAGAACTAACTGACAGTAGGAGACATCAATCTGCATGTAGTCTAGCCTGAGGAATAACAAGGATGTTTTAGATGTATCCATTCATTACAGAGATCAAACTGAAAAGACAACCTATGTTTTCTTTGTGTTTTCAGACAACCTAATGAGACCACTTATGAATTTTGGGATTCCTTGGTGAGTAAATGTATCTCCAATTGCCAGTGACAGGGGGAGGTAAGCAAACAAATAAACCATTGAGTCATTGACTGTCATGTCCATCTCTCATCCTTCTGTCCTCAGTATGTCCATGGGGTTTCTGGTAGAGGATGTTGCACCCATTGTCTGGAGGGGCCTGATGGTGATGTCAGCTATAGAGAAGCTACTTAGACAGGTGGGAGAGACTGATCGTTCATGTACACTGACCTCCAAAGGCAAAGTGCGGTAACTACGAATTTGGTCCAAAATCTTTGGTCTGTTGTAATGGCCTTGTGTATATATAAGTAGTAAGGCCCGAGGTGGTGTGGTCTATGTCCAATATTCCACAGCTAAGGGCTGTTCTTAAGCACAGCGCAACGCAGAGTGCCTGGACACAGCCCTTAACCGTGGTATATTGGCCATATACCACAAACTCCCTAGGTGTCTTATTGCTATTATAAACTGGTTACAAACTTAATTAGAGCAGTAAAAATATATGTTTTGTCATACCTGTGGTATAAGGTCTGATATACTGCGTCTGTCAGCCAATCAGCATTCAGGGCTCGATCCACAAGTTTATTATCTCATTAACGTGTTTTTTTGTTTTCTGAGACAAGAACAAGCCAGTCGATCAGAATATATCATAAAGTACCAGAATTTAGACAGAAAGACGTTGAAGTGAGATTTTGCAGTAAACATTTGTTGTTAATGCACTTTGCTTTTGTAGGGCAGTACAGTAATCCGTGTTAGTTTTTTATACTATATACTTACATGTCATTTTTTTGTTACCTATGCAGGTAGATTGGGGACTGCTGGACTACCTGGTTATTGACATGCCACCTGGGACTGGAGATGTTCAGTTATCAATCACTCAGAACATCCCAATAGCAGGGGCAGTGATCGTCTCCACTCCTCAGGATATTGCCTTGCTGGATGCACGCAGGGGAGCAGAAATGTTCAGAAAGGTCAATGTACCGGTAAGAGCTTTGGATGCTAAATGCCCCTATATTCTTACTTCAATTCTTTTCAAATGACCTTGGTAAGGACAAAATACACATTTGTGAGATGTTTATCTATGCACACTGAACAAAAAAAATAAATGCAACATGCAACAATTTCAAAGATGTTACTGAGTTACATTTCATATAAGGAAATCAGTCAATTGAAATAAATCCATTAGGCCCTAATCTATGGATTTCACATGACCTAGGAATACAGATTTCAGTCAAGCTTGAAATCTCCATTGCTAACTATAACATTTTCCACCAAGATAGAACTGCCAAAGGGGGCGGTGTTGCAATCTACTGCAAAGATAGCCTGCAGAGTTCTGTATTACTATCCAAGTCTGTACCCAAACAATTCGAGCTTCTACTTCTAAAAATTCACCTTTCCAGAAACAAGTCTCTCACTGTTGCCGCTTGCTATAGACCTCCCTCTGCCCCCAGCTGTGCCCTCGATACCATATGTGAATTGATTGCCCCCCATCTATCTTCTGAGCTTGTGCTACTAGGTGACCTAAACTGGGACATGCTTAACACCCCGGCCATCCTACAATCCAAGATTGATGCCCTCAATCTCACACAAATTATCAATGAACCTACCAGGTACAACTCCAAATCCATGAACATGGGCACCCTCATAGATGTCATCCTAACTAACTCGCCCTCCAAATACACCTCTGCTGTTTTCAATCAAGATCTCAGCAATCACTGCCTCATTGCCTGCATCCGTAATGGGTCTGCAACCAAACGACCACCCCTCATCACTGTCAAACGCTCCAGGCCTTTCTAATTGACCTGGCCGGGGTATCCTGGAATGACATTGACCTCATCTCGTCAGTAGATGATGCCTGGCTATTCTTTTAAATGTGCCTTCCTCACCATCTTAAATAAGCATGCCCCATAAAAAAAAATTGAACTAGGAATAGATATAGTCCTTGGTTCACTCCAGACCTGTCTTTCCTTGACCAGCACAAAAACATCCTGTGGCGTTCTGCATTAGCATCAAATAGCCCCCGTGATATGCAACTTTTCAGGGAAGTTAGGAACAAATATACACAGGCAGTTAGGAAAGCTAAGGCTAGCTTTTTCAAACAGAAATTTGCATCCTGTAGTACTAACTCAAAAAAGTTCTGGGACACTGTAAAGTACATGGAGAATAAGAGCACCTCCTCCCAGCTGCCCACTGCTCTGAGGCTAGGAAACACTATAGTGATAAATCCACTATAATTGAGAATTTCAATAAGCATTTCTCTACGGCTGGCCATGCTTTCCACCTGGCTACCCCTACCCCGGTCAACTGCCAGCACCCTCCACAGCAACCCGCCAAAGCCCCCACCATTTCTGCTTTACCCAATTCCAGATAGCTGATGTTCTGAAAGAGCTGCAAAATCTGGACCCCTACAAATCAACCGGGCTAGACAATCTGGACCCTCTCTTTCTAAAATTATCTGCCGAAATTGTTGCAACCCTTATTACTAGCCTTTTCAACCTCTCTTTCGTATCGTCTGAGATTCCCAATGATTGGAAAGCTGCCGCGGTCATCCCCCTCTTCAAAGGGGGTGACACTCTAGACCCAAACTGCTACAGACCTATATCTATCCTACCCTGTCTTTCTAAGGTCTTCGAAAGCCAAGTTAACAAACAGATTACCGACCATTTCAAATCCCACCGTACCTTCTCCACTATGCAATCTGGTTTCAGAACTGGTCATGGGTGCATCTCAGCCACGCTCAAGGTCCTAAACGACATCATAACCGCCATCGATAAAAGACATTACTGTGCAGCCGTATTCATCAACCTGGCGAAGGCTTTTGACTCTGTCAATCACCATATTCTTATTGGCAGACTCGACAGCCTTGGTTTCTCAAATGATTGCCTCACCTGGTTTACCAACTACTTCTCTGATAGAGTTCAGTGTGTCAAATCGGAGGGCCTGTTGTCCGGACCTCTGGCAGTCTCTATGGGGCTGCCACAGGGTTCAATCCTCGGGCCGACTCTCTTCTCTGTATACAATGATGTTGCTTTTGCTGCTGGTGATTCTTTGGTACACCTCTAAGTAGACGACACCATTCTGTATACTTCTGGCCCCTCTTTGGACACTGTGTTAACTAACCTCTAGACGAGCTTCAATGCCATACAACTCTCCTTCCGTGGCCTCCAACTGCTCTTAAACGAAGGGGAAACTAAATGCATGCTAATCAACCCTGCCCTCTCCTGCTCGCCCGTCCAGCATCATTACTCTGGACGGCTCTGACTTAGAATACGTGGACAACTACAAATACCTAGGTGTCTGGTTAGACTGTAAACTCTCCTTCCAGACTCACATTAAGCATCTCCAATCCAAAATTAAATCTAGAATTGGCTTCCTATATCGCAACAAAGCATCCTTCACTCATGCTGCCAAACATACCCTCGTAAAACTGACCATCCTACCGATCCTCGACTTCGGTGATGTCATCTATAAAATAGCCTCCAACACTCTATTCAACAAACTGGATGCAGTCTATCACAGTGCCATCCGTTTTGTCACCAAAGCCCCATACACTACCCACCATTGCGACCTGTACGCTCTCGTTGGTTGGCCCTCGCTTCATACTCGCCGCCATACCCACTGGCTACAGGTTATCTACAAGTCTCTACTAGGTAAAGCCCCGTCTTATCTCAGCTCACTGGTCACCATAGCAGCACCCACTCGTAGCAGGCGCTCCAGCAGGTATATCTCACTGGTCATCCCCAAAGCCAATTCCTCCTTTGGTCGTCTTTCCTTCCAGTTCTCTGCTGCCAATGACTGGAACGAACTACAATAATCTCTGAAGTTGGAGACTCATATCTCCCTCACTAGCTTTAAGCACCAGCTGTCAGAGCAGCTCACAGATCACTGCACCTGTACATAGCCCATATGTAAACAGCCCATCTATCTACCTACCTCATCCCCATACAGTATTTATTTATTTATCTTGCTCCTTTGCACCCCAGTATCTCTACTTGCACATTCATCTTCTGCCCATCTACCATGCCCGTGTTTAATTGCTATATTGTAATTACTTTGCCACCACGGCCTATTTATTACCTTAACTCCCTTATCTTACCTCGTTTGCACTCACTGTACATAGACATTTTGTTTTCTTTTGTTCCACTGTATTATCGACTATGTTTTGTTTATTCCATGTGTAACTGTGTGTTGTTGTATGTGTCGAATTGCTATGCTTTATCTTGGCCAGGTCGCAGTTGCAAATGAGAACTTGTTCTCAACTAGCCTGCCTGGTTAAATAAAGGTCAAATAAAATACATAAAAAAAAAAAAGAATGCATTTGTTGGTAACAGATAACTTAAAAAATAGGTAGGAGCGTGGGTCAGAAAACCAGTCCGTATCTGGTGTGACCACCATTTGTCTTATGCAGCGTGACACATCTGCTTCACATAGAGTTGATCAGGCTGTGGACTGTGGAATGTTGTCCCACTCCTCTCCAATGGCTGTGTGAAGTGGCTGGATATTTGCGGCAACTGGAACACGCTGTCATATACGTCGATCCAGAACATCCCAAACATGCTCAATGGGTGACATGTCTGGTGACTATATAGGCCATGGAAGAACTGGGACATTTTCAGCTTCCAGGAATTGTGATCAGATCTTTGCGACATGGGGCCATGCATTATCATTCTGAGGTGATTGCGGCAGGATCAATGGCACGACAGTGGGCCTCAGGATCTCGTCACGGTATCTTTGTGAATATAAATTGCCATCGATTAAAATGCAATTGTGTTCGTCGTTCATAGCTTACGCATGCCAATACCATAACCCCACCTCCACCATGGGGCACTCACGGTGGCATCACCAAATGTTGACATCAGCAAACCGCTCGCCTACACAACACCATACAGGCTGTCTGCCATCTGCCCGGTACAGTTGACACCAGGAGTAATCCGTGAAGAGCACACTTCTCCAGCGTGCCAGTGGCCATTGAAGGTGAGCATTTGCCTACTGAAGTCGGTTACGATGCCGAGTTGCAGTCAGGTCAAGACCCTGGTGAGGAAAACGAGCACGCAGATGAGCTTCCCTGAGATGGTGTCACGCCCTGACCACAGAGAGCCCTCAGGTTTCTCTATGGTGTAATAGGTCAGAGCGTGACTAGGGTTTTTTTTATAGTTATTATAGTTCTATGTTGGTGTGTGAGTATGGTTCCCAATTGGAGGCAGCTGATATATCGTTGCCTCTAATTGGGGATCATACTTAGTGTGTCCCTTTTCCCACCTGCGTTGTGGGATATTGATTTTATATAGTGCTTATGTGCGCTACGTATTTGCACGTTTGTTATTTCTTTGCTGTTTTTTGGAAGTTTCACTTTAATAAATATGTGGAACTCTACTCACGCTGTGCCTTGGTCCACTTATTTATCGTGACAGATCGTGACAGATGGTTTCTGAAGGTTTTGCAGAAATTCTTCAGTTGTGCAAACCCACAGTTTCATCAGCTGTCCGGGTGGCTCGTCTCAGATCATCCCACAGGAGAAGAAGCCAGATGTTGAGTACCTGGGCTGGCATGGTTACACATGTTCTGCAGTTTTGAGGCCCGGTTGGATCTACTGCTAAATTCTCTAAAATGACGTTGGAGGTGGCTTATGGTAGAGAAATGAACATGAAATTATCTGGCAACAGCTCTGGTGGATATTCCTGCAGCCAGCCTGCCAATTGCATGCTCCCTCAAAACTTGAGACATCGGTGGCGTTGTGTGACAAAACTGCACATTTTAGAGTGGCCTTTTATTGTCCCCAGCACAAGGTGCACCTGTGTAATGATCATGCTGTTTCGTCTGCTTCTTGTCAGGTGGATGTATTATCCTGGCCAAGGAGAAATGCTCACTAACAGGGAGAAATACACTTTTTGTGCATATGGAAAATGTCTGGGATCTTTTATTTCAGCTCATGAAACGTAGGACCAACACTACATGTTGCGTTTAAAAACAAAAATCTGTGTATATTTATATATATGTCACATCTCATAGGTCCTGGGCATAGTCCAGAATATGAGCGTGTTTCAGTGCCCCAAGTGTAACCACCAGACCCACATCTTTGGGGCAGATGGAGCAAGGGCCCTTGCTGATACTCTGGGAGTACAAGTATTGGGTAAGATCCATTTCAAACATAAATCATTACAGATTTCATTATTTCTCTCAATCTCAGATCTAATAGAATGATAGTATAGTATAGAGACTGATGTCTCTCCCTCCTCTGTCTAGGAGACATTCCTCTACACCTGAGCATCAGAGAGATGTCAGACAGAGGCCAGCCTGTAGTGGTGTCCTCACCTGACAGCCCTGAGGTTGGTATGCTGCTTGGATGACAATAGATAGTCAAGATAAATATTGGCAATGTTGGAAAACAAACAGTGTATTCTTCACCATAACATTGTATAGATTTGACACTTTTGAGAGTTTGCCATGTTAGTTTTCTACCTGGGTTTGTTTAATATGTCTGCCTATGCCCATTGTTTTAGGCTGAGGCCTACAGAAAGGTGGCGACTGCCGTGGTCCAGCGTCTAGAAGAACTATCTGGTTGAGTTATTGCCCTCTACTGTGTAGGACAACTGGACAACTCGTCATCTACAGGAGATTCAGTGCATTCGGAAAGTATTCAGACCCCTTAACTTTTTCCACATTTTGTTATTCTAAAATGGATTAAATAGTTTTTTTCCCCCTCATCAATTTACACACAATACCCATAATGACAAAGCAAAACAGGTTTTTCATTTTTTTTTTGCAAATGTATAAATAAAAAATAAAAAAGATATAACATTTACATAAGTATTCAGACCCTACTCAATACTTTGTTACAGCCTCAAGTCTTTTTCGATCGATTACAGCCTTGAGTCTTCTTGGGTATGACGCTACAAGCTTGCCACACCTGTATTTGGGGAGTTTCTCCTATTCTTCTCTGGAGATCCCCTCAAGCTCTGTCAGGTTGGATGGGGAGCGTCACTGCACTGCTATTTTCAGGTCTCTCCAAAGATGTTCAAGTCCGGGCTCTAGCTGGGCCACTCAAGGACATTGAGATACTTGTCCCGAAGCCACACCTGTGTTGTATTGGCTGTGCGCTTAGGGTCGTTGTCCTGTTGGAAGATGAACCTTCGACCCAGTCTGAGGTCCTGAGCGCTCTGGAGCGGGTTTTCATCAAGGATCTCGCTGTACTTCGTTCATCTTTCCCTCGATCCTGAGAAGTCTCCCAGACCCTGCCGCTGAAAAACATACCCACAGCATGATGCTTCATCGTAGGGATGGTGCCAGGTTTCCTCCAGACGTGACGCTTGGCATTCAGGCCAAAGAGTTCAATCTTGTTTTCATCAGACCAGAGAATCTTGTTTGTCATGGTCTGAGAGTCCTTGACGTACCTTTTGGCAAACTCTAAGCGGGCTCTCATGTGCCTTTTACTAAGGAGTGGCTTCCGTCTGGCCATTCT
The DNA here is from genome assembly GCF_034236695.1 of Oncorhynchus nerka. Classification (NCBI taxonomy): domain Eukaryota; kingdom Metazoa; phylum Chordata; class Actinopteri; order Salmoniformes; family Salmonidae; genus Oncorhynchus; species Oncorhynchus nerka. The sequence continues at coordinate 48,949,795 of NC_088413.1, read as the reverse complement.
ACCATAAAGGCCTGATTGGTAGAGTGCTGCAGAGATGGTTGTCCTGGAAGGTTCTCCCATCTCCACTGAGGAACTCCCGAGCTCTGTCCGAGTGACCATCAGGTTCTCTGTCACTTCCCTGACCCAAGGCCCTTCTCCCCCGATTGCTCAGTTTGACCGGGTGGCCAGCTCTAGGAAGAATCTTGTTGGTTCCAAAATTCTTCCATTTAAGAATGATGGAGTGCACTGTTCTTGGGGACTTTCAATGCTGCAGACATTTTTTTGGTACCCTACCCCAGATCTGTGCGTCGACACAATCCTGTCTCGGAGCTCTACGGACAATTCCTTCGACTTAATGGCTTGGTTTTGGCTCTGACATGCACTGTCAACTGTGGGACAGGTGTGTGCCTTTCCAAATCATGTTGATTCAATTGAATTTACTTGATTGGTGGACTCCAATCAAGTTGTAGAAACATCTCCAAAATGATCAATGGAAACAGGATGGACCTGTGCTAAATTTTGAGTCTCATAGCAAAGGGCCTAAATAGTTATGGAAATAAGGTATCTGTTTTTAATTTAACAAATTTGCAAAAATGTCTAAAAACCTGTTTTCGCTTTGTCGTTATGAGGTAGTGTGTAGGTTAATGAGGGGAAAGAATATTTAATCCATTGTAGAATAAGACTGTAACGTAACAAAATGTGGAAGAAGTGAAGGGGTCTGAATACTTTCCGAGTGCACTGTAGACCAGAAGAACCCTGCACTCCTCCATATCCCTAGCTGTGGAGTACGCACAAATCCTTGGGGTCTGAGCTGATTACATATCTGTTACATAGTGTGTATATCTAGACCGTGGTAGCATAATGTTCCGTTTCAATAGCAACCTGTCTCTTCAAACCAATGTGTATTCAATATATAGATCCAGTATTCATTGTTCAGTCTGATATTCAAATACAACACGTTTAATTCAAGCCTTGAGAACAAAATGTGCAGTCGACAGTAAACTAAATGAAAGTAATTTATGCCCTAAAAGCGTAGAGCAAAAATAAAGGAATGGTTCTATGTTGTTGTTTTTTCTTTCTTTCTGACTTGATGCTTGATGCCTCTTTCTGATGCCTGGTGAGTTGTTCTTTTGTAAATGTTGATGCCTGGTGAGTTGTTCTTTTGTAAATGTTGATGCCTGGTGAGTTGTTCTTTTGTAAATGTTGATGCCTGGTGAGTTGTTCTTTTGTAAATGTTGATGCCTGGTGAGTTGTTCTTTTGTAAATGTTGATGCCTGGTGAGTTGTTCTTTTGTAAATGTTGATGCCTGGTGAGTTGTTCTTTTGTGGATGTTGATGCCTGGTGAGTTGTTCTTTTGTAAATGTTGATGCCTGGTGAGTTGTTCTTTTGTGGATGTTGATGCCTGGTGAGTTGTTCTTTTGTGGATGTTGATGCCTGGTGAGTTGTTCTTTTGTAAATGTTGATGCCTGGTGAGTTGTTCTTTTGTAAATGTTGATGCCTGGTGAGTTGTTCTTTTGTGGATGTTGATGCCTGGTGAGTTGTTCTTTTGTAAATGTTGTTTACAATATTTACACAATCTTCCATCTTCATGAAATGCAACTAATGTTCGCAATGTCAGAGATGAAAATAAAGAACGTACAACCTAGAACATTGGTTGCATTTCGTGAAGATGGAAGATTGTGTAAATATTGTAAACAACATTTACAAAAGAACAACTCACCAGGCATCAACATTTACAAAAGAACAACTCACCAGGCATCAACATCTACAAAAGAATAACTTGAAGCCAGTCAGGGTTGCAGTTACTCTCTATTAACACCTGGTGGCACTGCATATCAAATCAAACATCCCACTTCCCAGGCCACCAGTCATATTTATTTCCTCATCCTGAGTTGGATGAGCTCTCTGGGACTTGTGCAAACAGGACCACTTCCTGCATATTTCTGTTGCTCCATAGACTCCGCTAACTACAGCAGCTGTTTCACTTCCAACCGAACCAACCGCCATGAAAGCCAAGCCAGACGGCTCGGTGTCTTATCGGGTCAATGAATGTTGAATGTTTACTACTGTTCTGTTTTTCTGTAGCTATGGTTAGTCATTTGCATGCTGCTCTATATTGGAGGAACAGAATATGAAGTCCTACCAAAGCCCTCCGGACCAGTTCCTATTTCAGCAGATCTGTCTGGTCTGAGCCCTGTCTTGTCCTGGAGACACTGTCTGGGGTAAAGACAGTGTGCCACTTACGAAAAAAGAGTGCAGTATAACCACAGTATGCGGCAACTTCTGCGTCCAAAATACCACAGTCGACCGCAGTTGAAAGTGCAGCTTCAAAATTGCAATCATTTTTTGAAGGGGGGGGAGGTGTTGATGTGTCAGATGGTCCCCATTAAAGAGGAAGTCCCACTGGCAGAGCTGTCTATTTGTGGTTCTGTTTAAATAACTAAAGTATTGTGGTGTATTCATTTGCCTTCTAGTCGTGTTTTCTGTTCTGTACACTTATTGTGTCCATCGTAAATACACAAGTTCCTTTAAAAACAAAAGTCTGCGTCCCGTAAATCTTGATATATTCCCGAAAGGGGAACAGTGTAACACAAAGAAGGAGAAGTGAGACTTAGAGATGAAAGATGGCGGTAGCTAATGAGGTGAAATTAGGTAGCTACTGCAGGGCATACGTGCTACCTCAAGGCTACACAGACACAATCCCAACATACACACACTACAGGGTTGCTCTGTTTCGGGAAAGGCCAGCGCTGTGGAGGAAAAAGCTAACGGGTCCAAAGTGATGACTCCTGTGTACAGTAATTACTGCTGTGGTGTGGCTTTTAAACACAGGACAGGCGGGGGCTTTACAGATAACAGGGATGTGTGGAGGATGGCCTCGTTTGCCAAGTTCTTCCTCTAGTTCTCTGAGAGAGAGAGGGTGTGTGTTTGAGTGTGTGTCAGAACCAGAGAGAGAAGGGAAGAGAAAGCAAGAGTGGGAGAAATCCTTTCATGTGAGTCAGTACTGAGTGACTCCTTAGTGACTGGCATTCTTCCCTATGAGCAGCTGCCAGTGGCTCTTGCCCAGGCATGTGATGTTTTTCTAGGCAGAGGGACACTAGTATTCCCGTATAAACACAACAGCATGGCTACACATAGGTCAGCTGATTTACAGTATCTCCCTCTCTCCAGGTGGGCGATTTCTCTGTCTCTTTTTAGTGCACGGCCTTTGACCAGGGCCTTTACTGCAATAAACGGACCGTGATACAAAGGCCCATAAAGTCACTGACTAAGATATCCGTAGTTACAGAATTAACTACTTCCTGAAGCTCTGTAAAAAAAATCAGGGGAAAGATAGAGAGAGGGGGTGTCTGGTATCAGTGACACCTGAGCCCTATGGAAGTATATTGATTGTGAATTAATGTTAGTAACACAGATGCTCAATTGTAACCTTATAACATGGAAGGAAAATTAAATGAATATGTGTGTCTAAAGAGTTTGAACATTTCATAACTTTATCATTTGCTATGCACTCCATTAAAGTGCTCAAATATTGAAGCTTTCTTCATGCTGTACATGAGGACAGGATCCATTTATTGCTCTAAATCATCCTACGTGAGAACACCCACATCTATTATATACGAGAGACATATTTTATTGATTGAGATTATGCTAAGTAGTATGTTTTTTCTTTTTTGAGAGCTAAACTTTAGTGTTGAAAATCTCTGATTGAAAAGCTGGTTATTTTGTCTTTTCCATTCAGGAAACCCATGAATTCAGTTGGGACTCCTTCCAACGGTTCCCTTTGCTTCTGTCAGTAACTAAATGAAATATAACGCTATTGTTTTGAACGCCACATCCTGCATTCCAAAATTAGAAAGGAATGGATTTTCAGAGAACAAAAAAAAAGTATCAAAAAAATATCTGTGATTTTCTGCAACTGAAGGCTTTCAGTTTCACTTTCTAAAATCAGCCATTAAACCTGCCATTGAAAATACATAGCGCTGATACTGCTGTATGCTGTGACCTGTATGCTATGACCTTGTTGTTATCAGACAGATTAATATCATGAAATAACAACAACAATCTCCAGTCCTCATCGCCCCAGATAGATAAGGCAGCTACTAGCTAGCACCGGCACGACCATATGTAGCCGTAGGGTAGGATGGAGTTGGTGTTAATGGTGGGGGTGGATGAAGTCTCTCACACTCCAGCTCTAGGTGGTCTCCCCGCTATCCCACCTATCCATGGCCCCATCTCCCTTGACCTTGGGATCCCTGACCTGCCTGGCTGGCCCTAGCGTTGCTCCGTTGCCATGCCAATGCAGCTGTGGCGGGGCTCTGGGTAAACAGCAGCAGCTGGTTCCAATTGTGCTGCGTCACTGGGAGGGCATGCATAGGCTCAGAATGGGAGTGAAGGAGTGGGGGAGGTAGGGGTGAGGGTGGGGGGTGGGGGGGTGACTGCAGCAGCACCCCCACACACTCCAGTCATCTGTCTTGCAGTTCTGTTTCTCTGCATGCTGCTGCTGAGAGCTCTAGAACCAACGCGGAGTGTGATGGAGCATTGCAGTCTCAACACTGCGAACAGAGCTGAATAACGACTTGCTTTTAGTGCTAGGATATCTGTGCACAACAGGGGAAAATATCCATGTAAATCAGATGATATCCTAGGCCTAGGAGGACACAACAGTGCCACTGACACATTGAAAATGCAAATAAATGAACCGGGAGGAACTATAGGACTGCTTGCTATGGTAGCAGTATACACGATCTTTGCTCTCCTTTGAGTGAGATTGGTTTCAGCCGTTATAATTTGGAGTTCTTTATTTCAGTGTCAAGCCGTGTTTGAAGCTTATTAGTGCTCACCTGTCCCTCTGCAGCTGCAGAGTAAACAAAGGACCAAAGAGCCCAGTGGGCCACAGGCTTGGACCGCAGGGGGACTCTCAAACACAATTGGCAGGAGACTGTAGATCTGAGGAGATTTAGAGTGAGATTTGGGGGTTGGGTAGGTGAATAATTCATGATTGTGGAGAAGAGAAGGGAACATTTTAGATGAAGCAGGGGTACTGTGCCCACAGACAGTCAGGATAGGAGACAAACAGAACAAAGCTTCGGTTTCGGCCTGCCCATGGGCTTTTGATGTATGGGCGGGCATGGCCATAGAAATGGAATTCAGCCTGATTGAGACTTGGGCTGGGCACTTCAATCTATTTATCTCCCTCTCTGTGTCTGCTGCTGAAGGATGTGTGTGTCTGAGGCATGGGCCAGTGGTTGGGACGGAGAGAATGGAGGGGCTCACTGACGTTGCATCACCTCAGGGTTAAATTCAAAATAAAACTTAGGTTGCTATAGTAATAGGTAGCAATTCTCAGCTCTCGAGGACATCCGCATCTGTACCAGGACTTGCTGCGACCTGATAAAATAAAAATCCAATACACCTTTATTTTGCCCAAAACTTAGAGTTGACTATACACTGTACAGTACGTCTATTCAAGGATATTTTTATTTGAGTGTTTGTTTGACAATCATTCAAGTCCATAGAAAGAGACATAAAGCACACACTTGTCGTAAATTAAATCTCTATCTTCAAGTGAATAATTTACCCACACAGTCACTGTTGTTTATTCAGTGAGAGAAATCAGCTGGTACTCCTCTGGAAAATAAACTGTGTTAAAGTCACTGTTCTGTCACAGCATTGCATTGCTGAATTCTCCCAGTCTGAATGAGGAGGACTGTTTGGCTGGCAGGGCTTTGAAAGGCTCAAACAGATCAAGGTCTGCTGATAGACGATATTGACTCATTATTTCATGAAGGATTTCATAAAGAATATGGTCTGGATTTACTTAACTGTTTCACTAGTGATAGTAAGCAGGCAGTCCATACAGTATGATGTGTTTTGGGATGTTTTATGCCCTATTCTTGAGACAGATGACTGGACATTATGATTATTAAGACAAATATGATGCTGGTGGTTATTCTCGTGGCCCCTTGTATAAAGCCTATTTTGTGTTTCAGCTAAAAAACTACTGTACTGTGTGTACTTTACTGGATGTCCCAAGAGAGGAAAACAGTAATAGATGAATCACTTCCATTTCCCCATCTCTCCCATAAAGATATAGCCTTTTGACTATTTTGAAACTTACGGAGATTATGCTTATACACTCTTAGAAAAAAAAGGTGCTCTCTAGAATCTTAAAGGGTTTTTTGGCTGTCCCCATAGGAAAACCCACTGAATAACCCTTTTAGGTTCCAGGAAGCAAAAAGGGTTTTCCTGTAGGTACAGCAGAAGAACCCTATTTGGAACCTTGTGTCGTTGCGTACCACAACCCTTAGTATATTGGACATATACCACACACCATGGGGACCTATTGCTTAAGTGAAGTCTCGCCTGATCTGCGATACAGAGAGCATGAAGACGCCATTGTCGTGAATTGAACACCAACCCTCACCAACACAGACAAACTTGAAGCTGGTAGAAGCCTCAGCGCCTCAGATGAAAATAAAATAAAACCTAATATAACTCAAACGGGAAGCATTTGCATTTTTGCGCAGTCCAGGCAGTGCTGAGAGGGATAGTTTGGCTTGCTATTTGTTCTGGTTCTGGTTGGATGTCTTCCTCCTTGCCATATAATTAAGCCAACTTAACATCAAAGGGTTGTTGTGAGTTGTTTTCATTGAGGTACTTTGCATTTTACTTACTATTTTGTCATCTGTTTCAAACATACAAAGCAGCAATGAATCCATATTGCAGGAGCAAGTTCACAAGATTATATAAAGTTTACATTTTATGATGCAGACTAAGACCTGTTACTGAAAATGACAGAACCATTTGGATGTTGTGAGTTTCCTCCACAGGGCGATGAGTCAGCACAGCAGACCTGTTGTTGGAATGGGAGATACCGTTGGTAGTAGCACTGCTGGTGACTAACCATGGCTGTGTCCCAATTGACACCCTATCCCTTATACACCGAGTATACCAAACATTAGGAACACATTAGGAACACCCCCCCCCCCCCTCAGAACAGACTCAATTAGTCGGCGCTCCACAATTCGAAGGCGTTCCACAGGGATGCTGGCCCTTTTAGGTGGTGGAGCATTCTTGATACACATGGGAAACTGTTGAGCGGGGAAAACCCAGAAGCGTTGCAGTTCTTGACACAAACCTACCTACTACCATACCTTGTTCAAAGGCACTTAAGTCTTTTGTCTTGCCCATTCACCCTCTGAATGGCACACATATACAATCCATGTCTCAATTGTTTCAAGGCTTAAAAATCATTTTTTTTAACCTGTCTCCTCCCCTTCATCTACACTGATTGAAGTGGATTTAACAACTGACATCAATAAGGGATCATATCTTTCACCTGGATTCACCTGGTCAGCCTATGTCATGGAAAGAGTAAGTGTTCTTAATGTTTTGTATACTCAGTGTGTTGTGCACTACTTTTCACCAGGGTCCATCTACTTTTGACCAGGGCCCATAGGTTCACTATACATGTATAGTGAATAGGGTGTAATGTGGGATGCACCCCATGATATCACAGAGAAGATTAGGCTTAATAAACAAACACATCAATACACCCAAACTTATTCACCACCCACTACCATTTCTCCATGCCTTAACAGTGATGTAGTGCCATTGAGGCTTGTGGGAATGGACTGTGTAATAAATCTGCATGGTGTCGTGTTAGGAAATAATTTAGCTGACAGGCTAGGCTGTCTTCACTGATGTTATCTCAGAATAATTTATTTTGTTGGCCATTTGCACTTTTTTCTGTAAGAAGCAAATTGCAAGTGTAAACTAGCAAATGATAAGTGCATACATTTCCAGTTCAACATGGGAGGCTGTCATTAAGGCCTTTTAACATTAGTATCTCCCATAGCCAGCTGTTTCATGCCTTCTGGAGGGCACCCCATAGAGCATGGAAAACCTCTCTCACACTGTGACCAACTAGTTTTCAATCAAAGAGGAATTAATTATTATGGTTCTTTCCCCTATGATATCAGACAGTGAACACCACCCACCATCATTGGCTTGAAGAGGGCCAAAAGAGGTTTGTCACAGTTTATTTAAAGGGTATACTGTAGGATTTCAAACATGCATAACCCATACATCCATAAGCAGGACATGAGTGTTTCATAACAAAGACAAAATAACAAAAAATGTAATCTGCCGCTGTTGACATGATGTATTGCTTATAATTGTGGTATGAAGGGTTATGAATGTGTAATGTAGTCCTTAGGTCCATTTTTTTGCAAGAGGTACCAATATGAGTAAAAGGTGAGCTGAGACCTTACTTTATTAAAGTGGTACAGTTGTACACCAATTTGTAAGTCGCTCTGGATAAGAGCGTCTGCTAAATGACTTAAATGTAAATGTAAATGTATACCTGCAGTCCCTCTCTGGCAAGAGCAGAGACATTTTGCATATCGCTCTAGAGGATGCGATGTGATCAAAGAGACAACAGGGAAGCAAGTAGGGGCTCGACAGCACCTGATGCAACGGTAACAAACAGTAGCAACGAGCTTTGACTTTATACACATCATCCACCCATACCCTCAGTATTTGCACTCTGCTATAATGTCAATCGGATCTGTTCAACCGCTCAGTTCCGAGTTTGTCTTTTCATAAGGAAGCTTTTAGCAATAGATTTTTCCAACACCTTGTGACATTTATTGATCATAAGGGCTATGTTTGCATCTCAACTGGCACCCCATTCCCTATATAGACTCAGACTATATTGATTGTGCAGGGCTGAAAGAGAAGGCTATTACTAAGGAGGGTGTAAGGACCAATGGTTGAGATTCACAAACAACACTTACATTAGATGAGAACACACACTAGTGTCTGCTGGATCATGTCTATTTCCAGGTTGATACAGCATGATCTTCACACTTGCATGACATGGGAACCTCACACATTGTCTGCTCTTGGAACTGATTTGAATTGAACTATTGGCTTGTAAAACAATGGTATTCAGTGTTATTCAGAGAGCGTCAGGTTACAAATAGGTTTCTGCTATCAGGTTTCTGGTAATCCATTGGATGCATAAAGTGCTCACAGATCACTGCACCTGTACATAGCCCATCTGTAAATAGCCCTTACAACTACCTCATCCCCCATACTGTTATTTATTTTGCTCCTTTGCACCCCAGTATCTCTACTTGCACACTCATCTTCTGCACATCTATCACTCCAGTGTTTATTTGCTACATTGTAATTATTTCACCACCATGGCCTATTTATTGCCTTACCTCCCTTATCCTACCTCATTTGCACACACTGTATATAGACTTTTTCTATTGCATTATTGACTGCATGTTTGTTTATTCCATGTGTAACTCTGTGTTGTTGTTTGTGTCGCACTGCTTTGCTTTATCTTGGCCAGGTCGCAGTTGTAAATGAGAACTTGTTCTCAACTAGCCTACCTGGTTAAATAAAGGTGAAATAAAAAAATATTAAAAAATAAAGAATAGTGGTTTTGTTTGAAAGGAGTAAAATCCGATTTTTACAATTTCCCTATGACCTCTTAAATTAGAAGCAAAACAACAGGCATAATGACTCCAGGATCAAGTGTACTTAAAGTAAAAGCATCATCCTTCTTTTAGAAATATATATATATATTCTATTTTTACTACAAAACTTGTGACAACAATGACACATGGTTAAAGTTATGTTGATTGACCTATTAACGTGTAAGCTGCAATGCTCTGAGAGTGCCAGAGATAGAGAGAGAGATATAGAGAGAGAGCTCTGAGTGTTTCATGTTTGTAATGAACAGACTCTGATTCCAATGCCTTGTTCTTCATATTGACAGATGGAAAGGTGCCAATCCAGAACACTAGGATCCTGTGTGAAACAACTCCCACTTGTTCTCCACCATTCAGCGTTGGTTGGAAGAGAATGGGCACCTTCCCTGGAATATTTACGCTCTGTTTCAGTGTAGTTTGAAGGAGAGCATGAAAATATGAACACTGAAGCGACATAAACAATTGGACAAAGCTTCCTCAGCCTTCCTACTTGTCCCTGGTGTTTTGTGTCACCACAATTGCAGAGGGACAGCTGAGCCTGAGCCCACACCCAAAACAGACCCAGACAATGGAGCTTGGACTCCTAGCTTCACTGTTAGAGATATTGCATTATGACTGACAACAAAACAGCACAGCAATGTTTGGATTTCCAACTCAATGTAGAAAAGGCTTTTCTAAAAGGGCTGATAACTTTGTGTCAGTTGTGAGTGACACATTTTCTTTGATACAATGATCAGTCCTCTTATAAACTCCCTAGCACATTTTTAGCATTTTACATGCACATTACAACATGTAAGTTGACCATCACATACCATGATTGCATATGGATATTCTATCTACTAGCCGTCAACCCTTCTGGAAAGAACCAAATACATCAGTTTGAAATTAATTCTACAATGAATTTCCACTTCAATGACAAAATAATCATCAACAGCAGACACACAAGTAGCAATGACGCTAATGTGTATAGAACAGTGTATAGGCTATTGGTGAGTGAGAGACACGCTGTAGTGGATTCCCCCTCCCCTCTAAATCAAGATAAAAGCAAGAGCTTAGCAAACAAGGTTTGGCAAATCTGCTTAAAATCCACTAGCGAAGCATTGAAAGTATAGGCCTTAGGGTGAGCAGCATACTATCTAGTATTAAAAACCTCACATTGCATTGCTCCAGAGAGCTGCGCACTATCCTTGAAAAAAATGTGTCTGTCATATAAAACCCTCATGGAATATTATTGTAATTCACATGGAATGTTAATGAAATTATTCAGATGGACTATTTCGTATATACATATCCCAATAATGAACATGTTATAACTATGTAATAACATGGTTTGGCTCCACGCTACAACATAACCACTAATATGTGTCCGTAGCCTTAAAAAGTAGGAAAATCAGACAGGTCAGGCTGATGCACCATTGAAAAATGTACCGTATAAATGCTACAGTCTCAATGAATATGTTTATTCTTGTTGACAATGTGCCATCTCCTGGTGATGATCCCCAAGTCCTCGGTATGTTTATCAGTATCACACAAATAGGCACACCAAACATTCAGACATTAGTTAATAGATTGAAATTCTTCATTTACACAATTACATAGCAACCATGCACGAGCGTCGCGCCCCCGCTTTGAGCCCTGATGGAAAAGTTACTGAGAGTGATGGTGAGAGCGTTTATGTATCAGTCGCCATTACTGACTGGGATGAGAGGGGAGGGAGCAAGGTCTCGGAGTACACGCAGCTAACACCAATAACACTAAATATATGAATACAATCACATTTTGAATAGAAAGAGTATACTCCGAACGCTCCCTGTGACTTAAAGGACACGAGCCGTTGAGAAATGGAATTTGCTGGAGTAAAATAATACACTTGGAATGCTATCTTTTTTTCGTGGTCTCGGGAGCTGGGAGCGACCATGTTAGGTAGGGGAATGTAATTTGGAATGGACTGCATCGAGTTTCTTCATTAGCTACACTTTGGATAGCATTGTCTGTGTCAAGTAAATTCCAAATGGTTCTATTCTCGATCAAAGGAGGTAACGAAATATTCCGGCAAGGTCCTTGTAGCTTATATTTTGCGCTCAGTGAAATGTATTGTTCGACTAACACTATCTTGCTAGCTAGCCAGCCAGCGTTAGCCACAGCTTGCTAGCTAGTTAGCTAACGTTAGCAGGCTAACCTCAGCCAGAGAGGACTGGAAAGCGAGCATTTTTTTTGCGTGGTTTCGGGGAAAGGCCCGCGAGCTGGCTAGTCATTCTTTCATGCAAATATCATTGGTGGGTTGTCATTGTCACAGTTTATGAATACAATGGCATAGTCAGACGTAGCCTTTTATTGCATGGGTTATTTTTAATTGTACCAATAGTGCGCAGATTAAGCACGCCAGCTAGGCCAATTATTAACTTGCAAGCTAACGTTACTGTCTAGCTAATGAACCTATGATTGTTGCAAGATCGTTCATGTGTTGGTTACTCGCAAATTGTCTAGAACAGCGTTCTACTTTTAAATAACCTCTACATCTCGTGGTAGTGGATTGCTTTCTAGTGAGTGAGTTTTCAACGTGTGCCTCTCCGGCGATGAAATTCTTGGTTGTATGTCATTATCATCAATGACGGGGGTTGAGTAGGGCTCACAGTTCAGAACGTAGTTAGCAGACCTTGAATGAAATGTAGTCAGGTACTAGCTACAACTCATAATGAAAGGAAGTCAACGACAGAGTGAAGGTGGCGATGGTTTGCTATTGGCTACCTTCTCACTTGGATACTGATATTCACATATCTCGGTAATAACTAGAACTGCAATAGCTATGTAATAATAGCTACATTAATGTCTAATACAAGCGTTGGACGGTTGTAGCTACATTATTGTGTCAGACGTCAATTTGACTGATTTGCTAGTCTGTTTGCTATGTAACATGTCATGGTGGGTGGGGTGTGTTGCATGATTCTTACGACCATACACAGTGGAACAAATAATAGCCAATATTGTCAAAATATTCAGTAGATGGCAGGTGCAACAGTAACCTGCAACAATAGTATTGCTTGGAGTAAACTGAAACGGAATCCATATTGAATGATGATGAATAGTAATTTATTTCTAAATGATTTGTGGGTCACTGGTCATTCCACTCAAAGTGGAAGAAATATGTTTTTTATGGAGTTACCAATATACTGTGGGGGAAAAATACACTGAAAAGAGTCACTGACACTGAACATGGGATTTATTTGTATTTGCTACTAACAGTCATTTCTGTAGGTTTGGCTTATGTGACACAGTCTCTAGAGAGGAAATAGCATGCTGTTCAGATTTTGTCATTAGGCCTGTGGACTGTTTGCACCTTGACAATGACTCGCTGCAATAACACCAAATGGCACCCTATTCCCTTCATAGTGCAAAAGTTGTGCACTATATAGGGAATAGGGTGCCATTTCGTATACAGACCATATTAGGCCTATGAAATCAGGTTTTTGGGGTTCCTATGTGTGTTTTTCAATAATACACTTTGTTTTTCAGTGAGGTGATAATAGGGGAGAACCTGCTTCCCAATCGCAGTACGAGGATTTAGGAGGAAAGAGGGATTCATCACTAAAGGGACGAAGCCATGATTGTGCAACACTACCCTATCTAACCAATGGGAGTGGAATGGTAGCTGTGCTGGTGGAAACCTTTCCTGAAAGTGACAAAGCAATGACAGGGGGAATATAATGGCCAAGAACAAGGAGGCACGCCCCCTAACTTATGCTGTCAGTGTTGTTGGCCTCTCAGGGACAGAGAAGGAGAAGGGCAACTGTGGCGTGGGAAAGTCCTGCCTATGCAACAGATATGTGCGCTCCAACGCGGACAACTACTACACTGAGCACACTTCTGTGTTGAGCACAATTGACTTTGGAGGTCGCGTGGTGAACAATGATCACTTCCTCTACTGGGGTGAAGTGCCACACCGAAGTGATGACGGGCTCGAGTGCAAAATTCAAATCATTGAACAAACAGAGTTCATTGATGATCAGACTTTCTTGCCCCATCGCAGCACAAACCTGCAGCCCTATACTAAAAGGGCTGCAGCCTCCAAGATACAGTCTGCTGAAAAGCTGATGTACATTTGCACCGACCAGCTTGGCTTGGAGCAGGATTTTGATCAGAAGCAGATGGCCGATGGGAAACTGAATGTTGACGGTTTTATATTGTGTATAGACGTGAGCAAAGGCTGCAATAGGAAATTTGAGGATCAGATGAAATTTGTCAATAGCCTTTATTCTCAAATGGTCAAATCGAAAAAGCCTATCGTCATTGCTGCAACAAAATGTGACGAGTGCGTGGAGCAGTATCTAAGGGACCTTCAGGCATTCGCTGCAAGCAAAAAGAACCTCCTGGTGGTAGAAACGTCGGCTCGATCTAGCATCAATGTAGACCTGTGTTTTAATGCGTTAACCCAGCAGATGGACAAAACACGAGGCAAACCCAAAACCATTCCTTATTTGGAGGCCTACAAAGTTCAGAGACAGTTAGTAGCCACAGTGTCCGACAAGTTTGAAAAGCGGATTGTACAAACCGTCAGAGATTATCACACAAGTTGGAAAATGGTGAGTAACACATTGAAAAACCACCCTGACTATGAGGAATACATCAACCTGGAAGGCACCCGAAAAGCTAGAAACACCCTCAACAAGCACATAGAACAGCTGAAGCAGGAACATATCAGGAAAAGGAGGGAAGAATACTTCTTGAGCCTGCCAAAAATTCTCAATAACTTGCTCAACAACTTGGAAGAACTTGAGAACCTTAGCTGGTCAGAGGCTCAAAGCATCTTGAAGAGCAGGGCCGAGTTTCAATTCTGGTTTGTGGTGCTGGAGCACACCCCGTGGGATGAGACGGACCAAATTGACAAAGTCAATGACAGAAGAGTGCCCTTTGATCTCCTCAAAACGTCGGAAGGGGAAAAGATTTATCAGAACCATGTCCAACATCTGTTCTCAGAGAAAAGACGGTTGGAAATGAAGGATAGATTCAAGAAGACGTTGGATAGAGTCCATTTCATCAGCCCTGGACAACCCTGGGAAGAGGTCATGTGTTTTGTCATGGAGGACGAGGCCTACAAGTATATCAGTGAATCTGATCGCAGGGATGTTTACAGCCAGCATCAGCAGGAAATAGTTGAAAGGGCCAAAGAGGAATTTCAGGAAATGCTTTTTGAACACGCTGAGCTGTTTTATGACCTTGATTTAAACGCCACCCCAAGCTGTGACAAAATGAGTGAGATCCACACTGTGCTCAACGAGGAGCCCAGATACAGAGCCCTGCAGAAACTGGCCCCGGACAGGGAGTCGCTTCTCCTCAAGCACATCGGGTTCGTCTACCACCCCACAAAGGAGACGTGTCTGAGCGGACAGAGCTGCGTTGACATGAATGTCGAGCAGGTACTGGCTAACAGGCTAGTTCAGCTGGACCACAGTCGCTCTAATCTCTACTATAACAGTGTCAACATTGAAAAAGTCAATCTGTGTCTCTTGGGAAGAGAGGGTCTCGCACAAGAACTCGCAAATGAAATCCGAGCCCAGTCCACAGATGACGAGTACACCCTGGATGGGAAAATCTATGAACTGGAGCTTCTGCCTGTTGATGTCAATTCAACGTTGCTCTTTAGCCATACATGGGCGTCGACCTTCAAACCTCACGGAATCTTCTGTGTCTTCAGCTCCATAGAGTCGCTAAATTGTATTGGCGACTGCATAGGGCGAATCAGGGCAGAGATTGCACAGAACAGGAGGGAGAGATACGCTCAGCCATTGCCATTCATTCTAATCCTAGCAAACCAGAGAGACAGTGTTTGCAAAAATATGCCTATCTTGAGGCATCAGGGCCAACAGCTTGCAAATAAGCTACAGTGCACCTTTGTAGACATACCCTCTGATACTTTTCCGCGGAAGTTTAATGAGTTACAAATTAAACAGGCTCTCAGAGCAGTATTAGAAGGACTAAAGCACAACTTTGATGTGACGAGCCCCCTGCCTTCCATCAAAGACATGTCAGAGACCGACTTGAGGATCGTTATGTGTGCCGTGTGTGGGGATCCATTCAGTGTGGACCTTATCCTTTCACCTTTCCTGGATTCACATTCCTGCAGCGCAGGGCAACCTGGCCAAAGTAACACTCTGATCCTCAACAAAATCATTGGCGACAGTCGCAGAAGAATACAGGTCACAGTCCTCTCCTACCACTCCTCCATCGGAATCAGGAAGGACGAGCTTGTCCACGGATACATCCTGGTCTACTCGGCAAAACGCAAGTCCTCCATGGCGATGCTCAGAGCTTTCCTGGCGGAGGTCCAAGACGTCATCCCTGTTCAAATGGTGGCCATCACAGACAGTCAAGCCGACTTCTTTGAGAACGACGAAATCAAAGAGCTCATGACTGAAGGGGAGCACATCGCTACGGAGATAACCGCCAAATTCACAGCTCTATACTCTCTGTCTCAGTACCATCGGCAGACGGAAGTCTTCACACCGTTCTTCAACGAGGTGCTAGAGAAGAAGAGCAGTATCGAGAGCGCCTTCATGTACGATAGCTCTCGAGACTGCATGGGTGCGAGCGAAGATGTCTTCCCCCAGTCTCCCCACAGTCATTCCCCTGCTTACAATTACTACCCTGACTCAGAGGATGACACCGAGGCTCCTCCACCTTACAGCCCCATCGGGGATGACGTGCAGCTTCTTCCAACGCCTAGCGAACGTGCTAAGTACAGGATCGATCTGGAGGGAAACGAGTACCCTGTCCATAGCACACCTCTCAGTGACCACGAGCGCAACCACAGAGTGCCTCCCCCGGTTAGGCCCAAGCCTATACTACCCAAGTCCAACGTCAAGAAGCTGGACCCCAATCTCCTGAAGACCATCGAGGCTGGGATGAGGAGCAACAGACGACAACGCGGCCCCATGGCCCACGGTGAAGACGTTGAGACGTCCGACAATTACGCAGACCCCATAGACACTCTCCTGAAATCAAAAGGCTTCAGCGATGACATCTACGCTGTCCCGGAGGACACCCAGAGCAGGATTGTCAAAATGCGCAATTCGTTTGGGGGGCTTCACGTCTTGCACGGGGATGAGGAGAACGGCTTCGACCGCAAGGCACAAGCCAGCAGGAGGCCCTCCAAGTATAAGCACCGCTCAAAAATACTCTTCAGCAAAACCAAGATGTACCACAGACGTGTCCACTCCGACGTCAGCGACGATGAGTCTGGGCCGGCCATGCAGAAGAAGAAGAAGGGCAGGGCCCATCGGGGCAGTGAGGAGGACCCCCTGCTCTCCCCTGCTGACCCCTGGAAGGGAGGGATAGACAACCCTGCCATCACCTCCGATCCAGAGCAGGATGACATGAAGAAGAAAAAGAAGAAAACGCCAAAGACAAAGGAACCCAAAAAGGTAAGTGTTCTGATTCTTCATCTTCTGTGTAATCGTTTCTTATATCATTTTTAAAAAATGTTGTTTTAGAGTTGTTTTAGGCCTAATACTGTAAAGAGAAATCAAAGCTATTGTACATGTTGTATGTAATTGTACATTGTCTTAACAGCTGGTCATACAATACGGTGATCTGAAGCACTACACATGATTACTATGAAAGAGATTCAGAATCGTCTGCACTGTGAAGCAAGTTGATGTTTTATCTATCACACTGAGAGCAAACGTGACTTGCAATTTCTGTTCAATATTGCAAATCACATATTCCTTGCCAAACATGCACTCCCATTCCTCAGCAGTTAAGACAAGCTACAACACAAGCAGTGACAACATAATCACGGTTAAATATGACCGCCATATTGCAGGTAGCCCCTTCTGTTGTCATAGTTGAGGAGTGATAGGAGATTTATGCAGTTGAAGAATATCTGGGCATCCCACTGTATTGTAGTCTGGTCTGGCTACAGTTGGCCAGATGTTAAAGGCATTTGGAGGCAGGCAGGGTTCCCAGGGCTTGGAGGAAGTGCACTGAGGCATGAATCAGTGGACAGCAGTTATGTCCAAAATGGCACCCTATTCCAAATTTAGTGCACAACTTTTGACCAGAGCCCTATGGACTCTGGCCAGAAGTAGTGCAATATATAGGGAATAGGGTGACATTTGGGACATAAGGGAGAGATTGGCCTGTTAAACTATATTCTCACAAACTTTATATTTTCACAAAAATACAGTAGTTAAAGCATCACAATTACGTTTCAAAGAGCTTGTTTCATTCTTCATTTTGTAAATGATTTTGTTTGCATATAACAGGGAAATCTATCATACAAAAATGTTTTGACTAAAAGCCAAACTTCATATATTACAATCATGAATCGGTGACAGTACAGTAGCACTACTGCCATGAAGAATATTCTCATTGTTTGAACATTTTGCTTCCTTTGATAACCAGGCAACAGAACATTGAACAAAGAACAAAATATTATTTTTTGCAAGGTGTTTTACACTTGTGGGGGATGACAACTCTTGAAGAATTGACATTCAAAGTATTTACTTTTTTCTCTGTCTTGAAAACGATGCTGTAATATTGTCTTTCACTGTGTTTTTGTGTTATTCACAGCCAAAATCCAAGCCCCCAAAGCCTTTGTACCCACCCACACGAAGGAACTGGGACAGCAACTACTTTGGTGTTCCCCTGCAGAACCTGGTCACCCCGGACCGGCCAATCCCCTTGTTCATTGAGAAGTGTGTGGACTACATTGAACGCACTGGTAGGTTACTTTTTATCAGTTCTCCCTCATCTCTGGAGAACGACTTGGGTTGGGTTGTTGTTGCTATTTGAGTGTGTGAGCATGACGCTGTTGTAGTGTATGTGGGCGTGCCTTCCATTTCTCTCTTGATCGTAGGCAACCCCAAGTACTGTATCTTTTGCTATTTGGTCGGAATTCACTTGAGCTTTTTGCGGCCACTGCTAACAAAATGTGGGATTTATTCCTGCTGCCTTTTCACTACTAGCTGACAGTTCTTGGGAGTTCAGTTCTATGATAATATGATAACTCCTCTGCCCCAACAGACTGGCATGACCTTTATGACGGACCATCGTTGGGGTTTTGGTTATTGTTCAGTGTTTCCACTATATTTATTTAGCAGCGGCACACCACCACTGTAAAATCAGTCGCCACTGAAAAAAATTGACGCAAAAAAATCTAATATATACATATAGAGAGAGTTTTTTTATTTATTCTGCCGATACGTGCTTTTAAGATCAGAGACAAGTTACAACATCCGATCCTCCGAGAAACCTCCAAGGTAACTAGCTAGCTAAATCAAATTGTATTGGTCCCATACACATATTTAGCAGATGTTATTGCGGGTGTAACTAGCTTGTAATCCTGAAAGTGTAGCCAACCCTATTAATAGATGTATAAAGGTATGCCCCAGGATGACCAAAGCCATCAACCCACCACTGCTTCAAAAAATCCTAGGGGAAAGACTGACGTTATTGCATTATAAACCACTGAATTCCAGGAAGAAGAGAGGATGAATTTATTAGAGCTATGGTGTAGTTCCTTGTAAGGGTCCCCTCCTGTTTGTATCGACTTAACCTTGCTTAAGATCTTCTGAAGCGCTTACGTAGCTCACTTGATCCTTTTAATTGTTGGATCTCATATAATGTTAAGGGTTAGTCTAGTGATTCATTAATTTGGCGCATGAGTTTTAAACAATCTTATTCACTGAGATGCCCAGCTACATTTGTTCATAATCCTTTAGTTGTCAAATGTAGCATTGTAGCAATATTGTTTCCCTTTGCAATGAAACAAAGGTCTTGACCCGCCTTCATATCTGCAAAGTGTATCAGTCACCAGCTGCAAGCAATGACTGGGGAAAGAAGACTCTGCTAACTGCTTATACACTCAATCGCGGTTTTCGTTAAACTTGTCCTTTTTCCTCAGTAATAAATTGCATTTCAAGGGGGGTAGAAGAGGGGAGGGTGAGCGACTGAGCATGGTGAATGATTAAATGGAATTTGATGTTGATGCATTTGGAAATCTCATTGGCCATTATTGTCTAAGCACTTAGCCTAATGCGAGAGAGGGCAATATTTTGAAGGCAGCAGCAGAATTCTCCCTCTAGGGTATTGGTTATGATATCTGATTTGTAAATCTGCAGTTCACAGTAGTGTCTGGAACTGGAAACGATATCCTCTGAGCTTAGTGAACCCGCCATGCAGCATTTGTTTTTTTCATAGATATAAGAAAGTGCTTTTCCATTAATTTTGGGGGGTTGAATGTAATCTCAGAGCATATGTTAACCCAAACTGGGTAAAAAGATGATTATTTTTGTTTGCTTTGAAGTCAGTAGAATAGAGTAAAAGTCTGAATTAATTCAAGTAGTAGTCATTGGAAACTGCCTGCTATTGCTTTCAGGGGCATCGTGCCCCCCTACTTCCCTTTACCATGCTTTGTAGCTGACCACCATATTCAATGGAAACATTGACTGGTAGGCCTACTAATCAATACCCAGTGAGTGAGTAGCTTAGTAGACGGTCTCAAACAAACCAACATGGTGGTGAATTTCACACGGGTACGAGTAGCCTAGTTTGTGGCCAAAAGAGTTTGTCTTCTGTTGGTTTCTTATGACAATTGTGATGAGACTCAGACAGGGCCTGAATTTAGCTCTGGGGACCTTGGTTTCCACTGGACTGGAAGTCCTGCGCTAAGGAAATAGTTATAATAGGTGGCAGACTAACATCGGATCACTGAACATAACATACAACAGCACAGTGCTGCAGAGTGCAGGAAGAGAGTGGCTGGTTTCATCAAGAGCCTGAAGAATGCTGAAAGAAAATAAGCAATCACATTCAATTAACAGACACCCATGGCAGCCCATTTTCTCTCGGCATCTCTCCTCTCTCTCACCCTTTCTCTCCCCTGTTGCTATGGGCCCTCTCATCTCTCCACATCACAAAATGGAGGAAAGAAAATGAAAGAATTAATGAAGTGCTGTGTAAAGAAGCATGTTCACACTGGCATGCTGACTAGTAGCTAATCTTGGGTTATATATACATTTCCAGTCAAAAATGTGGAAGCACCTACTCATTCCAGGGTTTTTCTTACTTTTTTACTATTTCTACATTGTAGAACTATTGTGAAGACATCAAAACTATGAAATAACACATATGGAATCATGTAGTAACCAAGAAAGTGTTAAACAAATTAAAATATATTTTATATTTGAGTAGCTACCCTTTGCCTTGATGACCAATTTGCACACGCTTGGATTCTTCTCAGCCAGCTTCATGAGGTAGTCACCTGGAATGCATTTCAATTAACAGGTGTGCCTTGTTAATCTGTGAAATTTCTTTCCTTAATGTGTTTGAGCCAATCAGTTGTGTTGTGACAAGGTAGGGGTGGTATACAGAAGATAGCCCTATTTGGTAAAAGACCAAGTCCATATTATGGCAAGAACAGCTCAAATAAGCAAAGAGAAACAACAGTCCATCATTACTTTAAGAGATGAAGGTCAGTCAATCTGGAAAATGTCCAGAACATTGAAAGTTTCTTCATGTACAGTCGCGAAAACCATCAAACTGGCTCTCACGAGGACCGCCACAGGAAAGGAAGACCCAGAGTCAGAGGATAAGTTCATTAGAGTTACCAGCCTCAGAAACCCAGATACATGCTTCAGAGTTCAAGTAACAGACACATCTCAACATCAACTGTTCAGAGGAGACTGTGAATCATAGTCAAATTGCTGCAAAGAAACCACTACTAAAGGACACCAATGAGAAGAAGAGACTTGCTTGGGCCAAGAAACACAAGCAGTGGAGATTAGACCGGTGGAAATCGGAGTACAAATTGGAGATTTTTGGTTCCAACCGCCGTGTCTGTGAGATGCAGCCGTGTCTTTGTGAGATGCAGAGTAGGTGAACGGATGATCTCTGCATGGGCGGTTCCCACCGTGAAGCGTGGAGGAGGAGGTGTGGTGGTGCTTTGCTGGTGACAATGTCGGTGATTTATTTAGAATTCAAGGCACATTTAACCAGCATGGCTACCACAGCATTCTGCAGCGATACGCCATCCCATCTGGTTTGCGCTTAGTCCCACTATCATTTGTTTTTCAACAGTACAATGACCTCCTGGCTGTGTAAGAGCTATTTGACCAAGAAGGAGAGTGATGAGTGCTGCATTAGATGACCTGGCCTCCACAATCACCTGACCTCAATCCAATTGAGATGGTTTGGGATGAGTTGGACCGCAGAGTGAAGGAAAAGCAGCCAACAAGTGCTCAGCATATGTGGGAACTCCTTCAAGACTGTTGGAAAAGCATTCAAAGTGAAGCTGGTTGAGAGAATGCCAAGAGTGTGCAAAGCTGTCATCAAGGCAAAGAGTGGGAAATGGTAAAAATAAAGAAAAACCCTTGAATGAGTAGGTGTCCAAACTTTTGACTGGTACTAGTACTGGTACGAGAGAGAGATTTGTTTCCCCAGGGATTCACAATAGTAAGGAAGGAGTAGCCTGCTCCCTTGATGCACTTTTTCCATTAGTGGTAATGGAAGCCTGTGATGTTCACAAACAGCCATGGGCAGATAAAGCCATCTCACTGGATCACAGAGAAAGTCAACAGTCAAGTTAACCCACACCAGATGGATGAGGGGGTCACAATAAGGGACGACTGTCATCTCTGAGTGACATTTGTGTACATAAAATGAAGGCTATACACTAAGTAAAGGAGATTAATGCATTGGTATTCTATGAGCTAACCAGTATTTACTCCTAGCTACACTGAACAAAATATAAAAGCAACATTCAACAATTTCAAAGGTTTTACTGAGTTACAGTTCATATAAGGAAATCAATCAATTTAAATAAATTCATTAGGCTCTAATCTATGGATTTCACATGACTGGGAATACAGATATGCATCTGTTGGTCACAGATACCTTAAAAACAAGGATCAGAAAACCAGTCAGTATCTGGTGTGACCACCATTTGCCTCATGCAGCGCGACATGCATCTCGTTCGCATAGTTGATCAGGCTGTTGATTGTGGCCTGTGGAATGTTTTCCTACTCCTTTTCAATGGCTGTGCGAAGTTGCTGGATATTGGCGGGAACGGGAACAAACTGTTGTACACGTTGATCCAGAGTATCACAAATATGGAAGAACTGGGACATTTTCAGCTTCCAGAAATTGTGGACAGATCCTTGCAACGTGGGGCAGTGCATTATCATCCTGAAACATGAGGTGATGCCGGCGGATGAATGGCATGACAATTATCCTCAGAATCTCGTCACGGTAACTCTGTGCGTTCAAATTGCCATAGGTAAAATGCAATTGTGTTTGTTGTCCGTAGTTTATGCCTGCCTATACCGTAACCCCACCGCCACCATGGGCCACTCTGTTCACAACGTTGGCATCAGGAAACCGCTCACCCACACAACACCATACACCCTTTCTGCCATCTGTCCTATACAGTTGATTTGTCCGTGAAGCGCACATGTCTCCAATGTGCCAGTGGCCATTGGAGGTGAGCATTTGCCTACTGAAGTCGGTTACGACGCCGAACTGCAGTCAGGTCAAGACCCTGGTGAGGATGATGAGCACACGGATTAGCTTCCCTGAGACGGTTTCTGACAGTTTGTGCAGAAATTATTTGGTTGTGCAAACCCACAGTTTCATCAGCTCTCCAGGTGGCTGGTCTCCAATGATCCCACAGGTGAAGAAGGCTGATGTGGAGGTCCTGGGCTGGCATGGTTACACGTGGTCTGCGGTTGTAAGGCCGGTGGACGTACTGCTAAATTCTCTAAAATGACATTGGAGGCGTCTTTTGGTAGAGAAATTAACATGACATTCTCTGGCAACAGCTCTGTTGGACATTCCTGCAGTCAGCATGCCAATTACATCCTCCCTCAAGACTTGAGACATCTGTGGCATTGTGTTGTGACCAAACTGCACATTTAATATCCCCAGAACAAGGTGCACCTGTGTAATGAGCGGTCTGTTTAATCAGATTCTTGATATGCAACACCTGTCAGGTGGATGGATCATCTTGGCAAAGGTGACATTTGTGCACAAAATTTGATATGAAAAAGATTGTTGTGTGTATGGAAACTTTCTGGGATGTTTTATTTCAGCTCATGAAACATGGGACCAACACTTTACATGTTGCGTTTATATTTTTGTTCAGTATACATTTGTTAGACACAAGTAACTGAGACCAAATTATATTTTGCAATACTGACCTGGTTAACACTTCTGTATCAGCCTGCATGTTAAGCCCTCAACCCTCAGTATGTGTCCTGATGAGTTGGTTTTCCAATCGGACCACTGCTGCTGTACTTACCAGGAAAGAGGGGGAGCAGAGAGAGGACTCAAACCAACTCAGTGGGGATGCAGTTACAATAACCATGAGCTTTTTCAGCATTCAAAGTGACTTTATGCTGAGTGGAAAAGCATCCGTCAGCTCTTTCCCAGCAGTGCGTGTGCGTGTTTAGCCCCTGGATCTGAAGATTGGGAGGGTGGGGGTGGCGACTGCGCCGCGGCGTCCTGTTTATCATTCTCCTCAGTCTCAGGGATTACTCTGCTCCTCAATGGGCCAATGATTGTCAGGCGCCAGCCATGCTAGTTTGAGTTACTCGCGCTAGCCGTCAATGTCAACCAAGACGAGGAAAACGGCTCTCGAGAATACTCACTGTACTACAGTCAATATTAGTAGGAAAAAGTAAAAGATTTGTTGACGTATTCTAACTTTGATTAGGCCTCTTCTATTCTTATCTAGGTTTGTTTGTATGTGTTTATTACCTTTGTTTTGTTGGTCTTTTTCTGAGTGTCGGAAGTTGAGAGGGAGGGATAAGGTGGTACTGCGACAGTAACAGTAGCGGCCATAATTAATCATCTTTGCCTTGTTCTTTTGAAGTGTCATCTCTGGCGAGCTGTGATACTGCATTGAAGTGTTGCCATCTCTTTCGCTCTCTGTCTCCATCTGTGTATGTGTGTGTATATTGCCCTGCCCAGGCCCAGGAGGGGGAGCTCAGAGCTGTGGGGAGGGAGGTGCAGTAGTAGGGCCATGATCAGATGTACAGTATTAGTCAAGCCTCCTTTCAATCCAGCTCCAGCAGTAGCTTCACGGTGGATGGGCGTCATTGCAGGCCCTGTGGCCCTGTGCTGTGTACTACTGGGGCATGACTTTGCCTTGTGGGGTTGAGCATGACATGGCAGGCCCTGTGCTCCAGCTAGCAGCCTCTGGGGCATGGCTCTGCCCTGTGATGTGCCTCTAACTACCACCTGCCTGGCTCTCTCCCCTCCAGTCAGATGAACTATGACTCACTTAACCCCCCCCCCCCCCCCCCCCCCATGACAATGGGGATCTGTGTCCCTCCAGACCGACTGAATGATTCGTCAGTTCACACAAACAACAATCAGTTATGCATGGGACTTTGGGACACGCTCTTCTCTTTCTACAGCAATACTGGAACTGAGGGTCTGACCTCTGCTGTGCTGCTGTTGTGTTCTACTCTTCCTGCTCCACTCCCCTGACCGTTGTGACTCAAGCACCTTGCTGGAGGCCAGCTGCAACTGGGGAATTTAGTGATGATGTGACAGACTGCTTTTTCAAGGTCTCCACGGACGGGGCAAACGCTTAGCGGTCCATGTTGAACAAGACAAAAGTCCTGTTATTCCCTTTGGCAGCTTGCTCTGCTCCGCTCTCTCCCCTCAGTCTGGGGCCAGAGGATGTCACAGAGGGAGCTTGAGTGAGTTGGATATGACAGAGCTGTCGACTCGACACACATCAGGTCCTGTTCTTCTCAAGTTGTGGTTGCAAGCAGGCTGGGCTGGGTGGTGTAGAGCACTCTTCTTCATCCTACGCCTTTTGCTCTTCTTTCTTCCTCCCCTTCCTCTTCCTTTTCTACTTCCTCCTCCAGCTCTTCCTCCTCCACCTCTTCTAGCCTGGTGCTGGCCCTAGGAGGCCCCAGTGTTTTGGGGTCTGTGTATAACAGCAGGCCTGGGTCTTGTTCAGTAGAACACAGTGTTTGCAACGCAAAACGAAAATCTGTATTCTTATTGGAAAAGCTTAGGTAGTGCCGTCCTATTTCACTCTGATTCCAAACGTTTTCCCACTACGCAACATGGCCCTGTTCTGTTCGGAGCTGCCTGCCAGTGCCACCGACCCTCCCTAGTGAGTGCCCACCATAGGCACCAGGGGTGGCCCTCCCCTTCCTCTTCTGCTGGCAGTCATGTCACATCAGCCTCACAATGGAAGAACAACACAACACAGCCTGAACAGAACACTCTCTGCCAACAGGCCCTAAACACTGTACTGGTTCCATCAACCATCAGCCAGCCCTACCCACCCCATAGCAAGGAGCTCAAAAGAGTTCCTCTTTTCTGTTTATCAACACTTAACTGTTGGTATGGTAACCAGGGTCAAATTACCCTGTGTAATGCACTACTGACACACCATAGGACATTACTTCTTGTTTATGTAACAGTTTTCATGGCTCTAGGCTGGCAGTTGATCGGCGCTGGCATAGTGGCTTGGTTTGTAGTCCTCCCCACATCACAACGTCGTTAGTATGACAGCGTTAACCAGCGTAGCTACTACACCGTAGGTATTAATACTTCTCAGGACTGCAGGAGTGAAGTGTTTGAATGAGCGGATCATTGTGTTAAGCCTCTCTAACACTCCTAGCGTGATTAGCCTGTGCGTGTGTGTGAGCATATACTTGGTACTTTTCAGAAACATTTTCTAGGCTGCCAGCAAAAACGAAAAGTATTGAAAAAGTTTAAGGAATTAAAAGAATGTAGCTAGCTAGCTGTTGATTGGAAAGTCATTCCAATGTGTCATCACCATCAATATCTTTGGCTGATGTCATCAAAGCCTGAAAAATTCAATTTTTAAGAGTAGAATATCAGCACAGCCTTATCATATACACTGTGTTCCTATTAGTTCAACTTTAAACTGAATTCTTATTACAAGCCTGTTTTTGTTGCTGGCATAATCCATCACATTTATCTCATTATATTCAGGCCAGGATTTTTAATGGGCCTCGCAGCTGTTAATCTTTTACAATAAGGCAACTAATGTAGCTTTGCTCTGCTGCTGCTGTCCCTGGTGAGAGAAGAGAACGAGAGCGAGAGGAAACAAAAGGGAAAGGGGCAGGGGGTTGTAGGGAAAGTGGAACAGTGATGTACATCTTTCTCATTTACTGTCACATGCACAGATATATAAACTATAAACCCAGCAAAAATCTAAGGTCCTGAGTGTTCTGGAGCAGGTTTTCATCAAGGATCTCTCTGTACTTTGCTCCGTTCATCTTTCCCTCGACCCTAACAAGTCTCTCAGTCCCTGCCGCTGAAAAACATCCCCACAGCATGATGCTTCCACCGTAGGGATGGTGCCAGGTTTTCTCCAAACGTGACTCTTGGCTTTCAGGCCAAAGAGTTCAATCTTGGTTTCATCAGACCAGATAATCTAGTTTGTCATGGCCTGAGAGTCCTTTGGGTGCTTTTGGCAAACTCCAAATGGGCTGTCATGTGCCTTTTACTAAAGAGTGGCTTCCG
Organism: Oncorhynchus nerka; assembly: GCF_034236695.1. NCBI lineage: Eukaryota > Metazoa > Chordata > Actinopteri > Salmoniformes > Salmonidae > Oncorhynchus > Oncorhynchus nerka. The sequence goes on along the minus strand of NC_088413.1, from coordinate 48,922,796 downwards.
TCTGGTCACTCTACCATAAAGGCCTGATTGGTGGCGTGCTGCAGAGATGGTTGTCCTTCTGGAAGGTTCTTCCATCTCCACAGAGGAACTCTGGAGCTTTGTCAGAGTGACCATCAGGTTCTTGGTCACCTCCCCGTCCAAGGCCCTTCTACCCTGATTGCTTAGTTTGGCCGGGCGACCAGCTCTAGAAAGAGTCTTGGTGGTTCCAAACTTCTTCCACTTAAGAATGATGGAGGCCACTGTGTTCTTGGGGACCTTCAATGTTAGTATCTCGACACGATTCTGTCTCGGAGCTCTATGGACAATTCCTTCAACCTCAAGGCTTGGTTTTTGTTCTGACATGCACTGTCAACTGTGGGACCTTATATATAGCAGGTTGCTCAGCAAGGAAAAAGCCACTTCTCCAAAACCGCCATAAAAAAGCCAGATTACGGTCTGCAACTGCACATGGGGACAAAGATCATACTTTTTGGAGAAATGTCTTCTGGTCTGATGAAACAAAAATAGAACTGTTTGGCCATAATGACCATCGTTATGTTTGGAGGAAAAAGGGGGCAGCTTGCAAATCGAAGAACACCATCCCAACCGTGAAGCACGGGGGTGGCAGCATCATGTTCTGGGGGTGCTTTGCTGCAGGAGGGACTGGTGCACTTCACAAAATAGATGGCATCATGAGGGGGGGAAATTATGTGAATATATTTTAGCAACATCTCAAGTCATCAGTCAGGAAGTTAAAGCTTGGTCGGTAATGGGTTTTCCAAATGGACAATGACCCCAAGCATACTTCCAAAGTTGTGGCAAAATGGCTTAAGAACAACAAAGTCAAGGTATTGGAGTGGCCATCACAAAGCCCCGACCTCAACCCAAAAGAAAATTTGTGGGCAGAACTGAAAAAGCGTGTGCAAGCAAGGAGACCTACAAACCTGACTCCGTTACAGCTTTGTCAGGAGGAATGGGCCAAAATTTACCCAACTTATTGTGGAAAGCTTGTGGAAGGCTACCCGATACGTTTGACCAAAGTTAAACAATTTGAAGGCAATGCTTACCAAACACAAATGTAAACTTCTGACCCACTGGGAATGTGATGAAAGAATTAAAAGCTGAAATAAATCATTCTCTCTACTATTATTCTGACATTTCACATTCTTAAAATAAAGTGATGATCCTAACTGACCTAAAACAGGATTTTTACTAGGATTAAATGTCAGGAATTGTGAAAAACTGAGTTGAAATGTATTTGGCTAAGGTGTATGTAAACTTCCGACTTCAACTGTAGGTGAAAATGTATGTCTAGGTGCTGATCGGTCGTCAGAATTGTGGAATAATACTAATGTTACGGTAGGATTTGAATGGAGAAAGCTGATCCGAGAGCATCGCTGCCTTTTTTCATCCTATCTGTATCGACACATGCTCCAACTACACACTTAATGAATGTTCTCTCCGCAAGGTGTTCTTGTGACCCTAGGTCAAATCAAATCAAATTTGATTTAGGTAACATGATCAGCTTGTCAAACTTGTCATTATGGATTCCAATACCTATGTCGCTGTTCCTTCCTCTCATAATTAGCCCGGTTCTGCTCAGGTATGCTGTGTGGCAGTCAATCCAGTCAGCCTGGCTGCAATCCAGTCAGCACTAGAAGAGGAGGATCGAGAGAGGAGGGAGGGAGAGAGAAGGAGTTCATGTTAATGATTGCCTTCTCTGCTGTCCTCTAGTCAGTGCAGTAGCAGTGTTAGCCCCCAGTTGCCGTGCCTCCTCTCCTCCCTCCATCCCTCATTCTGCTAAGTCTTCTCGAGTACCAGGGGAGCTGCTTCTTACTGTCTGTTTGCTGTAGGTGTACACATTCTTGATGGAACCTTACGTCCACTGACAGACTTTGCTCTGCCAACTGGGCTTGATGTCTATGAGCTTATCCTTCACTCTTTTACTCCTGGTCCAAATGCCTCTGCATGAAGGTAGTGCACTATATAGGGAATAGGGTGCCATATGGGATGAGTCAGTGTGCTCACTCAGCCCCAGAGAAGAGAGGAGCAGTTATGTGTCTTGTCTAGAGTATCTACTGTACCTAAGCTTGCCATCAAAGTTTACAGTATAATTGTTTAAACCCTAGCCTTCTGGGTTAAAGTTCATAGGAAATCAGTCACTTGGAAGCCAGGCCCAGCCAATCAGAATTAGTTTTCCCCCACAAAAGGGCTTTATTACAGACAATTTTAGAGTGGCCTTTTATTGTCCCCAACACAAGGTGCACCTGTGTATTAATCAGCTTGTTGATATGCCACACCTGTCAGGTGGATGGGTTATTTTGACAAGGAAGAAATGCTCACTAGCAGGGATGTAAACAAATTTGCGCACAACATTTTAGAGGAAATTAGCTTTTTGTGCATATGAAACATTTCTGGAATATTTTATTTCAGCTCATGGTACACTCTTCATAGTTTTATATTTTTGTTCAGTATAGTAAACGATGGCATCCTACTGTATTATGTATTTCTCCCAAATGCCAACATATTCCCTTTTCTTTATTACATTTTTGTATTTGTTTTACCCCTTTTTCTCCTCAATTTCCTGATATCCAATTGCTAGTTACGGTCTTGTCCCATCGCTGCAACTCCCGTACGAACTCAGGAGAGGTGGAGGTCGACGCAATGCTTCTTCTGAAACACAGCCCTGCCAAGCCACAATGCTTCTTGACACACTGCTCACTTAACCCGGAAGCCAGCCACACCAATGTGGAAACACTGTACAGCTGGTGACCGGAGTCAGCGTGCATGCACCTGGCCTGTCACAAGGAGTAGCTAGAGCGCGATGGGACAAGGACATCCAGGCCGGCCAAACCCTCCCCTAACCTGGACGACGTTGGGCCAATTGTGCGCCGCCTCATAGGTCTCCCGGTCACGGCCGGGTTAGAACAGCCTGGGATTGAACCCGGGTCTGTAGTGATGCCTTAGACTGCTGCGCCACTCGGGAGACCCTTCTAGTGCACCACTTTTGACCTCGGCCCATAGGGTGGGCTATTTGGGATACAGACTAGTTCACCCGTCCCATCTCCGTTCCTCTCCCGCATTGTATGGGGCTGGTGATTTATGGGTACAGAGGGCTGCAAGGATGAACAATTATTAATACACTAAGCTGGAAATTAGAGGTCGACCTATTATGATTTTTCAACGCCGATACCGATTATTGGAGGACCAAAAAAGCCGATACCGATTTAATCGGCCAGATTTTTTAATTAATTAATTAATTTGTAATAATGACAATTACAACAATACTGAATGGACACTTATTTTAACTTAATATATTACATCAATAAAATCAATTTAGCCTCAAATAAATAATGAAACATGTTCAATTTGGTTTAAATACTACAAAAACAAAGTGTTGGAGAAGAAAGTAAAAGTGCAATATGTGCTATGTAAGAAAGCGTTTCAGTTCCTTGCTCAGAACATGAGAACATATGAAAGCTGGTGGTTCCTTTTAACATGAGTCTTCAATATTCCCAGGTAAGAAGTTTTAGGTTGTAGTTATTATAGGAATTATAGGACTATTTCCCTCTATACCATTTGTATTTCATTAACCTTTGACTATTGGATATTCTTATAGGCACTTTAGTATTGCCAGTGTAACAGTATAGCTTCCGTCCCTCTCCTCGCTCCTCCCTGGGCTCAAACCAGCAACACAACGACAACAGCCACCATAGAAGCAGCGTTACTCATGCAGAGCAAGGGAAACAACCACCCCAAGGTTCAGAGTGAGTGACTTTTGAAACGCTATTAGCGCACGCTAACTAGCTAGCCATTTCACTTCGGGAGTTGATAGGCTTGAAGTCATAAACAGCGCAATACTTGACACACAACAAAGAGCTGCTGGCAAAATGCACGAAAGTGCTGTTTGAATGAATGTTTCCGCGCCTGCTTCTGCCTACCACCGCTCAGTCAGATACTTAGATGCTTGTATGCTCAGTCAGATTATATGCAATGCATGACACGCTAGATAATATCTAGTAATATCATCAACCATGTGTAGTTAACTAGTGATTATGATTGATTGTTTTTTATAAGATAAGTTTAATGCTAGCTAGCAACTTACCTTGGCTTACTGCATTCGCGTAACAGGCAGCCTCCTTGTGGAGTGCAACGAGAGAGAGGCAGGTCGTTATTGCGTTGGACTAGTTAACTGTAAAGGTTGCAAGATTGGTTCCCCCGAGCTGACAAGATGAAAATCTGTCGTTCTGCCCCTGAAAGAGGCAGTTAACCCACCATTCCTAGGCCGTCATTGAAAATAAGAATGTGTTCTTAACTGACTTGCCTAGTTAAATAAAGGTATATAAAAAAATATATAAATAAAAATCGGCGACCAAAAATACAGATTTCCGATTGTTATGAAAACTTGAAATCGGCCCTAATTAATCGGCCATTCCGATTAATCGGTCGACCTCTACTGGAATTGTATGAGTCGGCTAGGATGCTCTGGTCTCTTAATACAATGTAGTTAGTTACTGTTACCTCTGCATCCCAAATGACATCCTATTCCCTACATAGTGCACTATTTTGTGCTATTGTCAAAAGCCGTGCGCTATGTAAGGAATAGGGTGCCATTTGTGAAGTAAGCAAGCACTGGCCTGAGCCTCAGCCTCCCTCCACTGAGGATGGAATAGGGCCCTAGACTCCAGTCCAGACAGAGTAGCTACTAGTTACAAACGACCAGAACATTTCACCACCACAACAGTCAAGTTCGTTTTGGCGATATTTAGCTACCTTCTTTTATTTCTCTGACTGAATTAGTTGAGTCCTTGTCATGATCAATGGGTTTAAAAAAACACTTTATTCTGTTATTTTTGTGGAATATGGGTGGGAATCTGTGGCCTACTGTAGATACTGATGTAGGATAGCATTAGATCAGGAGGATTGTGAAGATGGGCAATGATGGTGAAGTTCTCAACTCTCTCTCAGCTCTGCCACCTGACTGGTTTAACACAGCATATTTCTCATACCATTGTTGCCTAGAAGAGTTTGGCTTCTATTTGGTTTCAATTGACAATTTTGATGCCAGAGGTCCTCAATGTTATTTAGCCTGGAAATTAAACTATGGGACATACTGCCTACAGCAGGGTTCCCCAACTGTCATCAGCTCCAAGTGATTTTAATTTAGCAAATCTGTTCAAAAAGTATTCCCATGCATAATATATATGATTGTATACAAATGTAAGCAAGGTTTGAATTAAAATGTTTTTCTCAAACATATATGTTAGGGCTTCTTGTGGTCAATTTGCAGTCTACAAATGATTTGTAATTATGTTTTGGCCACCTGATCATCCACTCAAATAAATAAATTGGCCCGTGGCTGAATCTAGTTGATGATCCCTGGCCTGTAGGTTACCATATCTAAGCCTAAACTCGAGCTTTGTGTTCAACAACAGTGTTAGCTGTTACATCTAACTGCTGACCTTTTTGTGGTATCATCATGGGACAACCAGAGGCCAGGTGGTTTTTATTCAGTTATTGGATTTTATTATTGCCATGGTAATAAAACGATCCTGGCAGCTGTCCGGCAGTTAAACTAAACACTGTAGTGGATCGTTCCACAGTTTCTACGGCGATATGACTACACAGGAACTAACTGTCACACCCAGGATATCAGGAGATTTATATACCGCTGGAGGTTCCATTTAATCAGATTTTGAAATGCAAAAATTCCAGTGCCGCCATCAGTCTCCTCAGGTATTTCCTGAAGTTGTAGTTGTAAGGTGAGCCTATGTTCTGTACTAGCCTGGTCCCAGATCTATTTCTGCTGTCTTGCACCTGCAAACTCCGTAGGATTTGGCAAGACCGCACAAACAGATCTGGGTCCAGGCTAGCTCCGACTTCCAGACAGAGTGAGTGTAGTAGTAGTGCTGGTGGAGATGGTGGTGCTGAGTTAGAGTATTTAGGGAGGAGGACAATAGAACATCCGGCTTGTAGAACACATCTAAATTCGGATCACTTCCCCGTAGCACTTCCCTCCCTCACTCATTTGAGTTCATTTTGTTCTTATTGTCTTTGGCTGCAACCTTCCTCCCAGTCATTCGACTAAATAAAGCAGGAAGGGTCACATCCAGTCAAAAGCCTCGACCCGTCGGCACACACACACACACACACACACACACACACACACACACACACACACACACACTAACACACGATAACTAAAGCTGCATCCTGCTACAGATGAACTGGTGTCTAAATTACAACCATGAGGCATGTGCATATATCAGCTAGACAGGACTGTTCGCTTGCCAGTCCCACAGTTTGAGGTCCGTTTCTCCTTAAAACCAGGGTCACACTCTTCTGTGAGTGCTGTTTCAACGATGGCATGGCAACAGTCAGAAAAGCCATGATGTGGGGTGGAACTAACAGGCGCTGTGACCATAGAAATAGAATGACTAGAACAATTAGGATACATTCTATTTCTATGGCTGAGACCTGTGTCTATGTACAGTGCCTTCTCGAAAGTATTCACTCCCCTTTACTTTTTCCAGATTTTGTTGTTACAAAGTGGGATAAAAAAATGTGTAATTTCTTTTATCAACGATATACATTAAATACTCTGTCAAGGTGGAAGAAAAATGTGAACGTTTGTAAAAATGAAAAACTCACATCTTGATTTGATAAGTATTCACCCCTGAGTCAATACATGTTAGAATCACCTTTGGCAACAATCAGTGTCTTTCTGGGTAAGTCTCTAAGAGCTTTGCACAGCTGGATGTGTACAATATTTGCACATTATTTTCTAAATTCTCCAAGCTCTGTCAAGTTGGTTGTTGATCATTGCTAGACAGACATTTTCAAGTCTTGCCATAGATTTTCAAGCAGATTTAAGTCAAAACTCTAGCTTAGCCCCCAGGAACATGCAATGTCGTCTTGGTAAGCAACTCCATTGTATATTTGACCTTGTATTTTAGGTTATTGTTCTGCTGAAAGGTGAATTTGTCTCCCAGTGTCTATTAGAAAGCAGACTGAACCAGGTATTCCTCTAGGATTTTGCCTGGACTTAGCTCTATTCCGTTTATTTTTATCATACAAAACTCACTAGTCCTTGTCGATGACAAGCATGCCCATAACATGATGCAGCCACCACCATGCTTGAAAATATGAAGAGTGGCGCTCAAGGATGTGTTGTTGGATTTGCCCCAAACATAACGCTTTGTATTCAGGAATAAAGTACATTTCTTTGTTACATGTTTTTTTGCAGTTTTACTTTAGTGCCTTATTGCAAACAGGTTGCATGTTTTGGAATATTTGTATATCATGTTAAACACTATTATTGCACACAGAGTGAATCCATGCAACTTATAATGTGATTTGTTAAGCACAGTTTTACTCCTGATCTTATTTAGGCTTGCCATAACAAAGGGGTTGAATACCTACAGCTTTTCAATTTGAATGGATTTGTAAAAAAAAATGTTTAAAAACATAATTCCACTTTGACATTATGGGGTATTGTGTGTAGGCCAGTGACAGAATATCTAAATGTAATCCATTTTAAATTCAGGCTGTAACGTTAACATAACAAAATGTGGAAAAAGTCAAGGTGTGTGAATACTTTCTGAAGGGACTGGATGTAGAGCAAGTCATTAGACTGTGGTATTTAGCTTACCGCTGTCTTAGCATGCCTTCGGTCGCCTCTCAGAATAGATCCTAACTTACATTGAGAGGCTTTTTAAATGGCTTCTAATGGTGGTTACAGGAAACATTATCTTCACATGAACGAATGGTTAGAGGAAATCAGAGCATAAGTCAGGAATGACAGCATTAAGAGGGAGTCAGTGTTACGCTCTATAAAATGGAAGCTCTTATCTCTATCTTATCATGCCATGGAAATGTCCTCAGTGCTGCTCTTGTGCAGCGTTTTCTGTGTGTGTGTGTGTAGCACGATTGTGTTCATGCTCCTGCCCTGCCTGTGAGCTTACATTCTGCTGACAGTGTCAGGAGGGGCCTTACACCGCCGACCAGACTCACACACAAATTGCACAAGGACCAATTGGGAAAGGAAATGAATACTTTCCATAAGACGTTAATGTCATAACTAAGCTAGGGCTGTGTCCCAAATGGCCCTATGGGTTCTGGTGCACTATATAGGGACTTTGGGACGGAGCCTAGTCAGTCCTGTGCAGTGTGTGATTCACCTGGATTGCCACCTGCCATTTATCTGGCTGCTGGTGAGCAAGAAATTCAGCTCCTACCTGTTCCTCTGCACCTGTACTGCTGTGCTACAGTATTATAGAGTATGAACCCAGTGTGTCATCACATCAGTCTCACCTTGAGTGCTGTAAGAAAGGACCTGCTCTGACATGTTACAGCGTCTCAGGAATATATAAGCCCACGCTGTGTGTGTGAGTGGGAGCGCCCGGCTATAGTATAAACTGCCTCAGTGCTGCTGCTCAGTGTATGTGCTGCAAGGTCACACCCACTGCAGTTTGTCATTGCAGCGAGCACGGACAGAGCGCACATTTACTGCCTATACACACACACACCCACAGAGCTTGCATTATGCAGCTGATTAGATGCTCCCCAAGCCCTGTCCTCAGATCAGCTGGTGTGATCTGAGGACACCTGGCAAACTGATCAGGGTAGCTGCTAGGCTGCTTGTTGCTGCCTCCTCAAAGCATGGCCTCAGGATCCACAAGCTTTAACTGTGTCTGTTCCTTCCTCCTTGTCAACGTACGCAGGTGTGTGTGTGTGTGTGTAAGATGGTTCAGCCATGCTTTATGTGGCTGTGTCTGCATTTACATTTTTCTCTGATCTGAAATCACTGCTGGAGGGAAAACCGCTTTAGACTTCTCCTACCCTTTTCCCAGTGGAAATCAAACTATGTTGATAGCAGGTCAGCCTAGTAGGCTGTTTTTTTGTACTTCATAATATCTCCAAATATCTCTTATTTTGTCTTCCAGGACTTAATACAGAGGGCCTGTATCGTGTGAGTGGAAACAAGACCGATCAAGACAATATTCAGAAGCAGTTTGATCAAGGTAAAACACATCTGCAACTGTCAACTGCTCTTACATTATTTTCTCTTTTAAAAGCTCATTTTCCCCTTATCATCTTCAAAAATATTCATATATTTTTTCACGGATCCCTCCGGAACTTTCATTACGCACACCTTGCCCCTATTCCCAGTGAATTAGTAATTGTAAAAGTGTGTCCTTGGTTTACCATTGTCCTGTCCATTTAATGTTACAATGTCCGTTCGTTCGTGTGAGTACCTGTGCTGTGTGTTTTGGGCTTTCGTGCCCCTGTGGATTGCGCAGATGATTACGGGTCTCGTCCCGTGTGTTATTTATTCAAGGTACTCCTCGCTCTTTTCTTTGGGTATCAACCCTGTGTTTTTGTTACGTGTTTGTTTGGTCTCCATGCCTTTACATGGCACGCCGTCATTTGGGTACAATAAAAAAAACTATTACACATTCCTGCGTCTGTCTCCCGATCCCTTCATACCCACGTGACATGTTTGCCCTTAGTCTTTTTCTCTTGTTATTTATAAACTGAACACACATTTAAATCACACTGGTTCATTAAGATGTCAGAAGGAAAGGAATTGGTTGAGACAACCAATAATGACTGTTCCCAAGGACTTTCAATTTCCCTCCTAATTGTTTAAATTCAGCCACAAGCATTATGGATGTTTGTCCATGAAAGAGCTGGACTAGGTACAGTATTAGAGTGAATTACTGTGAATCAATGGGAGTCTTAAAACACACAGGGGAAGGCTGATTGTATTAACCTGCCAATTAGGGACGGATGGGGTATGTTGCATAATATGATTTAGAATAGATGTTGATATAGTCCCCACTCTGCTGCATAGAGATCTTTCTGCTCCCTTCTCTCGCTTGCTTGAAAAATACTGGTGTGTATATATGTGTGTGTATATATATGTATATATATATATATATAGTGCAATTTGACCTGGACCGGGTCAAATTGACTTGCACAAGCAATCAATTAATTGCATTTTTATTTTCTGTCTGGAATTGAATTACTGCATAAGCTCACCGGTTGGTTGTATTTCCCAGAGGGGAACGATGGCCATAGATTTAGTTTCTCCCATCTGTAGCCCCATTGTAAGACCTGTTTCCCTTTTTGTTTTCATCCATCTTTCAAATCCAATACCAGTCAATCTGAGCCATCGAGCTGTGCAAAGGGGCTGGGTGGAAAAAATCTTCCTTCCACTGAGTGGCCAAATGACTTCCTATCCATGAGACACAGTTTGCCCAAAAGAGACACTATGGGCATGAATCTGCCTGCTGGCCCGGAACCATTAGTCCTCCTTCCACCCGCTCTTCTTCTTCCTGTCTCACCCGCCCCTCTCTCTATTTCTCTTCCTCTCTCTCCTTCTTCTCTTCTCTCTTTCCACCACAGGAATTTGTGAATTAAGTGCATTTTTCTCCCTCTCTTGCCCTTTCTGCTGTCTGGGAGAGAGATCTACTCTGACAGCTGTCAGTTCACCTTAGGCCCTGTCCTGCCCTCACTAGCTCTTTCTCTCTCTCGGCCTCTTCCTCCTCTCACCACTCTTTTCTTATCTCAACCTCCTCTCACTTCCTCCTGCTCTCTCTTACTCCCCCGCTCTCCTTCACTCGCTCCCTCTCTCTAATAATAATAATAAGTATTAATACATATGATTTTTTTTATTTTTCTAAAACCCAAAGACGCTTTGTGAGTACTGTTAACTTTCTTCCCCTCACCAATCAAGCCATGTCCCCCTCTCTCTCCCCTCTGCAGACCACAGTGTGGACCTGATAGTGATGGACGTGGCTGTGAATGCTGTGGCGGGGGCTCTGAAGGCCTTCTTCGCTGACCTTCCTGATCCTCTCATCCCCTACATCCTGCACCCGGAGCTGGTGGAGGCAGCCAGTGAGTACTGTACTGTTAGTTACACATGCTGTCTGTCAGTCTGGAGAGCTGACCTGGGTTCAGATACTATTTAGTTTCTTTCAAATGCTTTTAGCTACGCTTGGTTGAGCTTGCCTAATTCAATACTCCCAAAAGTGGCAGAGCAAACCCCGCCAATCTGGCACTCTCAGGCAGGCTAAATTAAATGCGATTCAAAGAAAACAAATCTTATATCAACCCATGTCTGGTCTGTAGGGTCCAGTGTCCTAACTCAGTAACTAACAGCTGTGGGGAGGGTTGACACCCAGCACCTCAGCCCTCTTCCCCTCAAATCACAGCCAGCAGCAAGAGAAGACGAGGTCAGCCAGTTCTTTCTCTCTCTCTCTTGCTCGATGGGTCTTAACAGTACCCCAGTTTTTCTTTTTGTCCTGCTCAGTTCATTGTGTCGTTTATTTTACTGTCACATTTCAGGTGCAGCCTGTTCTGTTTTTGAACCTCAAGTGTACTTTAGCTGGTAGAATGTAGCAACGCTTCATGATGTTGGATGTTTGCCAGGAAGAGTGATGGTGCTATATTCCACAGTTTATAACTGCAAGCAGATGTGAACGAAACTTAGTATTACCCCGTGGCTTATATGCTTTATATTACGTCTCAGGCAGTGTTTCTCCTACCATTATACACTGAGTGTACAAAACCTACTCTTTCCATGACATAGCTTTCACCTGGATTCACCTGGTCAGCCTATGATCCCTTATTGATGTCACTTGTTAAATCCACTTCAATCAGTGTAGATGAAGGGGAGGAGACAGCGGCAGGCCAGTGGTCGAAAACGGTCATTGATGAAAGAAAAGGAGGCTGCCACGAATTGTTCAGAACAACAGACGGGCTACAGTTGAACTGCCAGTCCAGTACAACATTGGTGCCCAATGACTCATAAAAGAATGCACAATTCGTCGTACCTTGACACGAATGGGGTATGTTAGCTGACGACCTTACAGAGTTCCACTACTTTGAGCAAAAAACAAGAAACTGCAGTTGCAGTGGGCTTAGGAACGAAAACGCTTGACACTGGAAAATTGAAAAACATTGCCTGGTCGGTTGAATCCCAGTTCCTGCTGTTTCACGCTGATGGGAGGACTAGGGTGTGGAGAACCACATGAGTACATGCATCCATCATGCTGCATGTCAACATTGCAGGCTGGTGGTGTGGTGGGATGTGTTTTCATGGCACACATTGGGCCCCTTGATAAAAGTAGAGCAATAATTAAATGCCACAGGATATCCGAACAACATTGTCAATTAGGTGCATCCCTTCATGGCAGTGTATCCATTTGCAAATTTATTTTTTTCTGCAGGATAATGCCCCATGCCACAAGGCTAGGATTGTCCAGGAATGGTTCCACGACAGTGAATTCAGCTTAGGGCAGTGGCCTGCCCAGTCACCAGATCTCAATCCAGTTGAGCATCTGTGGGATGAGATGGAACAAGCTATTTGGAGTAGAGATCTACTACCAGCCAACTTGACACAACTGTTGGAAGCATTGGAGTCAACTTGGGCCAGCATCCCTGTGCAAGGCTTTCGACACCTTGTAGAGTACATGCCCCGACGAATTGAGGCTGTTCTGAGGGCAAAATGAGGAAGGTGTTCCTAATGTTTTGTACACTACATCTGTCCCTTCCTCTCCCATCTAAAAACCTTTGCCTTCAGTTGAACATTTTGGTTGAAGATGCATTAAATGTTGATTTGGGGACATTTGCGGCTCGTTTGCAAAATTATCAAGGTGTAAAACTGGTGACAGGGCAGGGTATTTCACTACATTCGCAATATCATCTGCTTACCATGTGTATGTGACCAATTAAATTTGATTTGGTAGGGCAGGTCTGTGCCTCTTGAAGCACTAGTTGGTGAGTGGGTGTGGTTTCCTCCATGCCCCTCATAGTGTCTCCCTTAGTACCGTCCAGCCACCTTCTGCTCTCATAAAGTCAGCTGGAAGGAAAGCAAGAGATAAATAAGAGATGCTGCTGAGATACTCGCCCTTTCCTGTCAGTACAAACCGCTCACCTTCTCTCTGAATGGATGTATACACACTTGTAGTTCTACAGCAGAAACACTGAGACATGCCTGCATTAATATTCCAACCCCAGTTATAATTCACACCTTTAAGTCGCATCACACTCAGCTCACAGTCGTCTTCCTGAAAGACGAATTCCTGCCCAAGGATGCCAAAAGATTTTCATGCATCTGCATTATTTCCCCCCTGCCTGGTTGTCTCTGGGGGTGGCCCAAATGGCACCCTAGTCTCTATATAGTGCACTACTTTTGATGGGCCCTGGTCAAAAGTAGTGCACTAAATGGGGAATAGGGTGCCATTTGGGCCGCATACTGTGTGTTGCTGTAGGATATCATCCTTGCTTGAGTCATCTAATCCTGGGCCTGCAGTAATGTATTACTGATCACTGTTGAAACCAACCCAGCAGCCTCCTTCCTCACTGTCTGTCTCGCTGCTGCAGATTAATGTCCCAGAAATAGGTCCCCTCCCTCCCTCCCTGCAGGGGAGAGGAGAGGGAAGGAGGAGAGAGATAGAGGCCATTGGTTGGTTTCAATGAGGGGGGAAGATGGAAGTAGACATTCCTGGAGCTTGTCTCTCGGGGTTTGAGCAGCTCTGCAGAACTGAGCGTTTCCCTCTGATAATTGTGCAAACAGCGTAATGTGGAGGTGTTTGGAGGACCTTCAAGTCTTGGTCTGCGTCCCAAATAGCACCCTTTCCCCGATGTCATAAGGTGAAAGCACCAATTTGTAAGTCGCTCTGGACAAGAGCGTCTGCTAAATGACTTAAATGTAAATGTTAAAATGCTATGTAGTGTACAACTTTTGACCAGGACCATAGGGTAGTAGTATCACTATATAGGGAATAGGGTGCCATTTGTTATGCAGCCTGTCTCAGTCCAGGCCAGCCTTGGTGCACCACGCTCAGTTCTGGGGCAAATAGCAAACACACTCATTCCTTTTGTGACATTCTGACTTAGGGATCTTAACGGTTAACCACTAATCGGTTAGCCGCCAAAAAATACATTTGACCGGTCATGCTTTTCAGTCTAGGTTAATTTGCATAATTCAGTGGAATTAAATTGGCTCGTGTGAATTTTTGCTAGTCGTCATGCACACAGCATAGAGTCTAGTCTGAGGAGCGGAATGGCCTATCAGCTGTCAGACAGCGCGAGACCAGCTGGTACTGGAGTGAAACGTGCTTTTATAAGCCCAGTCATTGCGCAACAAATAACAGTTCTAAATGCAGTTGCGTGTTAAGAATTGTTTTGATGGCCATGATTAAAAAGAGCTACTATTTTTATTTCTCAATCTCAGCTCATAGTTAAAACACACTTCCCATTTGCCATGAGTGCATAGGTTATAGTCAACGGTAGGCAGGCTATCAGCAGGTCACCCACCACTTTACAATGGGAACTTGAGGCTGTATTAAATGTTTGAAACCTGAACTTAACTTCAAATAATGAGGAATGTCTTACCTTGCTTCAAAGTAGCCTAGTCCAAATCCAACCAGAGAAATGTGGAGGCAAGACTTCCTCATGCAATTAACCAGCATTTCGCTCCTGTTTTATTGGTTTTCATATCAACTTTGTTTTGTTGTCCAGAAGCCAAAGGCACCATCCTTGTCATATTAGCAGTCCATCCTAGTTGTTGCTATTAGATCAAATCAAATGTTATTTGTTACATGTGCCGAATACAACAGGTAGACCTTACAGTGAGTGAAATGCTTACTTTTACAAGCCCTTAACCAACAATGCAGTTAAGAAAAATACCTAAAAAAGTAAGAAATAAAAGTAACAAATAATTAAAGAGCAGTAGTAAAATAACAATAGCGAGGGGTACCGGTTAATTGAGGTAATATGTACATGTAGGTAGACATATTAAAGTGACTATGCATAGATAATAACAGAGTAGCAGCAGTGTAAAGGAGGGGGGCAATGCAAATAGTCTGGGGTAGCCATTTCATTAGATGTTCAGGAGTCTTATGGCTTGGGGGTAGAAGCTGTTTAGAAGCCTCTTGGGCCTAGATTTGGTGCTCCGGTACCGCTTGCCGTGCGGTAGCAGAGAGAACAGTCTATGACTAGGGTGGCTGGAGTCTTCAAAATTTTTTAGGGCCTTCCTCTGACACCGCCTGGTATAGAGGTCCTGGATGGCAGGAAGTTTGGCCCCGGTGATGTACTGGGTCGTACGCACTACCCTCTGTAGTGCCTTGCAGTCGGAGGCTGAGCAGTTGCCATACCAGGCAGTGATGCAACTAGTCAGGATGCTCTCGATGGTGCAGCTGTAGAACATTTTGAGGATCTGAGGACCCATGCCAAATATTTTCAGTCCCCTAGGGGGGAATAGGTTTTGTCGTGCCCTCTTCACGACTGCCTTGGTGTACTTGGACCATGATAGTTTGTTGGTGATGTGGATGCCAAGGAACTTGAAGCTCTCAACCTGTTCCACTACAGCCCTGTCAATGAAAATGGGGGCGTGCTCGGTCCTCCTTTTCCTGTAGTCCACAATCATCTCCTTTGTCTTGATCATGTTGAGGAAGAGGTTGTTGTCCTTTCAAAACATGGTCAGGTCTTTGACCTCTTCCCTATAGGCTGTCTCGTCGTTGTCGGTGATGAGTCATGAGTGAACAGGGAGTGCAGGAGGGGACTGAGCAAGCACCCTTGAGGGGCCCCTGTGTTGAGGATCAGCGTGGCAGATGTGTCGTTACCTACCCTTACCACCTGGGGGGGCGGTCCGTCCGCCAGGAAGTCCAGGATTCAGTTGCAGAGGGAGGTGTTTAGTCCCAGGGTCCTTAGCTTAGTGATGAGCTTTGAGGGCACTATGGTGTTGAACACTGAGCTGTAGTCAATGAATAGCATTCTCACATAGGTGTTCCTTTTGTCCAGTTGTGAATGGGCAGCGTGGGGTGTTCATCTGTGGATCTGTTGGAGCGGTATGCAAATTAGAGTGGGTCTAGGGTTTCTGGGATAATGGTGTTGATGTGAGCCATGACCAACCTATCAAAGCACTTCATGGCTACAGACGTGAGTGCTATGGGTCGGTAGTCATTTAGGTAGGTTACCTTAGTGTTCTTGGGCACAGGGACTATGGTGGTCTGCTTGAAACATGTTGGTATTACAGACTCAGACAGGGATAGATTGAAAATGTCAGTGAAGACACTTGCCAGTTGGTCAGCGCATGCTCGGAGTACATGTCCTGGTAATCCGTCTGGCCCTGCGGCCTTGTGAAAGTTGACCTGTTTAAAGGTCTTACTCACATCAGCTGCAGAGAGCGTGATCATACAGTCATCCGGAACAGCTGATGCTCTCATGCATGTTTCAGTGTTACTTACCTCGAAGCGAGTATTGAAGTCATGTAGCTCGTCTGATAGGCTTGTGTCACTGGGAAGCTCTCGGCTGTGCTTCCCTTTTGTAGTCTTAATAGTTTGCAAGCCCTGCCACATCCGACGAGCATCGGAGCCGGTGTAGTACTATTCTTTTCATTGATGGTTCGTCGGAGGGCGTTCTTATAAGCTTCCGGGTTAGAGTCCCGCTCCTTGAAAGCGGCAGCTCTACCCTTTAGCTCAGTGAGGATGTTGCCTGTAATCCATGGCTTCTGGTTGGGGTATGTACGTACGGTCACTGTGGGGACGACAACATCAATGCACTTATTAATGAAGCCAGTGACTGATGGGGTGTACTCCTCAATGCCGTCTGAAGAATCCCGGAACATATTCCAGTCTGTGCTAGCTAAAAACAGTCCTGTAGCTTAGATCCCCCTCTTTGTACATTTCTCCCGGAGGTTTTCATCTATTGTTAGATGGAACCGCTCGCATTAGGTGTGCTGTTTATAACAGTGGTTTCCTGCTAATAGCATTTTGGCAAATTATGTTTTATTGGCTGCTTCATTACAGCAGTTGCATGCTCAATAATAGTGTATAGCCTTTTGACTGGGAGACGATAGGCTTGCTGTTGTTGCATGTGTTCATGAAAAATGTCCGTTCCTTGTATGCATGCATAGTATTTTCTGTTGGTCACGTAATTTTACTGTTTGGAAAAAATGTAACTGTTTGTTGACCGGTTAACCTCTTGCCTCTACTTGGGACGCTTGCGTCCCAACTAGAGCTCTGGAAATGCAAATGCGCTACGCTAAATGCTAATAGTATTAGTTAAAACTCAAAAGTTCATTAAAATACACATGCAGGGTATCAAATTAAAGCTACACTCGTTGTGAATCCAGGCAACAAGTCAGATTTTTAAAATGCTTTTCGGTGACAGCATGAGAAGCTATTATCTGATAGCATGCACCAATACACTACAACACAAAAGCACAGCAGGGGACGTAAACAAAATAATTAGCATTTCGGCATTACACAAACCGCACAATAAAATAGAAAACAGTCATTACCTTTCACCATCTTCTTTGTTGGCACTCCTAGATGTCCCATAAACACTATTGGGTCTTTATTTCGATTAAATCGGGCCATATAAAGCCAAGATATCGTTATATGTAGACTGTGTGATAAACGAAAAAAACAGCGATTTCACAACGTAACGTCATTTTTTTAAATTCAAAAAGTAGACGATAAACTTTCACAAAACACTTCGAAATACGTTTGTAATGCTACTTTAGGTATTAGTAAACGTTAATAAGCGATAAAAATCATCCATAGGCGATGTCAAAATCATTAGCTGTCGTCTTGGAAAAAATTTCACGAGAGAGCTCTTCCGGAATGATCTGGGCGGAGACCGGAGGTAAGTGGTGCCCCTGTTTCGGTTCAACCAAGAATCAAAGAGGATTCAATTCACAAGACTCTAGACAACATGGGGATGCTGTGGGAGTTGAATGCTCGGTCTTATCTAATTCGGCTCACTGTTAACAATTGCTGGAAGTGGCGCAAGGATATTTATTTCCATTTTCTGTGATCAGGTTTTCCTGCGCTTTCCGATGTAACGCACGTTATGTAATAGCCACAGTCGTGATTTAACCAGTTTTAAAAACGTCCGAGGGTTTCCTATCCACACATTCTAACCATATGAACGTACTATATTCCTGGCATGAGTAGCAGGGCGCTGAAATGTTGCGCGATTTTTAACAAAATGTTCAAAAAAGTAGAGGGTAGGAGCAACTAGTTAATGAGGGTCGGTTAGTCAGCAGATTGACTGACAGTATTGATTAGCTAAGTAGTCTCAGCCAGGTGACCTCCACAACAGTCCTGGGGTCAGAGTTTTTGACAGGTATATAAGGTATATCAGAAAGGTCTAATATTAGACTTCATGTTAAATGCTTTTTGAAAAGTTTGATATGCTAACGCATGGTTTGTCCCTACGTCTTTTATTACTTGGCAATATTACATGGGAGTTAGGCCTACTTATCTAAGATAGTGCTGCTATTATTAAACAGATGGTGACAAGAAAATCACTGAGACATTGTGCCCCCAGATGATACCGACAATGCTGTATCTGCTTAAGGCCCTAGCTAGTGTTTTAGTGTGTTTGTTGTGTGGGTGGTTTTTGGCAGCCCCGTCGCCTTTGTGCTATTCCTTCTCTTTTTTTCTTCTCCCATGCGAGAAGGAATTAGTAAAAAGCTAACTCTGTTCTCCTCCTCCTTTCAGAAATTGTGGACCACATAGAAAGACTTCAAGTGCTGAAAGAAATAGTGAGGAAGTTCCCTGCCGTGAACTACGAGGTGTTTAAATACGTCATCACTCATCTGAACAGGTAAGAGACAACACTGTGAAACTGGATCAGAAAGTGTCTCAGGCTGCCTTCAACTGACTGATACTGGGTGGAATCTGAAGTAAGCTGTGAAGTATACACAATGTTAGTTACGTGACAGTAATCATGAAAACAACCAAGTCATACAGTCATGTAGTTGGACTGAGTCGTGTTCAGTGGGGAGAATTTAATTTGAAACTGAGAGATACTACCTGAACATCTCTGTTTTCCGTTGTGATACACTATATGACCAAAGGTATGTGGACGGACACCTGCTCGTCAAACATCTCATTCAAAAATAAAGGGCATTAATATGGAGTTGGTCCTCCCTCTGCTGCTATAACAGCTTCCTCTCTTCTGGGAAGGCTTTCCACTAGATGTTGGAATATTGCTGTGTGGACTTGCTTCCATTCAGCCACAACAGCATTAGTGAGGTCAGGCATTGATGTTGCGTGATTAGGCCTGGCTCGCCGTTGGCGTTCCAATTCATCCCAAAGGTGTTCAATGGGGTTGACGTCTGGGCTCTGTGCAGGCCAGTCAAGTTCTTCCACACCGATCTCGACAAACCATTTCTGTATGGACCTCGCTTTGTGCATGGGGGTATTGTCATGCTGAAACAGGAAAGTGCCTTCCCCAAACCTTTGCCACGAAGTTGGAAGCACAGAATCGCCTAGAATGTCATTGTATGCTGTAGCGTTAAGATTTCCCTTCACTGGAACGAAGAGGTCTAGACCGAACCATGAATAACAACCCCAGACCATTAATTCTCATCCACCAAACTTTACTGTTGGCATTATGCATTGGGGCAGGTAGCGTTCTCCTGGCATCCGCCAAACCCAGATTCGTGAAGCATGATTCATCACTCCAGAGAACGTGTTTACACTGCTACAGAGTCCAATGGCGGCGAGCTTTACACCTCTCCAGATGACGCTTGGCATTGCGCATAATGATATTAGGCTTGTGTGCAGCTGCTCGGCCATGGAAACCCATTTCATGAAACTCCCAACGAACAGTTCTTGTGCCGACGTTGCTACCAGAGGCAGTTTGGAACTCGGTTGTGAGTGTTGCAACCAAGGACAGACGATTTGTACGCTCTTCAGTACTCGAAAGGTCACGTTCCGTGAGTTGTGGCTTTTGTGGCCTAACTCTTCATGGTTGAGCCGTTGTTGCTCCTAGACGTTTCCATTTCACAATAACAGCACTTGCAGTTGACTGGGGCAGATCTAGCAGGGCAGAAATTTGACAACTGACTTGTTGGAAAGGTGGCATCCTATGTCGGTGCCACGTTGAAAGTCACAGAGCTCTTCAGTACGGCCTTTCTACTACCAATATTTGTCTATGGAGATTGCACGGCTGTGTGCTTAATTTTAAATACCTATCGGCAACGGGTGTAGCTGAAATAGCCGAATCCACTCATTTGAAGCGGTGTTGACATACTTTTGTATATATTGTTCCCGGTGACCAGGGTTCACTTCTCTGTATCCCACTCTAATTCTGTACCTGTGTAAATCAAGTACAACATAAGTAAGGTTGGAATAAATCAATGAAATTGTGTTTCCCCAGGGTGAGCCAGCAGAGTAAGACTACCCTGATGACGGCCGACAATCTATCCATCTGCTTCTGGCCCACATTGATGCGTCCCGACTTTGAGAACAAGGACACACTCTCAACCACCAAGCTCAACCAGTCGGTCATCGAGTCCTTCATCCAGCAGAGCCACTACTTTTTCTACAGTGGAGACATCCAGGAGAGCTCCAGCACCGAGAGCACCCCACCACCCCATCACTGTCACAGCATGGTGGAGGCCCTGCTGCCCCTGCAGCTGCCCCCTCCTCTCCAGCCCCAACAGATCCAGCACAGTATGTCCTTGCAGCCTGACCCACTCATATAGACCCCCCAGAGCCCAGGTTCCACTACCCAGGCCTCGAGCCCCAGGATCGGAGGACCCAGGTGGGGTAGGGAGTAGGCTTGGCTGGGAGTGGTGCTGCTTGGTGGGGTTGCATGGGGTGACGTGTCCTCCCTTCCCCCTCTCTATGGAGTCCCCCTGACTACAAAACAACCACATTACATTATCACCTTTATTTTCTGCTCCCTTTGACTGACTGGATTCAGGGGTGACTAACTGATATAGCTATCCCCCAGGAATAAATAAAAAATAGAATTTTTCTTCTTTCAGTGCCGTACCTTTACCCGGTTTCAGACAGATATGACATTGAGGGTTGAGACTGTCCACCCGTCCAGACTGTTCATCTGGTGATGAACACCTACCTTAATAAAGACACTATGCCTCCAGGAGAGGGGGGGCACAAACATGTGATGCGGAAATGATTTGTTCAACTCTACACCTTGAAAAATATGAGGAAAATATATTTATGATAGTTGTTTTTTTGTTTTTGTTTATTCGATTAAAAAAAGAAAGTCTGACTGTCAAAAATTCATTCAAGTGAACTTGACATTACATGATGCACAATCTGTTATAATGCTTCTACCAGTGTAGACATTTGGCCATGATGATGATGGATTCTTGTTTTTTTAGCAGTATGATTTTTGTTTTTAAAGGGATCGAGGGAAAGAAAGACAGTGAAAGTTAGCAGGCTGGTGCTGTGGTCTTTGTCTCTCACCCGGCTCTCAATGCCTCGTAGGGAGGGGACTCTACGTGAAAGACTGCTGGTGTCACTGATGCTGTACTGCACCAGGCTGGGACATAACAGACAGGCAGACAGACTGCCTGGCCTCCTCTCTTTCTCCTATTGGAGCAGAACTCATGCAATTCCTGAAGCTTATGAAGGGAGCATCCCACTACTAGAACCCTAATGGCACATCTCTGCGTTAACTCTGAAACAAACGCATTACAAAGCAGTCTGGGGTCTTTTTCTTGTTCTGTTCTTTTCTACGTACGTTTTTGTTTGTTTAATTGATTGAATTTCTCCGTGGTGGTGCTACCCACCGAAAAGAGACATTTGTGTTGTTCTTCTGTTTGTTGAAAAAAATGTGCATGTCTTTTTTGTCACTTAAAAATGACGATGAACGATTAAAAAAAGAAAAAAGACTGAACTTACAACTCAAGATTAACAGCTTTCATTCAGATCATATTTTTTATCTAACTTGATTGAGGGAACATTGAAACGGGGGTCAAATTGTATGTATTGTTCATTCATTATTTTCGTCATGCAAAGATGTCGATTCTTAATATCATATTTTGGTTATATGTCTAATTGTTTCTCTTAAATAAGGGGGAAAGTATATATATTTATCAGCAAATAAGATTGCTGATATAGCAAAATACCATGGGGTACTGAAATTCTGTATAATCTTGTAAAACCTACTATAATCAGATTTCTTTGTTATGATACACAAACATTTTGGGTTAGATTAATTGTACTTAATTCCCTTCATTTTATGAACACAGACTCATTGCTTCTTTGTAGATGGTACTGCATTTTGTTTTGCTGTAAGTAAAAGATGCTGCTTAGAAAGTTCTGGAAAGGAAAAGTTTAAGTTTTGTGATGGAGTGAAACAGATTGACAGATAGAAGACATCTTCAAGACTATGCCTGTGACTGAAATGGCACACTATTCCCTACGTAGTGCACAAATTTTCACTAGAGCCCTGTGGACGCTGGTCAAAAGAAGTGCACTATATAGGGAAGAGGGTGCCATTTCAGACGCATCCGATTATTATTGTTATTTTTCTCTATAGAGACACTCCAGATCTGGGGTTGGGGAGAGAAGGGATGGCGTAAAGAAGTGTGAAGCAGCTGCTAGGTAGAATATACCTTTTGTGTAGTTTCAATAAAAAGCAACTTTATTTGTTCATAAGATCTGCCTCATTCAAGCCAGTGTACAAACTCTTAAGATTTTAACATCTGCTATGTATTATAGTAAATAAATGATTTTGAGAGAAAAAAAATCAAGAGTTTTGTTTCATTATTTCCCACCTTAAGTCTAAATGGTGTTGAAATATGCTCTTATGTTTCTAATACAGCTGGGAATATTATTACAGGGTTTGGTCAGTGCTGGACTGACATGCTATAGAATGAAGGTCATATCTGGTAGCTGAAGACCAATGCAACACAATCAACATGTGACAGGACTGGAGTCATATTCATTCATTCTTCAAGCTGTTTACTGCAGATCCTGCTTTGAGTGTCAGTGAGTATTGAGTTCAGCCTAATTAATTTGATGTCCCGGTCACACATCTCCCCTGGTGAGAAGTGATGAAAGTACGCCACCTAGTGGGGAAAAATCCTAGCAGCAACATGAAAATATGTATTTTACTATAAAATAAAGTTTGATTTTCTCAGATGTATCATTATTTGAATCGAATGATCACAAAAAAATGAAATAAATTAAAAACTAGCAGCAACATGCACAATCTGGAGAGGTCATTTCCTTAAGTCAGATGTTTTATTTGACCAGGTAAGTTGACTGAACAGTTCTCAGTTACATCAACAACCTGGGGAATAGTTACAGGGGATTTAGTCATTCCATATGTTACTAGGCAAGTCAGTTAAGAACAAATTCTTATTTTCTTTGACGGCCTAGAAACAATGGGTTACCAGATTTTTACCTCGTCAGCTCGGGGATTCGATCTAACAACCCTTCAGTTACTAGTCCCAACACATTAACCACTAGGCTACCTGCCACATAACAAGCTTATCATCAACATTCCACAGCAGTCTGAACTGTAGCTACTATTGTGCCCCCTACATTCTCCCTCCACTTCTCCACAACAGTCTGAACTGTAGCTACTATTGTGCCCCCTACAGTCTCCCTCCCTCCACTTCTCCACAGCAGTCTGAACTGTAGCTACTATTGTGCCCCCTCTATAGTCTCCCTCCCTCCACTTCTCCACAGCAGTCTGAACTGTAGCTACTATTGTGCCCCCTACAGTCTCCCTCCCTCCACTTCTCCACAACAGTCTGAACTGTAGCTACTATTGTGCCCCCTACAGTCTCCCTCCCTCCACTTCTCCACAACAGTCTGAACTGTAGCTACTATTGTGCCCCCTACATTCTCCCTCCACTTCTCCACAACAGTCTGAACTGTAGCTACTATTGTGCCCCCTACAGTCTCCCTCCCTCCACTTCTCCACAGCAGTCTGAACTGTAGCTACTATTGTGCCCCCTACATTCTCCCTCCACTTCTCCACAGCAGTCTGAACTGTAGCTACTATTGTGCCCCCTACAGTCTCCCTCCCCACTCCACTTCTCCACAATAGTCTGAACTGTAGCTACTATTGTGCCCCCTACAGTCACCCTCTCTCCACTTCTCCACAGCAGTCTGAACTGTAGCTACTATTGTGCCCCCTACAGTCTCCCTCCCTCCACTTCTCCACAGCAGTCTGAACTGTAGCTACTATTGTGCCCCCTACAGTCTCCCTCCCTCCACTTCTCCACAACAGTCTGAACTGTAGCTACTATTGTGCCCCCTACAGTCTCCCTCCCTCCACTTCTCCACAACAGTCTGAACTGTAGCTACTATTGTGCCCCCTACAGTCTCCCTCCATTTCTCCACAACAGTCTGAACTGTAGCTACTATTGTGCCCCCTACAGTCTCCCTCCACTTCTCCACAACAGTCTTCCAACGAAGCTTGCAATGACATTTCCACTTACAATTGTCCACTCTCCTCTCCTTAGCAGTCGTCACTTCCGGTTCTCGTTCCAGTCTTAGTTGAATATTTCAATTTACAATCAAGGTATAGACACGTATAACGCCTCGTAAGGGAGGAAGAGGCAAAGCGAGGGATTCTCCAAAAGGGTTCAGCTGCGACATCATCTCTCAGAGCAGTCATCCCTCAGGGTCTCTATGCTGCCACCTACTGATATGTCATCTCTCAGAGCAGTCATCCCTCCGGGTTTCTATGCTGCCACCTATTGATATGTCATCTCTCAGAGCAGTCATCCCTCCGGGTTTCTATGCTGCCACCTACTGATATGTCATCTCTCAGAGTAGTCATCCCTCCGGGTTTCTATGCTGCCACCTACTGATATGTCATCTCTCAGAGCAGTCATCCCTCAGGGTCTCTATGCTGCCACCTACTGATATGTCATCTCTCAGAGCAGTCATCCCTCAGGGTCTCTATGCTGCCACCTACTGATATGTCATCTCTCAGAGCAGTCATCCCTCAGGGTCTCTATGCTGCCACCTACTGATATGTCAGAAAAAAAAAGAAAAAAGCACACCTCAGAAAAGCATAGGAATTATTGGAATTCTACAGTATTTCATTTTAATGTTTCAAGGACAAAATGACATGTTTTTAAGTATTTTTTTGTTGTTATAGTGGTGGACAGTAACATTAGCGCTTTCTCAAAATGATCCTTTAAAGAAAAAACATGTAGATGTGTTTTTTATGTTTAGCTCACATAATATAGTTTAAAGTATTCATTAAGGTGTCTGTAATACAATAAATGTGGCAAAAACAAATGTAGAATTTAATAAATGCATTTCTATAGCTTCCAAAATACTTTTACAATGGTGAGGTGTCAAGATGGAGGCGCCGGGGCTTCAAAACAGTGCACTTTGAGCTATGAAAAAAACGAAGCAAAATTGTAGTACGTTTGCTGTTTTAATTCTAATGAGAGAAGTGTAAGAAAGGCACAGTGCATACCAGCTATAACATTTCTAATGTGCAGTTGACAATCCTTTTTCAGTCTTTATCGAGTGCGTGACAAGTTTTAAATACCGGCTAGCAGTAGTCCTACATATGCAACATGAACCTTAGGGTACAACAAGCAGGTCAATGGATTTAGACTTGTGTCCAAGTGCAGGTAATGTTACAGTTATAAAATGCAAGTATGTTACAGGAATAAAATGCAATTATACATATTTCATCGACACTGTAAAACCCAACTCCACGTTTGAAATGTAAACCATGAACCATAAGCAGCATGATGGAAGCTTCTCTGAACAGTTGTTCCCCATGATATTCCTTGACGATAGCACATGTCCGCCATCTAGTGTATTGGCCTGGTATTGGCTCATCATTAGGATATGAATCATGAATTGAAAAGCTTGATGCTTTTGGGATGAATATAAAATAAAGAATACAGAATCAATTATCACAGAATATGGTAATGTACAACTTAATTCTACATTACCAAGGAGATACAAAAAAATAATAATGTTGAACTAATATTATATCGTTTTTTACATCAATTTTTTTGCAGATAAACTATTATTTTGCTGCATTTGACAATATTTGATTCAAAATAAAATCCTTATACTGTAAATTTAAAAAATAGCATCCATAGTCGATCTGTAATATCTGTCATAAACTATCTTTATCTTATTGTTCTAATGTAGGTCTGTTGCAGAGTGCAATTGGCAAATATAATTGCTCCTTTCATAATTCAACAGTTACATTAGACACATGATAACACAATTGCATAATTTGGATAAAGCAATCTATGCTTACTTTGAATAAGTGTTAGAAACAAGAACCATTCACCAGTGTTGTGTTCCATGCTGCTGTTACAGAGAGAGGTGAGATAAGAGGAGGGGAGATGTGTTGTATTGTCTGTGCTGCTGCTAGATGAGGTTGTTGTTTTTACCAGAGAGATCACTTCCTCCTCTGACTAAAAAACCCAGCTCTTTTTATTGCTCAGCCTGCTCCGTTTCTCTCCTCTATAGCCCCTCCCACCCCTAACCAGGGAGCTCCTGTGGGAGGGGGAAGCACAAGCACCACACTGCCTGGACCAATCATCATGCAGCACCACCTCTCCATTACATCTTAGTTTCCAAGGCGACAGGCAGGGCCTTTCTCCTGAAAGGCACCGCATCATCACCATCCATCCACCCAGGGCTGGTCGAGAGGCAGCAGTAGCAGGCAGCAAGCAGCAGCCCCGCAGTGGGTCACATCAGGCACCTCCTTCCCTCTCTCTCTCTCTCGCCTCATGTCGCGCTGCAAGTCTCCGCCAACACTCAGGAAAAGGAAAATGGAGTAAGAAGAGAAGAGGAATGTGGTAGGTAGGTGCTGGATTTTTTGTTATGTCTGTGTTTATCTATTTGTGTTGCGTTAGTGCTGTGTTTTACAGGGAGGCAGAAGGGAGGGTTTGTGTGTGTCTAATCCTCTCTAGCAGGCTGATTTAATGGGCTGTTTGCCGTTAGAATGAGAGAAGGAGGCAGTGGAGAAGGGGGAGCCCCTCTGCTTTGTTAAAGGGGCCTGGCCTGCAGAGCTAGGAGGCTGCCTGCCGCATACACAAACACCCTTGTCCCAGCCCTAGCCCCAGCCCCAGCCCTAGCCCCAGTCCTAGCCCCAGCCCTAGCCCCAGCCCCAGCCCTAGCCCCAGCCCTTGTCCCAGCCCTTGTCCCCAGCTGGGATGGACAATAGCCTGATCATTACCTCCTTTGACCAGCCTGTAGGCCCTAGGTATAGGCTGCTACCTCCGTTAGCTTCTGTTCTGTTGCTTTTATGGGATGTGATTGTCATATTCTCCATCCGTCCCTCTAGCATGTGTGAGGTAGGTTCCCTACCCTTCCCTTCCTTTCTGCAGCTGTATTGGAGTGTGTGTGTGTTTTGAGCAGGATGAAACAAAACTCCCAGAGCGTTATTTAGTTAGTTAATACCCCCGGCCCCACCACCCTTTCCTCTCTTCTTAACTCACTGCTTTTCAATCCCACCCTGAAAGGGGGAAGAAGAGAAAGGTTTGGCTGAATGTTGCTACCCAGTAAATGCTGAGCATAGTGGGGTGGGGAGGGGATGCCTTGGTAACTTCATCATCATGGCTCTGGCTTGGCTAGTCTCAGACCTGGGCTCGTTTTTATAAAGCATCTTATCCG
The DNA here is from genome assembly GCF_034236695.1 of Oncorhynchus nerka. Lineage (NCBI taxonomy): Eukaryota > Metazoa > Chordata > Actinopteri > Salmoniformes > Salmonidae > Oncorhynchus > Oncorhynchus nerka. Next base: position 48,895,413 of record NC_088413.1, on the reverse strand, counting down.
GCTCACCTAGGATCAGGTTCCTCCTGTCCAAATAATCATGTTTATTATGATCTAAATGGCTAAACTGATCCTTGATCAGCACACCTTTTCGAGACACTTTATTAATACAGTCCCAGACTGTAGCATCTGTCATCCATCCTCCAGCCACAGCCAGCACAGCTAAAGAGATCTGAGAGGAAGGATGTCCATGTTCACTGTCAGATTCATTATCACAGCATGGGATTAGTACAGCCAGGTCACCCGTGATACAAGTCAGTATTTGACGTCCGTCCATGTCTGAGGATGTCGGGAGAAGACGTAGGTTTTGCTAGGGCATTGTGGACTGCAATGGGCATAAGGATCTGCCTCTGATTCCACAGGTTGCAAGTTCAAATCCAGCAATAGAAAGTTGTTTTTGATATATAATTCTTTTAAGCCTATCCCAAACCTTAACCTTTACCTTAACCACTTGGGGTTAATGCTTAACCTTAAGAATTTGGAGTTAATGCCTGAACTTAACCATGACCTTAAAAATTCTGAGTTACTGGCTAAAGTTAATCTTAAACGCTTCAAAATTTGACGTTTAGAACAACTTTGAAATTTGATGTTTGAGAAACATGGATGAACGTCTAATTCTGACGTGAGACAGTGAGAGCTGGTAGAATTAGTATGGGGCCTGGCTCACTATACATGCTAGGATTCTGGGTTATTATTAGCCTAGCCCGTTGCGCATTCAGTATGTGCTGCAGTCTCCTACGTTGTTAATGTTACAGCCTGGTACAGATCTCGACTGTATGATGTGTTTTGGAGGTGTGGTGTCAGATTCAGGAGCCATTACCGGAGCGAGTCCCCTGTGTCCTTTTCTCCACCTCCTTCCTTCCTCACACCTCTGTTCACCACGGGATGGGAATTAAGTGTGTGTGTGTGTGTGTGTTGGGGTGGGGTCTCACTTGAGGTGGGCTCTCTCTGTCTCTGTCTGTCGGTTTCCACCAGCCCCAGAATCCTATTTGATCCTTTGATGTTGTTATTGTTGCCTCAATCATGACAGGAAAGAGATTAGAGAATGAGTCTGCCCTACTGTTTCCTCATCCTGTTGAAACTCTGTTTCCAGTAGCCTTTATCCTCTCCATCGTTCATTTATCAGATCACTGGGACTGGGCTGATAATGGACAACATTTAATAGAAATAGCACCTAGGGTGTGGCAGTCACCACTGATCACATTCCTACCCTTTTTACACTATCGTGCTGACCCAAAACAAACCCTGCTGGCTTGCATATTCTCTTGATACTTCCAGCAAATATGGTGGATGCATATCTAGGCCAGCTCAGTACATTTTGGTTTGGCTTGACTCAGTTAGGTTAATCATGTGATGTGTGTGTCAGGACACACTAGAATATTAATAGATGGATAGTAGCCTAAAGGAAGGCGTGATTGATTGATTGATTGATTGATTGATAAGGTCAGGGGTTAACAAACTATTGATTGAGATGAAGTAAAGTTTAGACCTCGGGCCATACTATTAAACAACAGCCTGGTGACATTCTGTCAGAATATAGACACACAGTGGTGGAAAAAGTAGCCAATTGTCATACTTGAGTAAAAGTAAAGATACCTTAATAGAAAATGACTCAAGTAAAAGTGAAAGTCACCTAGTAAAATACTACTTGAGTAAAAGTCTTAAAGTATTTGGTTTTGAATATACTTAAGTATCATACTTAAGAATGCCCTGCTAAGCATTCCGAATGTAATGAGTACTTTTGGGTGTCAGGGAAAATGTATGGAGTAAAAAGTACATTATTATTGTTAAATATAAATAGTAAAGTACAGAGACCCAAAAACACTACTTAAGTAGCACATATTTTTACTTAAAAACTTTACACCATTGCATCCACAATATAAGTTGTATAGAAGAGTAACAGATTATCTGCTAAAATAAATACATGAACACAATGCAAATTATGAGTAAGTAAATATGGTGTCTAGTGAGTATCTAGCCAATCTACTATGAGTCAGATTTGTCTGGTTCTTGTCAGTGTTTTGGTCAAGTATTCACTAAGACATGTTGTATTTATATTTGGAGCTCTACACTGAAACAGTGAGAGTGGGTCTAATCAGTGATTCCAAAATAGCACCAGTCAGTCAGAGAGGGTGGAAGGACTGACTGGCCACCATTATCTCTGACTAATGAATTATTGAACAGTGACTGACTGATCCTGCACAAAGCAAAGCAGGCAAGCAGATCTCTGATTGAGCCAAGCCTTGAAATAGCAGATCTGTGTGCATGCGAGTCTGTATGTGTGTGTATACGCGTGTGTGTGTGTGTGTGTGTGTGTGTGTGTGTGTGTGTGTGTGTGTGTGTGTGTGTGTGTGAGAGAGAGAGAGAGATAGATCTCTAAAATCATATTTGAGATTGTGACTTCCATGCGGTCTCCTCTCCTCCATGTCAGAGTGAGCCACTCCCTCCTACTCCTCCACTCCCTCTCTCAGCCAGCCTGGCTCCCTCTCTCAGCCAGCCTGGCTCCCTCTCTCAGCCAGCCTGGCTCCCTCTGCCAAGCTGAGCCTTGCTGGGAGGCTGAAGGGGTTTATACTGTATTGTTGAATGCTGCTGTACCACGACTTCAATTATCCATATGAGGTTACCTTATCTCTGCAACTGAGAACCGAGAACCACATATTGTTCCTCAGAACCCTCTTATATTACTCCCATGTAACATTTCAATGTTTTTGTTTGTTAGGAGAGACAACCTTAAGAGATTGCTCGTCATCCAAATATGATTTTTTCATATTCAATTTTAGAATAAGGCTGTAACGTAACAAAATGTGGGGAAAAAGTCAAGGGGTCTGAATTCTTTCTGAATGCACTATATACAATATTACTATCCAAGAAATGTGAACATGCATTTCAAACATGGACTGGCTTTGACTCATCAGTGATGCCAAGCCAGAGAAAACAACGGTGTGCCACATAAGAGGAGGACTATACTGCGTGCATTGTACAATCTATTCACAAGCAATAATGATGTCAGAGAGAGCTCTCAAGGTTAAAGCCTGCCCTAGCTAACCCATTCTATCACATCTACCTCTTGTTGTCTTTGTACAGTATCTAGAGATACCACTCTTCATACAGAGAAATGCGCCATAATGACCTCAGCCTCTTGCCCCTAGGGCCCTGATCAGAAGAGATCTATCTGTCCCTCTGTAGAGAGAGAGGAGGAGAGGAGGAGGGAGGGAGAGAGTGTAGAGAGATGGAAGGAGAGCAAGAGAGAAGCTGGAACTACTCTACCTGAACCAATGTGGGGGAGAATGCAGCTTCCAACAGAACTGATGTTCCTGCTAGAACTAAGGTGTGATGAAGGTCACACAGAGAATGACCTTTCCCATCACTAGCTACGCTAGCTACTCACAAAAGTTTGTGGACACCCCTTTAAATGAGTGGATTCGGCTATTTCAGCTACACCCGTTGATGACAGATGTATAAAATCGAGCACACAGCCATGCAATCTCCATAGACAACAAATTGGATACCACCTTTCCAACAGGTTAGAGCTGCCCCTGTCAACTGTAAGTGCTGTTATTGTGAAGTGAAAATGTCTAGGAGCAACAATGGCTCAGTCGTGAAGTGGTAGGCCACATAAGCTCACAGAATGTCTCCTCTGAGTGCTGAAGCGCGTAGCACGTAAAAATCGTCTGTCCTCCGTTGCAACACTCACTACCGAGATCCAAACTGCCTCTGGAAGCAACGTCAGCACAATAACTGTTCGTCGGGGGCTTCATGAATTGGGTTTCTATGGCAGAGCAGCCGCACACAGGCTTAAGTACACAATGCATAATGCCAAGCGTCGGCTGGAGAGGTGTAAAGCTTGCCACCAACTGTATAGTAACCAATGCAAAGTAATTGAAGTTGCTAATGTTTTGCCCTCAACAATTGACATTGAATGAATCTTCTGTAATTGTTTAGGTGTTGGCCTACACAGCTAATGGTCCAACCATACCAGTAACTGGTGAGTTACAACAGTACTGGGACCCAGCTAGTACATTTGATTCCTTGGAAGCTGTGGGAACGTATGTTTTTGGTTTCCAATTGGTTCTGGGGACAAAGCCATAAGTTTCCTGACCAGTAAAACGGAATGTTTTTTATACGTTCTGAGAATGGAAGGGTTAATGTTGCCTGTTCTGGGAACATGACTTTTTAGGTAGCAGGAGGGTTCTGAGAACATTTTACTATCGTTCTCTAAATGTTTTCCTGGAATGTATTATTAACGTTCTGAGAACAGAAATGATAAGATTGACATTTTTTAATAACTTCCTTAGCTTTCACTGAATGTTTTCAAAATACTTTTAATAATACTGCTAGCTTATGTTAACAGTTTTGAACTCCAAGCACAGATAGGACACCTGGAAATGAATTTGCTTAGGCATTATTAATCATGCATAAACCTGGATTTTTATTGTGGCACAGAGTCAGTAAGATTCAACCCTTATGATCTTCTGGTAAAACTAAAATCAATAGGTGATAAGGAAACTAACTTAACTTCACCCAAATAAAAATAGTACACTGACAAAACAAAACTCCTACTACTTCCAATTCTCCATATCTACCTTCTCAGGCTCTAGGCCTAGAGCCTGACAGGGTGGTACCGCTTATGACAATATTCCATGTAACTCCTTCACCGAGAAATCTTTCAGCCCCAGGAAACAGCTTCCACAATGATTTGTATCTTCCTGGACCTTCTCTCCACCTTGGCAGTGCCATTTATCACCATAGCTATGAAGCCAACAAAGTCCACCTTCTTAACCTTTAAAATGTCAGGATTCTGCTGGTGAAAGGCAACCGCTGCAGCCTGCAGTGAAGGTCTATCCACCACCATGGACTCTTCAAGTGCACCATTTAACAGCCTGTTTAACAGCTGCTATGCTCTGGATAGCCTTGACTTTGGCCACTTCATTCTCTTTCCCCCTTGTGGGGCACTTGAAAGACCTGGCTTTGTGGTTCCCACCACAGTTGCAACATGTCACATTTTCATCACGTGATCTTTTCCACAACTTGGACATCTCGGCTTCTCCCTTCTGTAAACACTTGATACATGACCAAAAGCTTTACAACGATCACACTGCATTGGTCTTGGGATGAATGCTCTGACTCTGTAGTTAATATACCCTAACTGCACTTGAGTAGGGAGACTCCATATCAACAAAAAAAAAAACAGTTAGACAAAACACTTTTTCTTCATTCACCACACGATTCATCCAACATGCATCAATCGCTCCAGGAATATTTTTCATCTCTTCAACATCTACTTCCCATGAGACTCCAGATATAACCCCCTCGAGGGGTATCCTGTTCCTAAGAGAGAGAGAGAGAGAGAGAGACACACACACACACACACACACACACACGACACTTCAAACTTATCAAATCGGTTGAGACGCAACACACTTTTCTTCTGATCCTCAGAAGCACAAAAAATCTAAAGCAACCCGCCTCTCGTGATCCTCACAGCCTTCACTCTACCCAGCACTCTCTCCACCAGTTTGCATATCTCAAATTGATTCCTCTAGATGGGTAATTCGATCAGCTGCTCCTCATTTACACACCGTACTCTTACAAGATACTTTGTGACATTATCATCACTGTACTCTACTTTGCTCAGTTTTCCTTTCTTTTGGACAATATTCCAATTCTCCTTGATTTTACCACCATTAGATTCAGAATCCACTCCATCATCCGCTTCCGCCATCTTTTTTTTCCTATCCGAGCCATGTTCCAGTTTTTCATTTAAGTCTATTCAAACAGACCCCATTTCAAAGTAAACAAGCACTTATTAAGATCAGGTGTGGCCAATTAGTGGGCACCGGCCAACACACCTGAACACACTTAACAAGATAGAGGCTAGAGAGAGTTTGGTGACGCTGAGAACGGAATGTATATGTTTTTAAATAGCATTCTTAGGATTTTACTAATGTTTTCTTGTGGTTTTTATGGAAAGTTTTCTTAATGTTCTGAGAATATGACTTTAAATAGAACCATTCTGCATCATTCCCAGAACCTTTTGGGAAGGTTGTATGCAAAATAACCTTAGGACAACCATGCTCTCACCAAGCTCTAAGAAACATATCGGAACATTTTGTGCTAGCTGGTTAGTAGCTATACATGCATTAGCTTTGAAACCCTTATGCTCTGTACTGTGTTCAGCTATATTATAGCAAGCTGCTGAAATTGAATTTATTAAAGGAGCAACAAAACAACTGTGCCCTTGCATTATCATTGTAGAATCCAGTGTTTGTTCCCTCTGAATGTTATGATTCATTTTGGGGGCCATAGGACATGTAACATATCTTCCTCATGAATAGTAAATGATTCATCTGTCCTGGACTGCCTGTGCCACAGAGAGATCCTGACAGGATAATAGTCACATTGTTCCCTGTGGGATCCCTATTCCCAACAGCTTGTGACCGGGTTGTGTTCAGTAGAGAGATCGTAGTGAAACGAGGAGGTACTGCATGAATTGTCCAATACAAATGGTTTTCTATTGCAAAATATTGTTCTACATTGTGGCCTACTGAACATGACCCTGGTGTTACTCTCCAAGCCAACAACAGTGTTCACTAGATATTTTATTTGAAGGGGAACTGATGCCCCCCAAATTTCAATATCTTTGAATTCATTATGCATAAAATAGAATAAAAATGTGTGGCCTTATTTCCATATTACCTCTAGAGTTAGATGTATCACCCATAAGTTTCAGTGTACTATTGGATAATAGGTCATGATGTGCCTGCTTGCTCACCACCATACGGAGACATAGTCTCCTCTGCCTTGTCATAGCCACTATGGCCTACACATCTCTGGGTGATGCTTTGGAAATCAGCCCCATATTACGTAACCCAAGTGATGCTGTAGCCATGCATTTGTGAATCATGGGTGGACTGGAAATCGGTTTGAAATGCAATTAAAGGGGCTTAATGTCGATGTTAGAGGCTTTACTGTAACTGCACTCTGCTGCTATTGAAGGCACCAGAGACATGGGGGATTCAACTCCTACCAAGGTGCTCTGGTGTAGGGTTTCTCTCATGACTCCAGGGTGGTTTTATGCTGCTAGAACCCATAGAGAGTAGAGGAAAAGATTTTGAATATGTCCCTAGTGGCACCATATTCCCTGAGTAGTGCACTACTTTTGACCATGTTGGCCCTGGTTGAAAGTTGTGCACTATATAGGGAATAGGGTGGTATTTGGGACAGCTTATGGCTGTTTGATGGGCAGCTGTCTCATATGTGCTTATTAATGATATATACCGGTACTGAACAAAAATATGAACCAACATGTAAAGTGTTGGTCACATGTTTCATGAACTGAAATAAAATATCCCAAAAAGCTTATTTCTCTATAATGTTGTGCCCAAATTTATTTACATCCCTGTTAGTGAGCATTTTGCCTTTACCAAGATAATCCATCCACCTGACAGATGTGGCAGACCAATAAGCTGATTAAAAAGCATGATCATTACACAGGTGCACCTTGTGCTGGGGACAATAAAATACCACTCTAAAATGTGCATTACAAGCATTTCTAGGCATGGTAGAGAGCTTGCCTTGGTCCTGGGCTCACATTTGTTCTCTATAGACTAAATCTGATCATATCCTGGTTATTGTTCTTGATTCAGTGTTAAATAGTCTAATACATGTGTGTGAAAGGGGTTTCAAGCAACCTTCTCTGTCACAGGGGTAATGAGTTTTGATGATAGGCTTGTCTATTCCAACGCTGCAGTATACTGTTATTGTTATTGTTGGCACGTTGTTGTTTTTACCCCTCGGCTGATTCCATGTCACTGCATGAACACTGAACATGACAGGCCTGTCATTTGCATTTGGCAGAAGCCAGGGGAACGAGAGGGTGACAAATTTAGGGACTGCTAATTGAATCATTAAGGGACAGAGTTTTGCAGATTAATCAGAAATGGTGATAAGGCCTAGTTTACAGTGACTGTCACAAAGAATAGTACTCTCACACACACACACACACACTCACTCACTCACTCACTCACTCACTCACTCACTCACTCACTCACTCACTCACTCACTCACTCACTCACTCACTCACTCACTCACTCACTTACTCACTCACTCACTCACTCACTCACTCACTCACTCACTCACTCACTCACTCACTTGTTGTTAGTTTTGGATGATTTGTAGCCTATGAAAGTGTACACATTAAATTAACAACTATGAAATTGTAGTTTGTTCAAGATGTGAGGGCAACATAAGCAGAAACAAAAGCCTTATTGTATTCTTAATGAGGCTTGGTAATTGTTAGTACCATGCCCACTGACTGCCCTGAAGGCTAATATGCTGCAGTGCTCACACTGGTTCTATCTATGTCCTCCTTTGTCTTTATGCCCAACATTGGCAATCCTACTATACAGTAGGAAAAACGGAGTTGCCTTTTAGATGCTGATCTAAGATCAGCTGTTGTTTTAAGTCCTTAACGGCTCAGATTTAGATTGGTGTTAAGGTAATCTAATACTAGATCTGTGGTTATGAGCCCTTTAAGAGGCTGAGGCTGGTCGTTTCCTGACCCTGCCAGGCAGCATACAGCTCACAGCCCAGAGTGAGACAGGGCCTCATTCAGCAAATCAAGCGTAGTGAGGATGATGATGATGGTGTTGATGACACAAGTCTTAGCTCATAGACATCCATATGAATCACAGGGATGGAGTTAAAGTGGTCCAATTCTCATCTGGCCCAGTAAGACAGTAATAAAATGACTTAAAGGATGAGGTTCTGCAGGCAGACAGGATGTCGGTGCCTGACCAATGATTAGCTAATAGGCTCTGATTTACAGGCTCTATTCACTTTGACCCCTTCCATGTTCTGGCTCCCAGTCAATATCTAGCTTAGGCTAAGGCTACCCCCATAACAACACAACGCCTGGTGTTTTTAGTAGGTCAACTATACAGAGAGCGGAGTAGAAAAGACAGGTATACATGGAACACCAGTGAGTTCCATACTGTCCCCCTCTGCATCATCTCAGGGGTGTCATAATAAAGGCCTCGGCAGAAACCTTTGACATGGGCTGTTACTGTCAAGAGGCAGGGGTGGAGAGAGAGAGATGGAGAGAGAGAGATGAAGAGAGAGAGATAGAGAGAGAGAGAGAGAGAGAGAGAGAGAGAGAGAGAGAGGAAGCATGGAGGTTTCAAATGGGAGTGGCTTGGACTTGCAGAGATTCTCTTTCTCTCACTCACTCACTCAGACTCACACGACCACATGGCTGAGGGCAGTGCTAAGCAGTGTCTGTCAATCTGGCCTGGCAGAGAGGCAGGCTGACTGTCAGTCTGACAAACAGAGGGATTGGATACTCTTATCTGGAGCCTGATGTTGCCTGGCCTCTATTTATCCTCACATGGAACTCGGTAAGCTCTGCTCGACTTCTCATGGGATTTCCTTTTTTGGGCTGAGGGTTTGAAATGAGGTATGCTGGGCCATATGGTCAGTGGACTTAGCACATCTGTGGTATGTGATCCCTCATTGTCGGGCCTGGAATTCTTTTGTCAGGAGAGTGTGTAGCCCGTGAACGGAATTGTGTCAGCAGCACTGCCTCTGGATGTTATTATGTGTGTGTGTGTGTGACTGTGTTTTAGCTAAGTGCTATTCTAGCTGCCAATAGTATGTGTTCATATGTGATGCTCAGTCGGGAAGGAGCGCTTCTCAAGGTGCTTTACTAATGTCCTCATTGTAGATGGACCTCAGGGTGGAATGAAGAGCAAAATGGATGCTGTCAGACCAGAGGCATAAATTGCTGCCTGTGCAGTTCTTCGCGCATGGACAGGAGTGTTAGCATTGTACCATGTCTGTGTGAGAGATTGATGAGAGATGGAGGGGGGTAGACAGATCGTTAGAGGAAGAGAGGGAGAGAGAAGGAGAGAGAAGGAGAGAGGGAGAGAAGGAGAGAGGGAGAGCGAGAAGGAGAGGGAGAGCGAGAAGGAGAGGGAGAGAGAATGGAGGGAGATAGCGAATACAGGGAGAGGGAGAGAGAAGGAGAGGGAGAAGGTGAGTGAGAATAGAGAGATGAGAGAGGTGGGTGGAATTGATTTATATTTACAAGGTCTCTCTGTCTGGCCCTGTGTGTGTGTGTGTGTATGTGCATCCATGCGTGCACGCGTTTGTGTATGTGCATTCGTGTGTGTGTGTGTGTGCTTGTGCGCGCGCACGTGCATGTGTATCAGTAGCAGCAGAGGCAGCAGCAGCAATAAAACGGCTTTGTCATCTCCAGGATGAGCAGAGTGATATTTCCAGATGAGACTGAAAGGTCAGGAGGGTAATACAGATGCAGAATTGAGTCATCCTTTTATCGTGTGAGCCACTTCTTATTGGTAGGTTGAGCCATCAGTCAGCGCATAATGTCTTCTCATTGGTAGATGGGAGGCCTCTCACTGTAATAGTGTCATAATAAAGCAGCAGGATGCATCTCCTCATCCAAGCCATTGATTTCCAGTGACGAACTGTTGTGTTTCTCTATTCTATGAACTAATGTTGTTTCCAATCACACTGCTCTGCTGTACTGGTGTAGAGGAAAGTTAACCTTTTGGACAATATTGTTAATCACTGCAACATGGACTGATGTGATAAGTCTATATAATATTTAGTTGTACATACAGTGATATAAATTGACGATAGAGGAGATAGGGTCTGCTCCATTGTTTACATGTTTGTTGATGACCCACTATTTGAGGTTATGTACAGATTTAGAAGCGTGGCTTTAAGGTTTGTTGGGTTTGTAATACAAGAAGAAATGTGTCATACACAGGAGCACATTGTTAATGATGACTGGGATATCATCTAGTGCCTTCTATAGGTCAAAAATATTAGGTATTAGATGTTAAGCCTAGGAATCATTTAGAGAGACGAGGTTCATTTAGACCACTGTAATATGACCTTCCACGCAGGGATGTGCATCTTTCCCTTTGAAGATGATTCCATACTTATCTAGATACATGGGCTCCGACACGATACAGGAACCATACGTTTTAGTTTGAAGTGATTTGGTTTGATTAGAGGAACGAATCGATGCGAGTTAATATAGCACTAACATTTGTTGCATAAACACATTCATTTTCCATTCGAAATTCAAATATGCGGCTCAGTGGATGTGGGCGTGTGCGTGTGTGTGTGTGTGTGTGTGTGTGTGTGTGTAGGCGCCTGAGCTGAGCCATAAGGGAAACAATACCGATTGTTTAAAGCAAAACTACCAAAACCATTGCTGATGGTGAAGCTGAATAATCCAAATAAAGCCCCGAACAGCATGTAGCCTTCCTATAGCATATAGCCTTCCTATAGCATGTAGCCTTCCTATAGCATGTAGCCTTCCTATAGCATGTAGCCTTCTTATAGCATGTAGCCTTCCTATAGCATGTAGCCTTCCTATAGCATGTAGCCTTCCTATAGCATGTAGCCTTCCTATAGCATGTAGCCTTCCTATAGCATGTAGCCTTCTTATAGCATGTAGCCTTCCTATAGCATGTAGCCTTCCTATAGCATATAGCCTTCCTATAGCATGTAGCCTTCCTATAGCATGTAGCCTTCCTATAGCATGTAGCCTTCCTATAGCATGTAGCCTTTCTCAGCATTCTCACCTTTCAGCAGGACTGTAACCTACAACACAAGGCCAAATCTACACTGGAGTCGCTTACAAAGAAGACAGTGAGATGCCAAGTTATAGTTTTGACTTAATCTGCTTGAAAATCTATGACAAGACTTGAATTGCTGTCTATAGCCATGATCTCCAATCCAACACCTTGACAGAGCTTGAAGAATGATGAAAAGAATAATGGTCTAATATTGCACAATCCAAGTGTGTAAAGCTCTTAAAGACTTACCCAAGAAGCTCACAGCTGTAATCACTGCCAAAGATGATTCTAACATGTATTGACTCAGGGAGCTGAATACTTTATTTAATTTACATCAATCTTTTTTTAAATCACATTTTCTTCCACTTTAACATAAGAGTATTTTGTGTAGATTGTTGACAAAAAAACAATTTAATCCCACAATAAAATGTGAAGAATTCCAGGGGGTATGAATACTTTTGCAAGACACTGTATACTGTATATATATATATATTTTTTTTTTGCAATTCGTATGCTATGTTACGAATCCAATTTGTACAATATGTTATGAATTTGTTGTGCTTAAGATCCTTGACTGCATCTTTAATCACTGTCCCCTCTATAATTCTCTTTGATTGTACTAGCAGCAACAACAGTCAGTCAGTCAGTCAGTCAGTCAGTAACTGTCTCCCCAGCTGTTTAAGATGGTACGGAGTGCCCAGCTGTTAGGAGGAGAGGAGAACCAACGACAGGATAAGGGGAAGATTCCAGTTCCTGTTCCTCCTCTGTAAAGGCGTCAGCAAGCTTCAGTTCGGCTGGCGGCTAGCCGAACCGAACAAGTGTGCTTTCATTATCCCCTTAAAACACATTTGCTTGAAAAACTAGAAAAAAGCGGCAATAGTCCATTTTGAGACGCCATAGCCATTATACATTTCCTCAAAAGTCAATTAATCTAAGGTAACTCAAAAAATCTGTAATTAATTTTGATGTTATGGCCGAGGAGATCATAGTCGAGCAATTGACGACTGCGTGGCCAAACACGACTCCAACCACATCATTAAGTTTGCTAACGACACAATGATGAGACAGCCTATAGGGAGGATGTCAGAGACTGCCAGGACAACAACCTCTCTCTCAATGTCAGCAAGACATAGGAGCTGATCGTGGACTATAGGAAAAGGAAGGCCGAACAGGCCCCTCATTAACATCGACAGGACTGAAGTGGAGCGGGTCGAGAGTTTCAAGTTCCTTGGTGTCCACATCGCCAACAAACTGTCATGGTCCAAACACACCAAGACAGTTGTGAAGAGGGCACAACAACACCTTTTTCCCCTCAGGAGACTGAAAAGATTTAGCATGGGTCCTCAGATCCTCAAACAGTTATTCAGCTGCACCATCGAGAACATCCTGACCGGTTGCATCACCGCCTGGTATGGCAACTGCTCAGCATCTGATAATAAGGCGCTAAAGAGGGTAGTGCGTGTGGCCCAGTACATCACTGGGGCCAAGCTTCCTGACATCCAGGACAAATATACTAGGTGGTGTCAGAGGAAGGCCCAAAAAATTGTTAAATACTCCAGTCACCCAAGTTATAGACTGTTCTCTCTGCTACCACACGGCAAGTCTAGGACCAAAAGGCTCCTGAAAACCTCTTATGGCTGCGATCCCCGTACAGCAGGGGTGTCAAAGTCAAATGGACGGAGGGCCAAATAAAAAAATCAGCTACAAGACGAGGGCCGGACTGTTCGAATGTTCATTGAAAAATTTTTAAATGACGCATATAGTCTAGTGAACCTAATTGAACCTACTGAAAACCTAACAAATATATTACAATATGATCAGATAAATAAAGCAATATTTTCTTATGGCTCTGTCAGTAATCTTTAATTTTCAACAGACACAAAAGACAAATTTCCTTTATATAAATATCCCCATAACATGAACATTAAATGAAAGAAACCGGTATTCAAGGCACCATCAGTAGACTATATTTTCTATTTTAGCAAAAGTGGGCTAAATTTACTTCAAAGAAAAAACAATAATAGCAATTTTCTATCATCCACTCAACTGAAATATTTTTAAAATATAATTGGATTGAAATACAAAAAAATAAAGTGCAAAAATCTATTAATCAAAAACAACACTTTGTTTAAGGAGAAGTAACATGCAGTGAAAACAAATATTAAATTTTAACTTTTAAACTTGAACTGAGTAAAAACTCTAAATATGTGATTGCACAGTAATGTTCGCTTGTTTGAGGTTGAGGGTGATACTTGGTGGTGTCCCATCTTTTCCACAAGTTCATCAATGTTCGGGGTAAGGCTCTGAGCTGAAGAAATCCTCAGAATTGAGTGGAGGTGTTCAGCAGTAAGTCGACTTCTGTGTGATGTTTTGTTCAGGTTCATCAAAGAAAACAGTTGTTCACACAGGTATGTGCTGCCAAACATAGACAACGTTTGAGCAGCCTGGATGCGCAGCTGGGGCATTGTGCCGGGGAGGAAACGGGCGAACTCCGCAGCACCCACTGCCGCATATTTTGCCCTCAGTGCATCATTGCATTGGAGGTCAATCAACTCCATTTGGAGGTTTGGTGGTGAGCTTTCCACGTCAACAGCAAATGGGTTACCGAGCAGTTCCAACCTGCTTTTTTGTGCTTCAAAGTCAGCAAATCGGCGTCGAAAGTCAGCGGCAAGCATACCTATTTTATCAGCCAACTGTGTGCTCGGGAACGCACTGGTAGAGAGCTTCTCTTTCATGGTCTGGCAGCTGGGAAAGTGGCTCAAATTTTCTTTCCGCATCTGCGTCTCCCACAGAGTCAGTTTGGTTTTAAATGCCTTCACTGTACTGTACATATCAGAGATGACACGATCCCGACCCTGCAGCTGCAAGTTTATTGCATTCAGATGACTCGTAATGTCACACAGAAAAGCCATTTCACACAGAAACATTTCGTCTCGGAGTTGTGTTGTGTCTTTCCCTTTGCTGTCCAAGAACAGACAAATCTCCTCACGAAGCTCGAAACATCTTTGAAGCACCTTTCCCTGGCTTAGCCATCGCACCTCTGTGTGATAAGGCAAATCACCATGCTCCGTTTCTAACTCCGTCAGAAATGCCTTGAACTGGCGGTGATTCAAACCTTTGGCTCTGATAAAGTTAACTGTGCGCGTGATGATGCTCATTACATGCTCCATTTTCAAGGCTTTACCGCACAACGCTTCCTGGTGTATGATACAATGATAAGCTGTCAGCTCACCTGTCGCGTTTTCCTCTTGCATCTTTTCCCGTATCTTCGCCACCAGTCCGCTCCTGTGTCCACACATCGCAGGTGCTCCGTCGGTTGTCAAACCCACGAGTTTTTCCCAAGGCAGCTCCATCTCATTTACACATCTTGACACCTCTTCATACAAATCATGCCCCGTAGTTGTGCCATGCATAGGACGTAAAGCCAAAAACTCCTCTGTCACGCTTAGGTTGGAGTCCACTCCGCGGATGAAAATTGACAACTGGGCAATGTCAGAAATGTCGGTGCTCTCATCCACAGCCAAGGAATATGCAATAAAATCTTTTCCCTTTTTCACAAGCTGCTCTTTTAGATTGATGGACAACTGGTCTACTCTCTCGGCAATGGTGTTTCTGCTCAGACTCACATTTAAAAAGAGTTGCCTTTTTCTGGGCAAACTTCGTCACAAACTTTAATCATGCAGTTTTTGATGAAATCCCCTCCGTAAATGGCCGGGCTGATTTAGCGATCTCTTCTGCCAAAATAAAACTGGCCTTGACAGCAGCCTGGCCTTGTGATTTGGCTTTTTTGAACAGAGCCTGTCGAGATTTGAGGCCTCGTTTTAATTCCTCTGCCTTTTGTAGCCTTTGTTCCATGTCCATATTCTTGTTTTTGTCCGCGTGTTTCGTTTCATAATGTCGTCTCAGATTATACTCTTTCAGTACCGCCACACTTTCTCCACACAGAAGACACACAGGTTTTCCAGCTACCTTCGTGAACATATACTCCGACTCCCACCTTGTTTGAAACCCCCGGTTCTCAGTATCCACCTTCCGTTTTGCCATTTTTGATGGGTATCTGAAAGTTAATTTTACTGTGATGCTGACGACTGCTGTGCCAATAAATATTGAAATGAAGCAGCCTACTGCTCGGTGCGTCACCTTTGCATTGTGGGAAATGTAGTATTGGTGCGTGTAAAAGATCTGCGGGCTGCCGGCTTGCTGCGGGCCGGTTCTAATAATAAATCAAGATCATCCCAGGGGCCGTAAAAAACCTTCTTGCGGGCCGGATGTGGCCCGCGGGCCTTGACTCTGACATATGTGCCGTACAGGGATCAACATCAGGGAAATTTCAGAGTGAAAATGCAAGTGTCCTACATCCTTCAAAAGATTAGGATCTTGGTAATCAAACTACGTTTAAAATAGCTATTACAGAGAACAAATACCATGCTTTTGTTTGAGAAGAGCAATCAACAACAAAAACATTTTCCACCATGACAGTTTTTACACATTCACATCTGAAGGTAAAATTATGACTTACATTCTGATATCTTGCTCTTATTTCTCTTCCTGAGAGTCCCAGTGATCAAATGAAGTGCTGTTTTCTTTGATAAAATCCATGTTTATAGCTTAAATCGAAACATTTTGTAAACCGTTTGTGCCGTGAATTCCATCTCTATCAATTGTTTTACGGAGCATTCGACGTAATTACACACGGTAAACCATCGTTTATCTAGTCATGGTTGGTTTCAGTGCATTCCTCTGGATGTTTGCAACACAGCCAAACATGATAGTTTTTTTTTTGCGGGGAGTATTGACCGAAGTGAACTGATTTGAAGACAACGAGCAATGACTACCTTGCGCACCAATAATTTTAGCGAAGCTTCGTTGATTGTCTGTATTTCTGCCCAATGATCTTCTTGAAATCTAGCTGGGTAGGTAGCCAATGAGCTGAGGTAAACGCCAGTATGTAATGGTTTTGGGTTGGACCACCATTCCTTGTTTGTAAAGGTACATGTAACGAACTCCATTCTCGCCTTGACTATCAGAGGAGTTGCCGTGACACTTGTTACGCTGAATAAATCAGGTGTGAAGGCGCACCGAAGACACCGTGCGCAGATCCGGCGCAGGATATCCTGGGCCGAAGAGACGCACTAGAGACCAGGAGCGCTGAGCCGGCACAATCTGGTGGATGCGGGCTGTGGATGCGTACCGGAGACACAGTACGTGTAACCACAAAGCATGGTGCCTGAAGGGCCACACGCTCCTCAAAGCGACTGTCTTGCTCCAGACTCCAACCCCTCCAAACTCTTTCGTCCCTCTCCACTGTCAACCACTCCTCACTCAAACGGTCCAAGAATTCCTCCTCGGTCTCGGACTCACCCTTCAGCACCGACACCCCCCCCTAAAAAAAACATTTTGGGGCTGCCTCTCAGGTTTCCGTCATGTCCTCTCCTCCTGACCACGCTGCTCGGTCCGTTTGTGGCGGGATCTTCTGTTACGTCCGTCGTTGGAATGAGACCAAGGTGCAGCGTGGTAGGCGTACATTTGTCTTTTTTTATTAAATGACACCAGAAAAAAGAAAAAAAATACAAAACAAACGTAAAGTTCTGCAGGCTCACCAGCAACTATGCAAAAACAAGATCCCACAACTTAAGGTGGGAAAACGGGCTGCCTAAGTATGATCCCCAATCAGAGACAACGAAAAACAGCTGCCTCTGATTGGGAACCATACTAGGTCAACAAAGAAATAGAAACATAGATTTGCCCACCCAAGTCACACCCTGACCTAACCAAATAGAGAATAAACAAGGCTCTCTAAGGTCAGGGCGTGACACAGACAGACAGACAGTCAGTCAGACAGTTAGGCAGTTAATGTGGGTGGTTTGTGCACATTGTTGGGTCTAACTTTTCCCATGTCTTAAGATAATATTAGAATATGGTCATATGCTCCCCCACAAGACTGCGAGCTGAGCTGTCTGATTAAGAAGCTCTCATTGGTATCTGTAGCTGCTAATATTAGACGTCTGGTTGTAGAACAATGGCTGATCTATTCCCCAGCAGAGCATGAAAGGAACTGCTTATGGATTTGCATCTGAAATTACCCAATTGGCTTCTCTCAGTATAAATGAAACATTCACTGGCAGCACTACAGTTACTAATTAATGTTTCTGTCCTTTCTTCCTTCCTTCCTTCCCTCCTTCCTTACTTCCTTCCTTCCGCCCTGTCCTCCCTACCTCCCTTCATCCATCTCTCCCCCTCTGTCTCTCTGCAGCTGATTGAGAACGGATCTAGCTGTAGGATCTAGCTGTTATTCACCATGATCGCTGCTGTGTCTCCCATGGCCTGTGAGGCTGTCTCGCCAATGATCACCTCCGTCACGCCCACCCTGGAGTCCAGCCCTAAGGAGGAGGAGGAGGCAGGCCTCAGCCCCAGCCAGGGTGGTCTCTGTGGGGAAGGTCTGGCCCAGGAGAGGGACCCGGCCCAGAGGTATCAGAACAAAAAGCCCCCTCCCCTGCACACGGGGGCGGACTGGAAGGTGGTGCTGCACCTGCCTGAGATCGAGACGTGGCTGAGGGCCACTACTGAGAGGGTCCGGGACCTCACATACTCTGTCCACCAGGACTCAGTCAACAAACACGTGGACGTGCATCTAGTGCAGCTGAAGGTGAGTGGGCCTCCACACACTATATACTCTCATCTCATATTCTGGTTTCAGACAGCCTAGTAGCAAGGAACTACCCTGGGCCCGTGGTCACAAAGTGTCTCAGAAAGGCAATGGTGATCTATGGTTGATTTTCACTTTTGAATAAGATTATATGGACAGGGAGATCAGCACTCCTACTCTGAGACCCTTTATGAATATGGGCCCCGGTCCAGATCTGTTTGTGCTGTCTTGGTCCTGAGGTCATTGTCGTTGCCAGACAACAGACCGCACAAACTGATCTGGGACCAGGTTAGCAAAGAACACTGTCAAGTGCAGAATTGTCCAAAATTGGCTTCCCAAGTGGCACAGTGGTCTAAGGCACTGCATTGCAGTGCTAGCTGTGCCACTAGAGATTCTGGGTTCGAATCCAGGCTCTGTCACAGCAGGCCAGGACCGGGAGACCCATGGGACGGCGTACAATTGGCCCAGCGTCGTCCGGGTTAGGGGAGGGTTTGGCCGGCTGGGATGTCCTTGTCCCATCGCGCACTAGCGACTCCTGTGGCGGGCCGGGCGCAGTGCACACTGACATGGTCGCCAGGTGTACGGTGTTTCCTCAGACACATTGGCTCCCGGGTTAAGTGGGCATTGTGTCAACAATCAGTGCGACTTGGTTGGGTTGTGTTTTGGAGGACGCACGGCTCTCGGCCTTCGCCTCTCCCGAGTCCGTACGAGAGTTGAAGAGACGAGACAAGACTCTAACCACCAATTGGATACCACGAAAAAGGGGTAAAAAATCAAATACAAAATTATTTGTCCAACATCACGTCCCAGTATAGTGACCCTGTAGGAGGAAGATGTAATTAGATGTAATGAGGGGAGCTGTACCTTCTCAGTAGCCTTGGAGCTGGACTGGTGGAGCACTATGTAGGGAATAGGATGCCATTTGGGACGTAGCCTCAGATCAATGTTGAGAATCCCTTCTCCCTCCTACCCCAGCACAGCCAGTCCAGGCTGGGGCTGTGGATGATGTGTGCTGATGATTTTGCAGATAGCAGCTATTTTGAAGAAAGTTTTACGTGCAATGATTGTTGTGTGGTTGTTTTATCTGCCTTAGTTGAATGCATTGATTGTAAGTTGCTATTGTTTCATGACTAAAATATAAGGGTGAAAGTAGGCTACTGGGTTGATCAGTGACTGGCTGATCAATCAGCCGATGGTCTTATTGGATTCTGTTAGAAGGTCATGGTGGACCAGCCCTCAACCCTCTAATTAAACAGGAAATGGAGGAACAGAATTAGTTCAGCCAGCCAGCCTCAAAGCACTGGGAAGACTCAATGTGAGTCTCAAATGGCACTGTTACGATTTCCTTTTGGCCCGACAGTCTAGGGGGGATGGTAATGAGACCCGTAACATAACTCATGCAAATTATTATTGTGACAAAGTAAAAGTGTGAACGAAATAACCACGACAACAGAAATCTACCGTCAAACTCCAGGTTTATTTATAAACACACGGTAATGGGGGGAGCAGGAAAAGGGGCTGAGCTGGACCCAAGGAAAGAAACAATAAGTATTCAAAAACACCCCTAAGCTAGACTAGCCTACTTTAACAACAGCTAACTAACTAACCAAAAATACAGTGGGTGGTCCGCCCAGTTCTAACTAGTGTATTTAACAAAGTTCACCTACGGGTAGTGTATGCCCATGGGCGACTTGTCTTGGTTTCCCCCTTTTCCCACCAGCAACAAACAAACACCATAACCAAAAACAATACTCACAGGTGATGA
This sequence comes from Oncorhynchus nerka, assembly GCF_034236695.1. Taxonomy (NCBI): domain Eukaryota; kingdom Metazoa; phylum Chordata; class Actinopteri; order Salmoniformes; family Salmonidae; genus Oncorhynchus; species Oncorhynchus nerka. The sequence continues at coordinate 48,875,396 of NC_088413.1, read as the reverse complement.
CAAAGTGCTATGGAGGTGCTTTAAACAAAAGAGAGGTTAAGACACAAAGCGAGAGTGAAACACAGAGACCTACAGACATGGCATTTACAGAGAGATTGCGCTAGAGATTGAGCTAGAGATTGAGCTAGAGATTGCTCCAGAGCAAACAAATGATGGGGTTTTTAAACCATGGGGAAGGAACTGTGATAGGGTAGGAAATAGGAGGAGGTGTGTCTTCTGATTGATGATTGATTGTTGACTGATTGGGGAGTGATGATTTTCACCTGTGAGGGGAGAAGGAGAGAAACGAAACACACACAGGATACACACACACACAGGATAACTGTATCCGTAACAGGCACCCTATTCCCAAGTGCACTACTTTTGACCAGAGCCCTATGGGCCCTTATTTGGGTTGCAATTTCTGAGGCTGGTAACTCTAATGAACTTATCCTCTGCAGCAGAGGTAACTCTGAGTCTTCCTTTCCTGTGGCGGTCCTCTCCTCATGAGAGCCAGTTTCATCATAGCGCTTGATGGTTTTTGCGACTGCACTTGAAGAAACTTTCAAAGTTCTTGAAATTGTCCGGATTGACTGACCTTCATCTCTTAAAGTAATGATGGACTGCAGTTTCTCCTTGCTTATTTGAGCCGTTCTTGCCATAATATGGACTTGGTATTTTACCAAATAGGGCTATCTTCTGTATTCCAACCCTACCTTGTCACAACACAACTGATTAGCTCAAACAAATGAACTTTTAGCAAGGCACAGCTGTTAATTGAAATGCATTCCAGGTGACTACCTCAAGAAGCTGGTTGAGAGAATACCAAGAGTGTGCAAAGCTGTCATCAAGGCAAAGGGGGGCTATATTTGAAGAATCTCAAATATAAAATATAGTTGGATTTGTTTAACACTTTTTTGGTTATTACATACACTACCATTCAAAAGTATGGAGTCATTTAGAAATGTCCTTGTTTTTGAAAGAGACGCACATTTTTTGTCCATTAAAATAACATCAAATTGATCAGAAATACAGTGTAGACATTGTTAATATTGTAAATGACTCTTGTAGCTGAAAACGGCAGATTTTTAATGGCTGTACGCCTATGTAGATAAGAGGCCCATTATCAGCAACCCTCACTCCTGTGTTCCAATGGCACGTTGTGTTAGCTATCCAAGTTTATAATTTTTAAAGGCTAATTGATCATTAGAAAACACTTTTGCAATTATGTTAGCACAGCTGAAAACTGTTGTCCTGATTAAAGAAGCAATAAAATTTGCCTTGGAACACAGGAGTGATGGTTGCTGATAATGGGCCTCTGTACGCCTATGTAGATATTCCATGAAGATATCTGCCGTTTCCAGCTACAATAGTCATTTACAACATCAACAATGTCTACACCGTTTTTCTGATCAATTTTATATTATTGTAATGGACAAAAAAATGTGCTTTTCTTTCAAAAACAAGGACATTTCCAAGTGACCCCAAACTTTTGAATGGTAGTGTGCATGTGTTATTTCATAGTATTGATGTCTTCACTATTATTGTACAATGGAGAACAATGGAGAAAATAGTAAAAACACTTGAATGAGTTGGTGTGTCCAAACTTTAGTGCAAAATGTCAGAAATCTACTCTGCTGACTTGTTTCTATTACACTCCCGGATGGTAACAAGTATAGAAACTGCTTATTAGTGTACTTCTCAACATGGTGACTTAGATGTAATGTACAGTATATCCAGTCTGTCTTTAGTCTGTTCAAGTCTGGTTCAAATCAACATGTGCTTTTAGCCAACTCGTTGTCATACCATACTAATGCCAAACATGTACAGCAAAACAGTCATAATCAGAGTAGTCAAAACACACTCAGACAGAACAGACAGTTGGTAGACAGTTGGAAGACATTGACAGGCGCTCCCGTAGCTGTCGTACAGCCTAAACCACCGGTCTGTCTCTCTCCTCTCTGTGTGGATATCACAAACAGACCGACAGTGTTGAAAGCTCATCTGTGGACTGTGATATATATATATATATATATATATATATATATATATATATATATATATATATATAGAAAGGTTTCTGTCAGTGTGCCTGCTCAATAATCCTCCTCAATAATCACCTCACCATAAGACGCCATTTGCGACACCACAGACCGTGATGATGTAGGCTAATGTTGGTATGAATGGTGCTAATAGGTGGACGTTACTTATCTCTTTTCAGCCGGTGTCCTCTCAATCATAATAGACCGTCTTCAGGGGGAGTCTTGTCACTCTGTACACTATATAGAGACTGAGTACGAGTATTAGATTGTATGAAGGATACAGAGGACACAATGTGAATGATGTAATGTCTCAAGTAGAAAAGATGCCTGATACCGTGTCTGTGTACACATTACTGAGGTGTTTTAGTTTAGAATCATCTCCGTGAAGTGATGCATTTACCTGAAAATATCCTGAAGAAGGATTATGGTAGATTTGGTTACATACGTATACAGTATTCTATTTATTGTTTTGACAAAAGAAGGTTGCCTTAGAATAATGTTAATGGGGGGAACAGCATTACACCTGTGTTTATAGATGGATGTGGGCTCTGGTCAAAAAGGATTTACCATAAGGCTCTGGTCAAAAGTAGTGCACTATATAGGGAATAGGGTGCCATTTGGGATGTATACTTTGTCAATAGTGTGCCTGCATGAAGGATCAAAGGCAAATGAAATGACCATGCCTAAATTGTTCAAACTGTACCCTTCCATAATCCCTTCCTAACCCTAGAGTCGTGTCTTTGGCTATGCCGGATTAAGTGATATGACATGCCACAAAATAATATTTATAGAGCTGTTATCTTCCGAAGAAACTCTTAAAGACCTAGTAATATTTCACATCAATAGCAGTCAATATTAATCGTGACCTTATTTCAGTCTCATCTGAAAGTTGTAAATTCTTGGTTATCTTCACGAACCCTGGCTAACAAGTTGAATCAGCAATACAAAATTGGGTTTAATTATTTATTTACTAAATACCTAACTAATCACACAAAATTACATATACACAAAATGAATCATACCTTGATTACAAATGATGTCATAAAGGAAAACGTCCCTAGCGGACGGAACAGATATGACAGCTGGTTACACAAAGAAAGTGGGTTGGGTTTGAGTGAAAGAGCAGGAAGACTGAAGAACAAAGGGAGAAGCGATGTCTCTTTTGGGCCGTAGGCAGCTACTCTATCGTAAATACAGAAACTTATGCATTCTAAATTACCGCCCATTTGGAAAAGGAAAATGCAATAAATATTTAATCTGATCTGCGCTTCGGTAGGTTGGTCGTAGATGCTGGTCGTGTTGGCCAACAGAGATCTTCCTGTCCTCGGAAGAAAGTCTCTGGTGGTGAATTGGATACATTGTAGTAACGTTGTTGTGTGGTAGACGGGATACTCTGTCTGTTCTTTCCTAGCCCACGTTTGCAGCTGCTGTTGCTAACTCAACGGCTAGGAGGTATCACTTCTGTAGTGAATAAGAGTTCAAAATTCATACCATTCGCAACCAAAGCTCACGCTGAGGTTGGCTTCGTTCTGTAGTTATTATCTGAATCCTTCTGACATCGGATCGTTATCCTAATGTACCCGGAACCGCTATTATATTGTCGTCAAGGCTTTATATAGGAAGGGAGAGGAGGGCGTGTTTCATAGTTTATAACCAATGTCTCTTCACGTGGGCGGGCCACTGAGTCGGGCCTAATTCACTCATGAAAACCCAATTCTCACATTTTAGAAGCTAAAATCACATTTCATCCCCTCACAAATAATTTCATATTCAAACAATTCCATGTGAATCTGATAGCTATAATGTGTAGACTTTCCACTGTACAGTTTATGTCATCCTATCATTGATGATGTCTAATCTCATGACAACCGAACTGACATCATATTCATTAAGGACCTGAACATTCATTTCCCCCCACCTTCTGATGTTCCCAGAATCTCTATGTTAACCAAGGGATTTTCAATAGTCACATCAGTAGGGTAGAGAGAGGAAAAGGGGGGGGGGGGATATTTATGACTGTCATAAACCTACCCCCAGGCCAGCGTCATAACACTAGTCTTGGATTATGTAATCCCTATTCAGTCAATTTTGCACTTTTCAAATCATATCACTTCAGCATGAATGGACAAATGTCCATTTCTCTTATCAATGCACTGATTAGGCCTATCTTTGAGTATTAACTTTTAGATCTACAGTAAAGTTGGTCCTTTGTTAAAATGCAGTCTTTGTGAACAGTTTTAGTGCAGGAGATAATGCTGGTGTTTATTACTAGATTAATTATGGTAGAGTGAGATGCTCTCCAGTGGCTAACCCCTGGGGCTTAATACTGTGCTGCCTGGCTGGCTGGCTGGCTGGCTGCCTGGCTGGCTGGCTGCTATTATCTTGCTCATCCCCACCTGCTGAGATGTTCCCGCTAATCACTGGGCATATTTTATGTGGGATTGAGATTCACGTCATAGATTATCATTGAGGCTTGAGCTGCACAAATGGGAGAGGCCCATGTCACTCTGATAATAGAGTTTAGAGATTATAATAGAGATTACATTTCATTTATAGAGCATCCGCACTAAAGACATTTTTATGCTATTTTAAAAACAAAAGTTTGGTCAGTGTGTGTCTCTTATGCAATCACAGCTAACATTGAGACTTCTGCTGCAGGAATGGGAGAGGGGCGAGGCCCATGTTATTGTGCGACTAAGTGAAACACACAGAGAGAGCGGACGATGCTAGCTAGTCTCCCTGATGGTGTGAGGTCTTTATATAGCCCTTCCTCTCCTCTCTGCTGTTTCTGGATACTGTGAATAAAACATGCCTTTGGCGTGACAAAGAGAGGGAAGGCTTCCTGTTAGAACACACACTCACAAACTGCAGCATCATCTCTAAGAGCTTTCACCTCTCGTAAGGTTACCTCTGTTTACGCACCGAAATATTCACAGGGAGAAAGAAAAGGCAGTAAGAGAGAGAGTGTGTGTGTCCGTGTGTGTGTGTGTGTGCCTCATTTGTCCTGTTAGTGCTGCTGAGTCATCATGTATTCCAGTTTTTGGACCAGTCAGAGAGGCGTAGTCAGTCCGACTGTCCCAACCTTCACGTTGACCTTTGGCATTATAAAGGACACACTGGTGACCTGAAACTTTGGACACTACTTTCGACCAGGGAATGGAAGTAGTGCACTATATAGGAAACAGAGTGCCATTTCGGATGCACCCATGCTTGCTTACAGACAGACCTCTCCATTCTCTAGTTGAAGCTGTGCATTGTCTGTCTGGAGAATGCTGAACATGTGACATCCTGAGTCAGTGTCTGGTCCCGTATTCACAAAGCGAGTAGGATCGCTGATTTAGGATCGCTGATCTAGGATCGGTTTTGCCTTTCACGTCGTGATGAACAGGACAAGGAGGACCTGACCCTAGATCAGCTCTATGAGACGCATTGTGGATACAGGCCCTTGTTGTGAGAGTGAGTGACTGATCTCTTTGTTGCGGTGGTTGGCTTCCTATGAGAAAGTGACGCAGCCCGGTTGACGTATTGCCTGGCCAGGGCTCCACTGCCTCTTGCTCTGTGTGTCATTGATACCGTTGTGTTCCCAGCTAAATATTTTCTCCTCAAACAAGAGTACAATGGTCTTGCTGCTCTCAAAGGTGTCTTACGACAGCGATGAAGGACGTTGCGTTGTTGATATGGTATGTGCTTCTTGAGGACACCCGTAGCGGTGAAACTAGTATGCAGTTATGAAGCTGTAAATATATTGAATAGAAGTTATTTAAATGAGCGTTGTGGTTCAAATGTAGATGGCGGGAATTGCGGTTGATCTACTGTTTGATCTTGAGACGATCAGAAATGATCCTTGTCATGCGTTTCTCTTTAGAGGCATTTCTATAGCACTCTCTTTCTCACTCTCAGCTGTTATAGGGGATGACATCATGCTTTTTCATCTGCCAATCCTGTTATTGGCCCAGTAGGTTTCATTTCCTCCTCTGTGCCTTTCAGTCAAATCTCTTAATCTCCCTTCAAATCTCCCTCCATCTATTTAAAACGTACCGTTAGAACCCAAGACCTGACCAACATCTCCACTGTAAGCAATATGCTGTAACAACATCGGACACAGGACATTCTGTTAGCTGCATTCTGGGGACTATTCCTATTTCTAACTGGGTCTTTCAGGATGAGCGTGTCTGTTTTGATTCAAAGTCTGTTTGGGTTCAATGGTAAAGTCTGCCATCTAGTGGGGTTTGGTGGACATGTTACAATGTTATAATATTCACTTTTCATCATTCCAGTAGGTGGCACATCTGAAGACCGACAGACAATTGATTTTGACTGAATTTGAAACTTCACTTTGATATTTTAACTTTGAAATATAATCATGTGCACTGTATCTGAATTGACTGAATTGTATTGTACACAAAGCATGTTGATGCTGAAATGTTTGTTGTCTACTACTGTTTATATGTACAGTTGAAGTCGGAAGTTTTACATACACCTTAGCCAAATACACTGCTCAAAAAAATTAAGGGAACACTAAAATAACACATCCTAGATCTGAATGAATGAAATATTCTTATTAAATACTTTTTTCTTTACATAGTTGAATGTGCTGACAACAAAATCACACAAAAATGATCAATGGAGGTCTGGATTTGGAGTCACACTCAAAATTAAAGTTGAAAACCACACTACAGGCTGATCCAACTTTGATGTAATGTCCTTAAAACAAGTCAAAATGAGGCTCAGTAGTGTGTGTGGCCTCCACGTGCCTGTATGACCTCCCTACAACGCCTGGGCATGCTCCTGATGAGGTGGCGGATGGTCTCCTGAGGGATCTCCTCCCAGACCTGGCCTAAAGCATCCGCCAACTCCTGGACAGTCTGTGGTGCAACGTGATGTTGGTGGATGGAGCGAGACATGATGTCCCAGATGTGCTCAATTGGATTCAGGTCTGGGGAACGGGCAGTCCATAGCATCAATGCCTTCCTCTTGCAGGAACTGCTGACACACTCCAGCCACATGAGGTCTAGCATTGTCTTGCATTAGGAGGAACCTAGGGCCAACCGCACCAGCATATGGTCTCACAAGGGGTCTGAGGATCTCATCTCGGTACCTAATGGCAGTCAGGCTACCTCTGGCGAGCACATGGAGGGCTGTGCGGCCCCCCAAAGAAATGCCACCCTACACCATGACTGACCCACCGCCAAACCGGTCATGCTGGAGGATGTTGCAGGCAGCAGAACGTTCTCCACGGCATCTCCAGACTCTGTCACGTCTGTCACATGTGCTCAGTGTGAACCTGCTTTCATCTGTGAAGAGCACAGGGCGCCAGTGGCGAATTTGCCAATCTTGGGGTTCTCTGGCAAATGCCAAACATCCTGCATGGTGTTGGGCTGTAAAGCACAACCCCCACCTGTGGATGTCAGGCCCTCATACCACCCTCATAGAGTCTGTTTCTGACCGTTTGTGCAGACACATGCACATTTGTGGCCTGCTGGAGGTAATTTTGCAGGGCTTTGGCAGTGCTCCTCCTGCTCCTCCTTGCACAAAGGCGGAGGTAGCGGTCCTGCTGCTGGGTTGTTGCCCTCCTACGGCTTCCTCCACGTCTCCTGATGTACTGTCCTGTCTCCTGGTAGCGCCTCCATGCTCTGGACACTACGCTGACAGACACAGCAAACCTTCTTGCCACAGTTCGCATTGATGTGCCATCCTGGATGAGCTGCACTACCTGAGCCACTTGTGTGGGTTGTAGACTCCGTCTCATGCTACCACTAGAGTGAAAGCACCACCAGCATTCAAAAGTGACCAAAACATCAGCCAGGAAGCATAGGAACTGAGAAGTGGTCTGTGGTCACCACCTGCAGAACCACTCCTTTATTGGGGGTGTCTTGCTAATTGCCTATAATTTCCACCTGTTGTCTATTCCATTTGCACAACAGCATGTGAAATTTATTGTCAATCAGTGTTGCTTCCTAAGTTTACAGTTTGATTTCACAGAAGTGTGATTGACTTACATTGTGTTGTTTAAGTATTCCCTTTATTTTTTTGAGCAGTGTACATTTAAACTCAGTTTTTCACAATTCCTGACATTTAATCCTCATAACAATTCCCTATCTTAGGTCAGTTAGGATCACCACTTTATTTTAAGAATGTGAAATGTCAGAATAATAGTAGAGAGAATGATGTAATTTCAGCTTTTACTTATTTCATCACATTCCCAGTGGGTCAGAAGTTTACATACACTCAATCAGTATTTGGTAGCATTGCCTTTAAATTGTTTTATTTGGGTCTAATGTTTCGGGTAGCCTTCCACAAGCTTCCCACAATAAGTGGGGTGAATTTTGGCCCATTCCTCCTGACAGAGCTGGTGTAACTGAGTCAGGTTTGTATGCCTCCTTGCTCGCACACACTTTTTCAGTTCTGCCCACAAATTTTCTATAGGATTGAGGTCAGGGCTTTGTGATGGCCACTCCAATACCTTGACTTTGTTGTCCTTAAGCCATTTTGCCACAACTTTTGAAGTATGATTGGGGTCATTGTCCATTTGGAAGACCCATTTGCAACCAAGCTTTAACTTCCTGACTGATGTCTTGAGATGTTGCTTCAATACATCCACATACTTTTCCTACCTCATGATGCCATCTATTTTGTGAAGTGCACCAGTCCCTCCTGCAGCAAAGCACCCCCACAACATGATGCTATCAACCCCATGCTTCACGGTTGGGATGGTGTTCTTCGGCTTGCAAGCCTCCCTCTTTTTCCTCCAAACATAACAATGGTCATTATGTCCAAACAGTTATATTTTTGTTTCATCAGTCAGAGGACATTTCTCCAAAAAGTACGATCTTTGTCCCCATGTGCAGTAGCAAACCATAGTCTGTCTTTTTTATGGCGGTTTTGGAGCAGTGGCTTCTTCCTTGCTGAGCCGCCTTTCAGGTTATATATATAGGACTTGTTTTACTGTGGATATAGATACTTTTGTACCTGTTTCCTCCAGCATCTTCACAAGGTCCTTTGCTGTTGTTCTGGGATTGATTTGCACTTTTAGCAACAAAGTACGTTCATCTCTAGGAGACAGAACTTCCTGAGTTGTTTGACGGCTGCGTGGTCCCATGGTGTTTATACTTGTGTACTATTGTTTGTACAGATGAACGTGGTACCTTCAGGTGTTTGGATATTGCTCCCAAGGATGAACCAGACTTGTGGAGGTCTACAATTTTTTCTGAGGTCTTGGCTGATTTCTTTTGATTTTCCTATGATGTCAAGCAAAGAGGCACTGAGTTTGAAGGTAGGCCTTCAAATACATCCACAGGTACACTTCCAATTGGCTCAAATGATGTAAATTAGCCTGTAAATCAGAAGCTTATAATGCAATGACACCATTTTCTGAAATTTTCCAAGCTGAATGTAAACTTCTGACCCACTGGAATTTTGATACAGTGAATTATAAGTGAAATAATCTGTCTGTAAACAATTTTTGAAAAAATTACTTGTGTCATGCACAAAGTAGATGTCCTATCCGACTTGCCAAAACTATAGTTTATTAACAAGACATTTTTGGAGTGGTTGAAAACTTAGTTTGAATGACTCCAACCTAAGTGTATGTAAACTTCAGACTTCAACTGTAGAGCTCCATGAACAATTATAGCACACAGATGCCCATTCATCATTCCATATCTAATGTTCTCTCCTGATTTTTGCATTACCCTTTCAAGGATTACCTTTGTGACTGTTTAAAGGTCTGCTAAAAAAGACTACGTTCTAGCATCTATCCCCATCATCCCAGCCTGCGTTTCCTGCATCTCTGCCCTTGTCTGCTGTCTATATTTAGGAGGCCTGTCTTTGTCCTGACCTTGCCATTGTATCATGGAAGAGTTATTCAGTTATAACCATGGGACATAGACCCTGGTGGAGCCAGCCCATGACAGTTATGATAAAGATACAAGTAAAGGATCGACCCTCTGCGTATAACTTGATTAAGTGGACCGCTTAAGCAATCTGTTATGCTACAAGACTTGACATCATGGTGATGGGTGAGAAATGAAGGAGGTTGTTACTATAGTGATACTTTCATTGTGTGTTTGGAAAGAATTCTGCTGTTAATGTAGACAATATGTGAGTGAAGGGAAGTCGATGTTTAGACTGCCCTTAGGTGTTACATAGCTGTTATATCACCCAGTCTCAGTCATAGAGCCTCGCTTAGACCTGGCAACTGCATGTAGCAGCTGCATGTATGCGTGGTGTGTGTGTGTGTGTGTGTGTGTGTGTGTGTGTGTGTGTGTGTGTGTGTGTGTGTGTGTGTGTGTGTGTGTGTGTGTGTGTGTGTGTGTGTGTGTGTGTGTGTGTGTGTGTGTGTGTGTGTGTGTGTGTGTGTGTGTGCGTGCGTGTGCGTGTGCGTGTGAAGAGAGAGAAACACAACTGTGATACAGCCAAGTAATGTGATCACACACTTTCCAATACACACACACAAACACACGCACACATACACACACACACACACACAAACACACACCGGCGCAGACATACAGAGACGCCTCAGTGGGAGACAGTTCAAACTCCCATAGTTTTATTTATACTCTAGGATCAGTGTTCAACGAGGTGGCTTGCAGCTGTTTGTAAAACTGTATTTCTAGTGATGTAATCCCAGCGCCGCGGAGAATCCCAGGAATTCAACCATCTCATGTCTCTCTGCAACAAGTGTGTGTGTGTGTGTGTGTGTGTGTCTGTGTGTGTGTGTGTTTTTGCATGCAGATCTGGCTTTGTGAGGTTGTGTGTGCTTCCATTGGTATTGCTGGTAAAGGCTAGTTTATGGTGTTTGGCTAGCTGCGTACCTTTACATAGCAACATTAACACCCTGTTAGTTCAGGCTCCACAAAGGAAAAGCTACGTTACAACGTAAGCTGTGACTACTGAGGGCGCCAATGGCAAAACATGTGGTAATAATGTTATTTGTTATAAACTGGATGGTTCGAGCCCTGAATGCTGATTGGCTGTATATCATCGGCATATCAGGCCGTATACCACGGGCATGACAAAACATGTATTTTTACTCTTCTAATTACATTGGTAACCAGTTTATAATAACGATAAGGCACCTCTGGGGTTTGTGATATATGTCCAATATACCCCGGCTAAGGGCTGTGTCCAGGCACTCCGCGTTGCATCGTGCGAAAGAACAACACTTAGCCGTGGTATATTGGCCATATACCATACCCCCTCGGGCCTTATTGCTTAATTATAGCATGTACAGAGATTGCTTGCACAAACCTGCCATGCAGTATAAGAGATGTGTGATGTCACCTTCTACCGTTTTGCATGAACTTCTTTGCAAAGTTATGCAACAACATTTGAAACAAGGGATTTAACAAACAAGGACTAGAATCACAGGGCATTAGAAATGACTCAGATACCCTTGAACTCCCCCTACACCCCCTCTACACCCCACCCACTGCCCCCTGTGGCAGCTGCACCCACTTGGCGGGGGGTTGGGTTAACTCAGAGAGGAGGGTGAGGTCAAAGCCTAAAATAACCCCCCTAGTGTTGTGAGAGGGGAGGGAGCCCAACCCTGTCCTTCTCCTCCAGTGAGAGATTCAGGTCAGTTTGGATAGAGAGAGACACTCACACCAACCAGAACCTTCTACATGATAGACAAGCTCTGATACCAGTAGTCAGAGGTATTGAACACAGCTAGACAGTATTGGTTGACTTTGCTTTGAATTAAACTTTCATCAGAATAGTGTAGAGGAAAACCCAGAGACTATCTCACGTCTGTGACAGGTAAGGCTGGCTAGAACCGTTGGATTTGGAAAATATGTGAAGGAATTGTTAATGAATGGGTTGTATAACCACATGATCTTTGAACAGGATGTGTTCTGTAAAGAGGCCTCTGGACAATATTTGATTCAGAATGGTCAGATAATCGTGATGGTGGTTTACTGTGTTTGGGGATAGTTAACGTTATCGCAATTACAGTGGACTTTATACTAGTGAACAAAAGTGTGTGTGTGTGTGTGTGTGTGTGTGCCTTTGTCATCAAAGTCAGTCGTGAGCATGCTGCAAAGTGACAGCAGTGCAATACCTTTAAACAGCAGTGAAATGTCATGAGTTTCTTTTAAGTAGCTTCAATTATTCAACATCTTTTCAAATGCTAACCAGAGCCATAGGGTATTCACTTTGAAGGGTTGCTTTTAATTCATGATGTTTTTGTCTGTTATCTTGTGAATATAAATCTGCTGCGTATCGAAGACCCATACATAACTAATTGCATTGGATTTGTAGGTCTTTGTAGCAATTGTGTGGTTAGTAATAATAGGACATATTGCATAGCTGATAACACTTAGACATGATAGTTTCACCTTATATACCCTATTGACAGGTTAGCTGACAGGTCATACAGCGGCAGGGTAGCCTAGTGGTTAGAGCGTTGGACTAGTAACCGCAAGGTTGCAAGTTCAAACCCCTGAGCTGGCAAGGTACAAATCTGTCGTTCTGCCCCTGAACAGGCAGTTAACCCACTGTTCCTAGGCCTTCATTGAAAATAAGAATTTGTTCTTAACTGACTTGCCTAGTTAAATAAAGGTAAAATAAAAATAAATACTTTAATGGAGTGTTAGCTGGAGGTGAACTGCTGTTGAAAGACTTACCAGGAAATACATTTTATGATCCTTCCCTGATATTTTGACCCATTCTGTATTCCCCTGCGACCAGTACTGTACTGTATGTTTATTTTGGAGTTGAGTGGAGCCCAGTCAATCGATGGTAGTGGTGCGTTGGCTATGTGTTTGACCTACATTCAGAGATGCCGTGTTATTTGGAGACCAGGAAGCGACAGAGCCAAGATACCTCTGGCACAGGAACCACAGCCATGTTCTGTTGTTAGACCTGTTGTTATGGAGACCCTGCCTGCCTGGCACTGGGGTACAGGACAGGTCAAGTGCACGTTCAATTCATTTTTTTACCTGATCTAAATAGAGCCTTTGACGGTCATTCCATTTTGTCAGCTGGTTATTGTCATGTAAAAGCCTCTCAGTCTCACGGTAATTGACCGTTAATTAACATAAACATGTTTAGCATCTCCAGGCCTCCACGCTTACGAGCCACATACACGCTTTTGGAACATCTACATTAAAACAAGTATAATTCATCAATTTATTATACACCATCACACAAAAAAATCCATGATTAATTCTAGGCAGGTCTAAAGAGACATTACGATAGGAAGAAAATTGATTCCAGAAGAGCAGAATATGAGTTGGTCTACTGTATGTTATCTGGCTATGCTCCATGCCATGGGGCTGTAAGGCTTGTTCATTTAGCAGACAAGATATGCTAATAAGTCCTGTGACATTATTTTTTTTTATATGATTTTATAGTAAGAAGAATATTATTGAACTTAGATTAATAAAATGGAAAGGATATTTTCCCCATTCCGGAGCGAGTGCGCATATGAAGTGACTATGTTGAGCGTAAAAGTGATCATTTGAAACAGGTCCTGTATGCTAGATTTAGAGTTATTTGGCAACTTTGGTTGTGAATGATACAAACCTTGTCTTAGAATGTCTTAGAAATCAAGACATATATGGGCTGCATGATGCGACTATAGACTATTGATGATTTGAGAAAGTTCCAAAAAAAAGCTTGCTCTCTTAAAAACACTATACTGTTTTGATGATAAGTGTTTAAGTGATTTTCGATTGCATTTTGCATTGATTTAAGAGTGGTTAGAGGGACAATAGAGCCATGAGTACCAGGCCATTAGGACCTGATGGTACTACCAACGTATGTTCAGAGTGCATAAAAGGAGATTACTGTGAACAGTCACAAAGAATTTAACTGCGGTCAGCGGCCTACTGCGGCCTAACCTACTGCGGCCTAGCCTACTGCGGCCTAACCTACTGCTGTTATGATCATCTCCTCAATAACCTTCCACTCTGATGTAAACAGCTTTCAGTTGTTTCCTGGTAGGAATCTGGTCTGGTGTTAGGGTAGGAGGGCATCTGTCAAAGTGTTGGGTAGGAACGCATCTGTCATAGTGAGTCAGCAGCTGATTCCAACACTGTCCCCGATTCTCACCCCAGGACTGGTGGAGGGGGTAAAGGTCAACCAGAGCCTGACTAAACAGATGCGGCCAAACGTGGGCTGTGGTGCTGCAGTAGAAACTCATTTATTCAATATCAGTAATATGGCAGCCATCCAAGATGGCTTATTGAAACCCCTCAGAACAAGGCTCTGGGGTGAAGTTGTCCCTAGGTACACATCTAGGGTGAGTTTCCTCTCCCCAAATCCTAACCTTAACTGTTAGTGAGAGAATGTCAAAATTGACTCAAGATCACTGTCTTGGCGAAACTTCACCCTAGTCCTTGAACTAGAGGAAAGAGGAAGAGGAAGTGGCTCTCTTGGAGATGAGATGTCTCAGCAGTATTTTCAGCAGCAGAGCTGAGGGTGAGGAGAGGTTTTAAGAAGGCTGTTGGAAGGCTGAATATTGCCCTGCCCATCCCAGCCTGCATTGTGCCCTCAGCACCATGGTGACAGGGTGGGAGTTAGGCAGGCTTAGACAGACACTATTATTCTGTTCCTGAGATAGACCAGTATTACCCTGGGTGTCGCTGCACTGACATGCTGCCAGTCCTCCCCTTCGTTTCATATCAAATATCATTGGTCGGAGGAGATATAGGAGGACGGGCTCATTTTAATGGCTGGAATGGAATGAATGGGTATGGTACCAAACACATCAAACACACAGAAACAACGTGTTTGACTCTGTTCCATTACAATGAGCCCGTCCTCCTATAGCTCCTCCTACCAGCCTCCTCTGGTACAGTATGAGTCTGGCTTGACAGTCCAGTCCTGGCCAGGCTGGGCCAGCAGCTGTGGTAGGGAGGGGCTGGGTGGGACGGGGTCAGTTGTCATGGAGTTGTCATTGTGCCGAGACTGACCAGTTAGGTCCAGATCAGACGAGCTGTCACTGGTACATTTGGTATTCGCGCCCTATTGAATGCTGACTATGTCCATGCAACCATGTTGTCAGTACTAACCATGAGCCACCTGCTTCTATTCAGGAAATGGTTAGCATTGACTAAGAGTCATATGCTACCGTGGAAGTGGATGGTGCCATCAGTAATGGTAGGCCATGGTTGTCTATGTGTTCTCAAGGGTATCCATTTTCTCTGCAATGTGTGTAGATATAAATACTCCATTCTTGTGACTTTGACTCATATTTTAAAGATGGAACTTAAATGACTTAATCGTCACCTGCTTCTGCTTTTACTGTCCTGGCAGTGGGACTCACAATCCTAACATGTTTGTCTGCTCCGTATTGAGTCTGATAACTTCCAAGTTTATTTCGAGATTTGTTGTTGTTGTTGTTGTTGTTGTAGTTCAGCATATGCAAAGACTTCTCATCTCAGGATTGATTTCTCTCCGGTTCTCCTAAAAACTATGTGACATGCCGAGTCCACTTCAGGGTGCGTACACTGGCAGCCTATAGATACTTTGATGGAAATGTGTACGTTTTGTATTGCGTGAAAAAGAGTGAGCTAGCAGTTACATTAGTGATGTCATTCCTGTGTAATTACATCTGTAAGTGTAACACGTATTGTGGTAAATAGTGAAAACTCTTTGTTATACTGCAAGTTTATTTTGTAGTTGAGCATATAAAAACACTTGTCTTTGTAGGAGATGTTAGGATTTCTTTCTCTCTGGTTCTCTTAAAACTTGTGTGTGTGTGTGTGTGTGTGTGTGTGTGTGTGTGTGTGTGTGTGTGTGTGTGTGTGTGTGTGTGTGTGTAGGACATTTGCGAGGACATCTCGGACCATGTAGAGCAGATCCACGCGTTGCTGGAGACCGAGTTCTCCCTGAAGCTGCTGTCCTACTCTGTGAACATCATCGTGGACATCCGCTGTGTCCAGCTGCTGTGGCACCAGCTCCGTGTCTCTGTCCTGGTACTGAAGGAGAGGCTGCTGCAGGGCCTCCAGGACTCCAACGGAAACTACACCCGACAGACAGACATCCTCCAGGCCTTCTCCCAGGACCACGACCAGGTAAATAGTACACACAACCTCTGCTACAACTGTACATGTACTACTACTGTACAGTTCTACACAACTATAGCTAGCCTGAACTACACCCAACAGATTTATATAGGCTACACAACCCTGGCATGCACTAGTCTACAATACACACAACAGCTTTTTGTTTGGGGGGGGGTTTCAATTTTTTATTGAATAAGCATAAAGAACACTTGTACAAAATGATAACGGCAAATTAAACAATTGATTGAAAGATACATTTGTACAGTATGGTATCCAGTTCATAAATCTCTGTTCCTCTTCGTTGTTAATGATCACCATGTCTGCAAGTTTTGGCTTGACTGGTGACATCCCCCGGCGGTTTAAGTTAATATAGACCAATAAAAAACTAAAACTAAAACAAAATCACTTTTGCAGGTAAGAAAAAAAAGAAAAAAGAAAGAGTTACAAACCTCTCTGCCAATAACAGCTAGTTTATTTTTCAGATTACATATCCCAGTCCCTCCCCACTCAGGGCATGCCCAGACAGTCCTAGCAAAATTATGGCTTGAGAAATAGTTTTTTGCTAAAAAGCTATTTTTGTTTCTTTTTTTAAACAATTTTATGGAAAACTATTGCAGTAAGGTACTTAATTGTTACCCAGAAATGATGTTATATTGAGATAAAAACATCTGCATTGGGGCTTTAAAGCTTCTGCATCCTTGGAAATAGTTAGTGAGTTGACTACCCATCCACATCACTCTGGCCACAAGCCACACCCACTAGTGTTTCTTCTCCAGGATGATTCTGGATTTGCTTTCCTCCTTGACGTCTTGTAGAATGTGAAAACATTCTGGTCATTCTGATTGGTCCCAGAAACCAATGGGTTGGGCCAGAGACGGGTTACACAAAGCATGAATGACGTCATTGGCTTTGATACTCTGATTGGTTAGAGATGATCCAATCGCTTATGAGTTGGTTTTGTACAATTCCCCTCATTTTGACATCAGCACAAACACCTTCTAGGATTGAATATTATATGCATCCTATCAATTGAAATGGCCAAGTTGGGTGCCATCAATGAACTTTATTTCTTAGAGTTCAAATTGTCTTTCAATAAAATAATGTTGCAGGAATGCTTATCTGTTTCTGTCTAACAACAGAAACCATTTCAGAAAAATCTGAGATGGTGGGTGTGGCTTGCTGAAATAAAATGGAAAGACCCAGATGGCAAATAGGAGTGTCAATATAGTCCGGTAACATCCTCAGTAATTCTCCATTCAAGTTGTCAGTACCAAGGGCCTCATTTATCTACATGCATGCGCACAAAAAAACACTTTAAACCTTGCGCGCCAGTTTTCCGCAAAGGTTTGTATTAGTAAACGTTGAACTTGATGGGAAAGTATGCGTATCTTCCACGCAAATCTAAAAACATGCGTGCGCTTAACTACGAGAAAGCTTGATCAACTGTATTTCAAGCCAAATTACAAGCTTATTGTTTGTTTGGGGGATTTTTTATATTTTTTATTTCACCTTTATTTAACCACGTAGGCTAGTTGAGAACAAGTTCTCATTTACAACTGCGACCTGGCCAAGATAAAGCAAAGCAGTGCGACACAAACAACAACACAGAGTTACACATGGAATAAACAAACATACAGTCAATAATACAGTAGAAAAAGTATATATACAGTGTGTGCAAATGAGGTAAGACAAGGGAGGTAAGGCAATAGGCCATAGTGGCGAGGTAATTACGAAATAGCAATTAGACACTGGAGTGATAGATGTTCAGAAGAAGAGATACTGGGGTGCAAAGGAGCAAATAAATAAATAAACAAATAAATAAACAAAGTATGGGGGTGAGGTAGTTGGATGGGCTATTTACAGATGGGCTATTTACATATGGGCTATGTACAGGTGCAATGATCTGTGAGCTGCTCTGACAGCTGGTGCTTGAAGTTAGTGAGGGAGATAAGAGTCTCCAGCTTCAGCGATTTTTGCAGTTCGTTCCAGTCATTGGAAGCAGAGAACTGTAAGGAAAAGCGGCCAAAGGAGGAATTGGCTTTGGGGGTGACCAGTGAAATATACCTGCTGTAGAGCGTACTGCGTGTAGTTGCTGCTATGGTGACCAGTGAATTGAGATAAGGCGGGGCTTTACCTAGCTAAGACTTGTAGATGCCCTGGATCCAGTGAGTTTGTCGACAAGTATGAAGCGAGGGCCAGCCAGCGAGAGCATACAGGTTGCAGTGGTGGGTAGTATATGGGGCTTTGGTGACAAAACGGATGGCACTGTGATAGACTGCATCCAATTTATTGAGTAGAGTGTTGGAGGCTATTTTGTAAATGACATCGCCGAAGTTGGGGATCGGTAGGATAGTCAGTTTTACCAGGGTTCGTTTGGCAGCATGAGTGAAGGATGCTTTGTTGCGAAATAGAAAGACAATTCTAGATTTAATTTTGGATTGGAGATGCTTAATGTGGGTCTGGAAGGAGAGTTTACAGTCTAACCAGACACCTAGGTATTTGTAGTTGTCCACATATTCTAAGTCAGAACCGTCCAGAGTAGTGATACTGGACGGGCGGGCAGGTGCGGGCAGCGATCGGTTGAAGAGCATGCATTTAGTTTTACTTGCATTTAAGAGCAGTTGGAGGCCACGGAAGGAGAGCTGTATGGCATTGAAGCTTGTCTGGAGGTTAGTTAGCGCAGTGTCCAAAGAAGGGCCAGAAGTATACAGAATGGTGTCGTCTGCGTAGAGGTGGATCAGAGAATCACCAGCAGCAAGAACGACATCATTGATGTATACTGAGAAGAAAGTCGGCCCGAGAATTGAACCCTGTGGCACCCCCATAGAGACTGCCAGAGGTCCGGACAACAGGCCCTCCAATTTGACACACTGAACTCTATCAGAGAAGTATTTGGTGAACCAGGCTAGGCAGTCATTTGAGAAACCAAGGCTGTTGAGTCTGCCGATACAAATGTAGTGATTGACAGAGTCGAAAGCCTTGGCCAGGTCGATGAATACGGCTGCACAGAATTGTCTCATCAATGGCAGTTATGATATCGTTCAGGACCTTGAGCGTGGCTGAGGTGCACCCATGACCAGCTCAGAAGCCAGATTGCATAGCGGAGAAGGTACGGATCTCAGAATATACGAAAGAGAGGTTGAACAGGCTAGTAATAGGTTGCAACAATTTCGGCAGATAGTTTTAGAAAGAGAGGGTCCAGATTGTCTAGCCTGGCTGATTTGTAGGGGTCCAGATTTTGCAGCTCTTTGAGAACATCAGCTATCTGGATTTGGGTGATTTGGGAGATTTTTGATGCACGGGAATTATAGTGGTGGAAAAAGTACCCAATTCTCATATTTGAGTCAAAGTAAAAATACCTTAATAGAGAATGACTCAAGTAAAAGTAAAATTAACCCTAAAATTGACCCTTTACTTGAGTAAAGGTCAAAGTATTTGGCTTTAAATATACGTAAGTATCAAAAGTAAATGTATAAATCAATTGAAATTCCTTATATTAAGCAAACAAGAAGGCACAATTTTCATATATATATTTTTTTTACCGATAGCCAGGGGCACACTCCAACACTCCAACATTATTTACATACGAAGCATTTGTGTTTAGTGAGTCCACCAGATCAGCGGCAGTAGATATTACCAGGCATATTCAATTGATACGTGCGTGAATTGGACCATTTTCCTTTCCTGCTAAGCATTCAAAATGTAACGAGTGCTTTTGGGTGTCAGGGGAAAACGTATGGAGTAAAAAGGACATTCTTTTCTTTCGGAATGTAGTGGGGTAAAAGTAGAAGCTGTCTTAACACCACTGGAATGATAATAATGGTAAACTAATAAAAACATTCAAACGGGGGCCTAATGATAAAACAGATGCATTTGCCATTGGTAAAGAGATCGCATTGCAGTATGTCGTCTATTTATTTTACTTTTATTATATAAGGCCTAAATCATAATCATATTACATGTAGCTCCTTTTCTGACATAACTTTAAATGATTCCCGCTACACAACAAATAGTAGGCTACCATGTATCAATCTCTCATTCAATAGCCAAGCATGCTTGACTGTATGGGTAGGCTACAGTATTGCTGTGCAATAGGATTAGGAGCGCCGACATCATATCCTATTTCATGTCAGAGTTCACACCAAGGCAGGACATAGAAACACAATAATGGATTGATAAACAAAATGGTGTGGGCTGTAGCATTTACTTTTGAATTGTTCGAAATTGCGCGGTCAGTGTTTTGTCACTCGTTTGGAAAAGTCACTGCGTCATTCTATCCACACCTCAACAGATACAGTGCCTTGCGAAAGTATTCGGCCCCCTTGAACTTTGCGACCTTTTGCCACATTTCAGGCTTCAAACATAAAGATATAAAACTGTATTTTATTTGTGAAGAATCAGGCATATTCAATTGATACGTGGGACACAATCATGAAGTGGAACGACATTTATTGGATATTTCAAACTTTTTTAACAAATCAAAAACTGAAAAATTGGGCGTGCAAAATTATTCAGCCCCTTTACTTTCAGTGCAGCAAACTCTCTCCAGAAGTTCAGTGAGGATCTCTGAATGATCCAATGTTGACCTAAATGACTAATGATGATAAATACAATCCACCTGTGTGTAATCAAGTCTCGGTATAAATGCACCTGCACTGTGATAGTCTCAGAGGTCCATTAAAAGCGCAGAGAGCATCATGAAGAACAAGGAACACACCAGGCAGGTCCGTGATACTGTTGTGAAGAAGTTTAAAGCCGGATTTGGATACAAAAAGATTTCCCAAGCTTTAAACATCCCAAGGAGCACTGTGCAAGCGATAATATTGAAATGGAAGGAGTATCAGACCACTGCAAATCTACCAAGACCTGGCCGTCCCTCTAAACTTTCAGCTCATACAAGGAGAAGACTGATCAGAGATGCAGCCAAAGAGGCCCATGATCACTCTGGATGAACTGCAGAGATCTACAGCTGAGGTGGGAGACTCTGTCCATAGGACAACAATCAGTCGTATATTGCACAAATCTGGCCTTTATGGAAGAGTGGCAAGAAGAAAGCCATTTCTTAAAGATATCCATAAAAAGTGTTGTTTAAAGTTTGCCACAAGCCACCTGGGAGACACACCAAACATGTGGAAGAAGGTGCTCTGGTCAGATGAAACCAAAATTGAACTTTTTGGCAACAATGCAAAACGTTATGTTTGGCGTAAAAAGCAACACGGCACATCACCCTGAACACACCATCCCCACTGTCAAACATGGTGGTGGCAGCATCATGGTTTGGGCCTGCTTTTCTTCAGCAGGGACAGGGAAGATGGTTAAAATTGATGGGAAGATGGATGGAGCCAAATACAGGACCATTCTGGAAGAAAACTTGATGGAGTCTGCAAAAGACCTGAGACTGGGACGGAGATTTGTCTTCCAACAAGACAATGATCCAAAACATAAAGCAAAATCTACAATGGAATGGTTCAAAAATAAACATATCCAGGTGTTAGAATGGCCAAGTCAAAGTCCAAACCTGAATCCAATCGAGAATCTGTGGAAAGAACTGAAAACTGCTGTTCACAAATGCTCTCCATCCAACCTCACTGAGCTCGAGCTGTTTTGCAAGGAGGAATGGGAAAAAATGTCAGTCTCTCGATGTGCAAAACTGATAGAGACATACCCCAAGCGACTTACAGCTGTAATCGCAGCAAAAGGTGGCGCTACAAAGTATTAACTTAAGGGGGCTGAATAATTGTGCACGCCCAATTTTTCAGTTTTTGATTTGTTAAAAAAGTTTGAAATATCCAATAAATGTCGTTCCACTTCAAGATTGTGTCCCACT
Source organism: Oncorhynchus nerka (assembly GCF_034236695.1). Classification (NCBI taxonomy): domain Eukaryota; kingdom Metazoa; phylum Chordata; class Actinopteri; order Salmoniformes; family Salmonidae; genus Oncorhynchus; species Oncorhynchus nerka. Next base: position 48,853,533 of record NC_088413.1, on the reverse strand, counting down.
TGTTGTTGATTCTTCACAAAAAAATACAGTTTTATATCTTTATGTTTGAAGCCTGAAATGTGGCAAAAGGTCGCAAAGTTCAAGGGGGCCGAATACTTTCGCATTTGCCATTGTCTTTTTTTTTTTACTATCATGGCCCAGTTCCAACATCTTCAAATCATACAGCAAATGAGGATGTTTCTATTACCATAAAAGGTGAATGTAGGGCGTTTTCCAAGCGAGGTTGTAGCACTCGTTCATGACTGCACAAATATAATATGGCTCTGATTTGTCATTGAAAACATTTGTACTCTGAGTATACAAATCCAGGTGAAGGCTAAGATCCTTTATTGATGTCACTTGATAAATCCACTTCAATCAGTGTAGATGAATGGGAGGAGATGGGTTAAAGGAGGATTTTTAAATATGGAGACAATTGACACATGGATTGTGTATGTGTGGCATACAGAGGCTGAATGGGTAAGACAAAGATTGAAGTGCTCTTGAACAGGGTATGGTAGTTGGTGCCCTGCACCGGTTGTGTCAAGAACTGCAAACTTTTTCACGCTCAACAGTTTCCTGTGTGTATCAAGAATGATCCACCACCCAAATGACATCCAGCCAACTTGACACAACTGTGGGAAGCATTGGAGTCAACATGGGCCAGCATCCCTGTGGAACGCTTTTGACGTCTTGTAGAGTCCATGCCCTGATCAGTTGAGGCTGTTCTGAGGGCGAGGGGGGGGGGGGGGGTGCAACTCAATATTAAGAAGGTGTCCTTAATGTTTTGTACACTCAGTGTATATGTTACTTGACAGTTTGCTAAATCAATAGAGGAAGAGGCGAAACGAGGGATAACCGGGCCCAAAATCATTCTTCTCCAGCAGGTGGAGTTTTTCATTTTTTTTAACTTCACCAAGCGAGGATTTTTTCTTCGGAGGTCAATGAAAGTGTCGAATTTGGTTAACAAAAAATATAATTGCTTATTTACTACGTGTGTGTGGCTTATGTGATCAAATAGAAGTTTTGTAATGCTTAGGTTTTTACGAGTGTAATGATATAAGTAGGACATTTAACATCCTGGCAACTTTGAGAAAAAACACTTTAAATCAGAGTTGTGCCTGTTGTTCACATGCCTATCTGCCCTCTCATTGGCTAGAATGTTCTCACCTGCCTTCCATTGTTGAAGAAATGTATTTTCATTTTTACAGCGGCCACTAGAGTATCTGGTCAATATAATGTAGAATCTGTGATGAATCCCAATAATTTATACATTCTAGAATCTCCACCTATGCAAGAATTGTGTCAGAAATGTATTCACGGTTGATAAATGAGGGCCCAGGTGGTTTGTCATTATTGATAGACAACAATACATGTTTTTGCCTCGTCCCCACTCACTTTACAGAATAAAACATTACAACGCTTGTCTTTCATAATTTGGTCAAGTATGCATGGTTATGAAGGTTGAGTTGGTTTTTGTCATGTCTAAAATGTTCTAATCTTGCCAATGGAAAAAGTCATTCAAGTAGTTGGCAATATCATAGGGTTTTGTGATGAATGAGCTGTGTTCGTCTTTTTGCCTAAAATTTTATCTAAGGTGCTCCAAAGTGTTTTAATATCATCCTTTATAGAATTTCTCTTTGTTTCCTAGTGCACTGTCTTCTTTTTTTTGTTTATTCAATTGTATGCCAAACGGAAGGGAAGTAAAGTGTCAGCCGTCAAAGCAGGTTCCGCTAAGGTTCCGTGAGCAGGCCTTATTAAATGATATGATTGCACAGACAGAACAATGAAAGGATGTGTGTGTGTTCACTGGATCTCATGGCCTGTCCACGGGACAAGCTGTTCTCTTCAGTCGTCCACTGGATCTCCTGGCCTGTCCACGGGACATGCTGTTCTCTTCAGTCGTCCACTGGAACTCCCACACACTGTGTACATAAAACACCGGGTAAATGGAGAGAAACATTTTGAGAGAAAGAGAAAATGGCCAAGTTACACGTCAAAGCCTGTCCATCCAGTGTCTTTTACATAGAGAGTTCAGTGCACACCACCCTGTGGCCCATGCAGGAATTACTGCTGATGACTCCATGGATGTGCAATTTGATTTACTGTAGTATAATGTAGACTCTTAGGAGTTGCTCCTCTTTTATGTTGGAAAGCACAACTCCTTTTGGTTTATTTAAAGAGGCAATCTCCGATTGATACATAAATGCTTTTATGCAGCCTTTGATTATTGAAGAATATAACGTATAAATCCCTCATGAGCTTAATTCAACTGTCATACCCTATCAGAACCCAAAATATCAGCTTGTTTTACTATATCATGTAAGCAATTTTAAATAAACACTGTATAGCTTCAAAACATGGTTAAAGCTATAATTTTGATGTAATGGATGGTCATTCCTTGTATCCATATCTTTGTCTAGCGATTTGGGAGTGGTTACATTTCTCCAGCCCCATCCCTCAGCTGTTTACCAAAACAGTGGCAGGCTGGCGCTTTGTTGTTGTTTTGAACTGCAGATTGTCCCTCTAAGGCATTGTAACTTGAATATTCGGAGTTAACTTAAGTGGTGTGTTAATCATATGTTTCTCTCCCCTCCGTGTGTCGTCCCCCCCCCCCCAGACTCGCCTGGATGCTCTGACTGAAGTGGACGACTGTGGCCAGCTGACCATTAAGTGCAGTCAGGACTACTTCTCCCTGGACTGTGGCATCACAGCCTACGAGCTCAGCGACTACAGCCCCAGTGAGGACCAGGAGGGTACCAGGGGACCAGGCCAGGGCCAGGATCCCCGGTGTAGCTACCCCGGGCTGGAGAGAGACTTCCCAGAGCTCATCCAGAGTGTGGATCTGCTGACCACCACGGTCAAGCAGAACCAGAACCAAGGGGTCGTCCCAGAGCAGGAGGAGGAGGAGCCAGGGACCTCCATAGAGAGACTGAAAGACACACTCTGTAGCGGAGGAGAGGACAACAATCCTGCACCAGGACCCACAATGCACTGCGGCACGCCCCAGAACGAGAGCACTCTGCTCTCCAAGCGCCCACTCCAGGGCAGGATGAGTAACGAGGTGTCCCCCACCCAGCCCTCCCTGCCGAAGAAGCCCATGTACCTGGAGGGAGAAGCTGAGACCAGTCTCAGCCTGAGGAGATCCACACTGCCTTCCTCTCTTCAGTTCCAGGCAGACCTGAGCCGGAGCACCCCCTCCCTCCTGGACCCTCCAGATCGCTCCAAGTTCTGGCTGGAGCTGGACGCTGTGTACCCCAGCAACGCCAGTCAGTCCTACAACAGCCTACATGCAATGAATGACAGGAACCTGCAGGCCAGCAGACAGAGCGAGGCGGGACGGTACCAGAGACAGGGGGGCCCTGCTGGAGCTCACATCCCCCTGCAGAGGAGCTCCTCAGAGGCAGGGCGGGGAGGCCATTTCCCCCAAGACATCTCCCCCATCCCCATCCCCTTCTCAGGCACTGGAGAATGCAACAGGGACATGGATGATCCACAGACAGTCAGAGACACAAACAGCCCCCTACTTTCTCCCATGAGGGGACCCTTGGACCACGAATCCCATGATGAGGCCTCCAGCGAGGACTCCAGTCCCCTCAAAAAAGCAGCAGACTGGATCATCCAGCGCCAGGGGCCCCGGGGGCCCAAGCGGCACGTTCAAGCCCAAGCCTTAGCCGAGGCTAGCCCTAACCCCAGCGAGGAGCGGTGGTTTGGGTCAGATGAGTTCTTGGCTCTGCCCGCCCAGCTGAAGAAGACAGAGATGCTGGCTATGAAGCTGGAGACCCTGGCCAAGGCGCTGCCCCAGAGACCCGGCCACCAAGGACACCACGAGTCCATTCAGGATGTGGACGACTGGGAGCTGACTGAGGTCAACTCAGACTGGGAGGGCGAGGGCCCGGGCAGCCCCAACCCCACTCTGGGCCTCCCCAATCTGGGCCTCCCCAACCTCCAACAGCCCTACAAGAGGCCCTTCCGGGTTGGGATGGGGCATTTCTCGCCCACCTCGTCCAGCGACATGGCTCCGTCCCTGGATGAGAGCCTTGAGTCGGGCCCCCTCAGTGACCTACTGTCTGAGGACGAGGCCTGGAGCTCCGGGGAGAGTAGGATGAGAGACAACAACAGGGGCTGGAGCTCCGGGGAGACCAGAGGGAGCTCTACTGGCTCCAGAAGGGGAGACAGCAACAGGTTACTGCTGCAGCCCACCACCACTTCCATGGCCCCCCACATAGAGACACAGTGTAAACCCCTCATCCAACAGCTGCAGGATGACATCCAGCACCACGACAACCACCCAGACATATGGGGCAAGATAGAGGTAAGGAGAGCCACAGCCTCTGTCACACACAGTTTTACTGCGATGCTGTTGTTTCAAGCATGGGTTATTCTATTACCTGACATTGGCAGTAGATGGCTCCAACGTTCATGTATTCCCAAACTAGAAAGTGTTGCTAAATCCTTCCCGCTCATAATGATGGTGTCTATATGAATTCAAATGTCAACACATATTGACCCGTGTGGCTACGGAAAAAAGTCTGAAAATGTCTGCACTCACTACTGTAAGACGCTCTGGATAAGAGCGTCTGCTAAATTGCTGAGATGTAAAAAAATATATATATAATAATATTCAAAGGTCAGTTGTTAAGTTATGGGTGCAGTATTGATGAAGTGATTAATGAACAGATCAATCATTGCTGTCACCCTGCTTCTGGTAATATGACATTAGTACACAACACACAAGGAAAGGCTTCCTCCACCGTCAGACGGAGGGTTGAAGTTATTGGACAGTGTTTTAAATACCTCCACATCAGAGGAGACGGTTTAACCAGCTTTTGAGGATCATTCAGCAAATTGTTGCCAAATAGAAAGCATGCTGCCTACCTGTATCTTCTGATCCAAGTCTGACATGCACATAATCAACATAATCCAACTTGACAACAAAGCCAGCCAGCACATCAAAAGCTTCGTGATTCACGCTGCTCTCTTGTCTCCTCTCTCCTCTCACATAGAGTAGCCTCGTAGAAACCACTAACCAGTGCCTTCCTTCTCCCGCCTGCCTCTCATGTTAATGTCTCCCATCCAACGATTTAATTAGACCATTAGGTAAATAATGAAGAGCATGTAATCAAGTCTCTGAAGGAGCTGGGACCTAATTGATGATTTGATGAGAGTAAGAGACCCAGGAAATCTGCAGGACAATATACTCAGAGAGAGAGAGAGAGAGAGAGAAGTAATGAGAGAGAGAGGGAGAGAGAGAGAGAGAAGTAAATGAGAGAGAGAGGGGGAGAGAGAGAGAGAGAGAGAGAGAAGTAATGAGAGAGAGAGGGGGAGAGAGAGAGAGAGAGAGAGAGAGAGAGAGAGAGAGAAGTAATGAGAGAGAGAGGGGGAGAGAGAGAGAGAGAGAGAGAGAGAGAGAGAGAGAGAAGTAATGAGAGAGAGAGGGGGAGAGAGAGAGAGAGAGAGAGAGAGAGAAGTAATGAGAGAGAGAGGGGGAGAGAGAGAGAGAGAGAGAGAGAGAAGTAATGAGAGAGAGAGGGGAGAGAGAGAGAGAGAGGGAAAAAAACAGAGAAAACTAGAATGCTATTTGGCCCTAAACAGAGAGTACACAGTGGCAGAATATCTGACCACTGTGACTGACCCAAAATGTAAGGAAACCTTTGACTACTGTATGTACAGACTCCGTAAGCATTGCTATTGAGAGAGGCCACGGTAGGCAGACCTGGCTCTCAAGAGAAGACAGGCTATGTGCTCACTGCCCGCAAAATGAGGTGGCACTTCCTAACCTTCTGCCAAATGTATGACCATATTAGAGACACATATTTCCCTCAGATTACACAGACCCACAAAGAATTCGAAAACAAATCCAATTTTGATAAGCTCCCATATCTATTAGGTGAAATACCACAGTGTGCCATCACAGCAGCAAGATTTGTGACCTGTTGCCACAAGAAAAGGGCAACCAGTGAAGAACAAACACCATTGTAAATATTTATTTATTTTCCCTTTTGTACTTTCACTATTTGCACATCATTACAATACTGTAAATGTCTTTATTATTTTGGAACTTTTATGAGTGTAATGTTTACTGTACATTTGTTTATATTTATTTCACTTTTGTTTATTATTTATTTCACTTGCTTTGCCAATAAAGCCCCTTAAATTGAGAGAGACAGAGACAGACAGACAGACAGACAGACAGACAGACAGACAGACAGACAGACAGACACAGACAGACAGACAGACAGACAGACAGACAGTATGAAAAGCGAGAGAGAGAGACTATTGAGTCATTCTTTAACACATGAGGGGCCCTCAATAGAGGCTGCTGCCTTTCAGAGATATTATATTCTCCTCCGTAGCCAGTGAACCTCAGCCCCGATGAGCCTCGGTCCTGAGTGACTCCATGGTGTCCTGTTCATCCTCCCCAGTGGGTCTCTGCCATCACAGGGATGTCTGAATGCCATTTTCTCCACAGCCCTGGACAATGTCAATGTTGGTAGGGTTTAATACGAGCCAGCCTGTGAATCCTACCTAAACATAACTAGTACTGTATAATCCTTTAGTATCAACATTCTCCACAGTGTATGATTGAAGTTATATTGAATGTTATCTGTAGTTTCAGTCAGGTCCAGTCGGTAGTTTCCCATGGTCTGTAGCTATTCTACCATGTAAATACTGTGTGTCTCAAATGGCTCCCTATTCCCTATATGCTTCTGACCAGAGCATTACGGGCCCTGGTCAAAAGTAGTGCGCTACATAGGGAATAGGCTGCCATTTGGGACGCATTCTCAGTCTGTTGACTAGACGGTCTCTTCCTATTTATCTCCACTGTTAGTCAGTGAGTCACATAGTGAATTCTCTCCCGTTGGTAAAGCCTGATTAGCACAGTGGGGTTTTATTGCCACCTGCTGGCAGGAACGGAAAATTATGACTTTCTTCTCTTTGGGAAAAAAAGATAGAATTCACACGTCGTCTCGTCTACAATGCCCATATATCAATAGAGCAACATGTTGTTGCATATATAATACGTTCATTTTATGCATTGAAAAAAAGGAATTGACATCAAATGATTGTTGTTATTATTCTGTAATGCATAACCCACCTTTTATCTTTCCATTGCTTATTACTGAGTGTTAGATGCTAAGGTTGCCACTTTGGCGAATACATAGGATTATATGTACAAGACAGTCAGACATCTCCATGGTTCATGTACAATCTGAGGATTAGCATATCCTCTCCTCCTTCTCCTCTCTGTATCAGGATGGAAGGCTGAGGCTGAGGCGGAAGCTGATACTGAGGCTGATGCTGAAAGAGAGGCAGCCAGGCTGGGGTTGTGAGGCTGGGAATGAGAGAGAAGTTAGGGCTGGGACTGAGAGAGAAGTTAGGGCTGGGACTGAGAGAGAAGTTAGGGCTGGGACTGAGAGAGAAGTTAGGGCTGGGGTTGAGGCTGGGACTGAGAGAGAAGTTAGGGCTGGGACTGAGAGAGAAGTTAGGGCTGGGGCTGAGCCTGGGAATGAGAGAGAAGTTAGGGCTGGGACTGAGAGAGAAGTTAGGGCTGGGGCTGAGAGAGAAGTTAGGGCTGGGACTGAGAGAGAAGTTAGGGATGGGACTGAGAGAGAAGTTAGGGCTGGGGTTGAGGCTGGGACTGAGAGAGAAGTTAGGGCTGGGGCTGAGCCTGGGAATGAGAGAGAAGTTAGGGCTGGGACTGAGAGAGACGTTAGGGCTGGGGCTGAGAGAGAAGTTAGGGCTGGGACTGAGAGAGAAGTTAGGGCTGGGGTTGAGGCTGGGACTGAGAGAGAAGTTAGGGCTGGGGTTGAGGCTGGGACTGAGAGAGAAGTTAGGGCTGGGGCTGAGAGAGAAGTTAGGGCTGTGGCTGAGGCTGGGACTGAGAGAGAAGTTAGGGCTGGGGTTGAGGTTGGGACTGAGAGAGAAGTTAGGGCTGGGGTTGAGGCTGGGACTGAGAGAGAAGTTAGGGCTGGGGTTGAGGCTGGGACTGAGAGAGAAGTTAGGGCTGTGGTTGAGGCTGGGACTGAGAGAGAAGTTAGGGCTGGGGTTGAGGCTGGGACTGAGAGAGAAGTTAGGGCTGGGGTTGAGGCTGGGACTGAGAGAGAAGTTAGGGCTGGGGTTGAGGCTGGGACTGAGAGAGAAGTTAGGGCTGGGACTGAGAGAGAAGTTAGGGCTGGGGTTGAGGCTGGGACTGAGAGAGAAGTTAGGGCTGGGGTTGAGGCTGGGACTGAGAGAAAAGTTAGGGCTGGGGTTGAGGCTGGGACTGAGAGAGAAGTTAGGGCTGGGGTTGAGGCTGGGACTGAGAGAGAAGTTAGGGCTGAGGCTGGGACTGAGAGAGAAGTTAGGGCTGGGGCTGAGGCTGGGACTGAGGCTGGGACTGAGAGAGAAGTTAGGGCTGGGACTGAGAGAGAAGTTAGGGCTGGGGTTGAGGCTGGGACTGAGAGAGAAGTTAGGGCTGGGACAGAGAGAGATGTTAGGGCTGGGGCTGAGAGAGAAGTTAGGGCTGGGGATGAGGCTGGAACTGAGAGAGAAGTTAGGGCTGGGGCTGAGGCTGGGACTGAGAGAGAAGTTAGGGCTGGGGTTGAGGCTGGGACTGAGAGAGAAGTTAGGGCTGGGGTTGAGGCTGGGACTGAGAGAGAAGTTAGGGCTGGGACAGAGAGAGATATTAGGGCTGGGACAGAGAGAGATGTTAGGGCTGGGGCTGAGAGAGAAGTTAGGGCTGGGGCTGAGGCTGGGACAGAGAGAGAAGTTAGGGCTGGGACAGAGAGAGATGTTAGGGCTGGGACAGAGAGAGATGTTAGGGCTGGGACTGAGGCTGGAACTGAGAGAGAAGTTAGGGCTGGGGCTGAGGCTGGAACTGAGAGAGAAGTTAGGGCTGGGGCTGAGGCTGGAACTGAGAGAGAAGTTAGGGCTGGGGCTGAGGCTGGGACTGAGAGAGAAGTTAGGGCTGGGGCTGAGGCTGGAACTGAGAGAGAAGTTAGGGCTGGGGCTGAGGCTGGAACTGAGAGAGAAGTTAGGGCTGGGGCTGAGGCTGGAACTGAGAGAGAAGTTAGGGCTGAGGCTGGGACTGAGAGATAAGTTAGGGCTGGGGCTGAGGCTGGGACTGAGAGAGAAGTTAGGGCTGGGGCTGAGGCTGGGACTGAGAGAGAAGTTAGGGCTGGGGCTGAGGCTGGGACTGAGAGAGAAGTTAGGGCTGGGGTTGAGGCTGGGACTGAGAGAGAAGTTAGGGCTGGGGTTGAGGCTGGGACTGAGAAAGAAGTTAGGGCTGGGGTTGAGGCTGGGACTGAGAGAGACGTTAGGGCTGGGGTTGAGGCTGGGACTGAGAGAGAAGTTAGGGCTGGGGTTGAGGCTGGGACTGAGAGAGAAGTTAGGACTGGGGCTGAGAGAGAAGTTAGGGCTGGGACTGAGGCTGGGACAGAGAGAGAAGTTAGGGCTGGGGTTGAGGCTGGGACTGAGAGAGAAGTTAGGGCTGGGACTGAGGCTGGGACAGAGAGAGAAGTTAGGACTGGGGTTGAGGTTGGGACTGAGAGAGAAGTTAGGGCTGGGGTTGAGGCTGGGACTGAGAGAGAAGTTAGGGCTGGGGTTGAGGCTGGGACTGAGAGAGAAGTTAGGGCTGGGGTTGAGGCTGGGACTGAGAGAGAAGTTAGGGCTGGGGTTGAGGCTGGGACTGAGAGAGAAGTTAGGGCTGGGGTTGAGGCTGGGACTGAGAGAGAAGTTAGGGCTGGGGTTGAGGCTGGGACTGAGAGAGAAGTTAGGGCTGGGACTGAGAGAGAAGTTAGGGCTGGGGTTGAGGCTGGGACTGAGAGAGAAGTTAGGGCTGGGGTTGAGGCTGGGACTGAGAGAGAAGTTAGGGCTGGGGTTGAGGCTGGGACTGAGAGAGAAGTTAGGGCTGAGGCTGGGACTGAGAGAGAAGTTAGGGTGGGGCTGAGGCTGGGACTGAGGCTGGGACTGAGAGAGAAGTTAGGGCTGGGACAGAGAGAGAAGTTAGGGCTGGGGTTGAGGCTGGGATTGAGAGAGAAGTTAGGGTTGGGACAGAGAGAGATGTTAGGGCTGGGGTTGAGAGAGAAGTTAGGGCTGGGGATGAGGCTGGAACTGAGAGAGAAGTTAGGGCTGGGGCTGAGGCTGGGACTGAGAGAGAAGTTAGGGCTGGGGCTGAGGCTGGGACTGAGAGAGAAGTTAGGGCTGGGGTTGAGGCTGGGACTGAGAGAGAAGTTAGGGCTGGGGTTGAGGCTGGGACTGAGAGAGAAGTTAGGGCTGGGGTTGAGGCTGGGACTGAGAGAGAAGTTAGGGCTGGGACAGAGAGAGATATTAAGGCTGGGACAGAGAGAGATGTTAGGGCCGGGGCTGAGAGAGAAGTTAGGGCTGGGGCTGAGGCTGGGACAGAGAGAGAAGTTAGGGCTGGGACAGAGAGAGATGTTAGGGCTGGGACAGAGAGAGATGTTAGGGCTGGGACTGAGGCTGGAACTGAGAGAGAAGTTAGGGCTGGGGCTGAGGCTGGAACTGAGAGAGAAGTTAGGGCTGGGGCTGAGGCTGGAACTGAGAGAGAAGTTAGGGCTGGGGCTGAGGCTGGGACTGAGAGAGAAGTTAGGGCTGGGGCTGAGGCTGGAACTGAGAGAGAAGTTAGGGCTGGGGCTGAGGCTGGAACTGAGAGAGAAGTTAGGGCTGGGGCTGAGGCTGGAACTGAGAGAGAAGTTAGGGCTGAGGCTGGGACTGAGAGATAAGTTAGGGCTGGGGCTGAGGCTGGGACTGAGAGAGAAGTTAGGGCTGGGGCTGAGGCTGGGACTGAGAGAGAAGTTAGGGCTGGGGCTGAGGCTGGGACTGAGAGAGAAGTTAGGGCTGGGGTTGAGGCTGGGACTGAGAGAGAAGTTAGGGCTGGGGTTGAGGCTGGGACTGAGAGAGAAGTTAGGGCTGGGGTTGAGGCTGGGACTGAGAGAGAAGTTAGGGCTGGGGTTGAGGCTGGGACTGAGAGAGAAGTTAGGGCTGGGGTTGAGGCTGGGACTGAGAGAGAAGTTAGGGCTGGGGTTGAGGCTGGGACTGAGAGAGAAGTTAGGGCTGGGGTTGAGGCTGGGACTGAGAGAGAAGTTAGGACTGGGGCTGAGAGAGAAGTTAGGGCTGGGACTGAGGCTGGGACAGAGAGAGAAGTTAGGGCTGGGGTTGTGAGTAGTAGGGTTTGACATATCCAGATTTTCATACCGTGATACCGTTTCTGTACCATACCGGGGTATACGGTATTACCGAATGTGCAAACAAGGGGTGCAATTTAAAACAAAATAATAGATGTACGTACAGTTGGAGTCGGAAGTTTACATACACAGTCACTAAAACTCATTTTTCAACCACTCCACAAATGTCTTGTAAATAAACTATAGTTTTGGCAAGTCAGATAGGACATCTACTTTGTGCATGACGCAAGTAATTTCTCTAACAATTGTTTACAGACAGATTATTTCACTTATAATTCACTGTATCACAATTCCAGTGGGTCAGAAGTCTACATACACTAAGTTGAATCTGCCTTTAAACAGCTTGGAAAATTCCAGAAAATGATGTCATGGCTTTAGAAGCTTCTAATAGGCTAATTGACATAATTTGAGTCAATTGGAGTTGTATCTGTGGATGTATTTCAAGGCCTACCTTCAAACTCAGTGCCTCTTTGCTTGACATCATGGGAAAATCAAAAGAAATCAGCCAAGACCTCAGAAAAAATTGTAGACCTCCACAAGTCTGATTCATCCTTGGGAGCAATTTCCGAACGCCTGAAGGTACCACGGTCATCTGTACAAACAATAGTACGCAAGTATAAACACCATGGGACCACGCAGCCGTCATACCACTCAGGAAGGAGACGCATTCTGTCTCCTAGAGATGAACGTACTTTGGTGCGAGAAATGCAAATCAATCCCAGAACAACAGCAAAGGACCTTGTGAAGATGCTGGAGAAAACAGGTACAAAAGTATCTATATCAATAGTAAAACGAGTCCTATATTGACATAACCTGAAAGGCCGCTCAGCAAGGAAGAAGCCACTGCTCCAAAACCGCCATAAAAAAGCCAGACTACGGTTTGCAACTGCACATGGGGACAAAGATCGTACTTTTTGAAGAAATGTCCTCTGGTCTGATGAAACAAAAATAGAACTGTTTTGCCATAATGACCATTGTTATGTTTGGAGGAAAAAGGGGGAGGCTTGCAAGCCGAAGAACATCATCCCAACCGTGAAGCACGGGGGTGGCAGCATCATGTTGTGGGGGTGCTTTGCTGCAGGAGGGACTGGTGCACTTCACAAAATAGATGGCATCATGAGGTAGGAAAATTATGTGGATATATTGAAGCAACATCTCAAGACATCAGTCAGGAAGTTAAAGCTTGGTCGCAAATGGGTATTCCAAATGGACAATGACCCCAAGCATACTTTCAAAGTTGTGGCAAAATGGCTTAAGGACAACAAAGTCAAGATATTAGAGTGGCCATCACAAAGCCCTGACCTCAAATCCTATAGAAAATCTGTAGGCAGAACTGAAAAAGTGTGTGCGAGCAAGGAGGCCTACAAACCTGACTCAGTTTCACCAGCTCTGTCAGGAGGAATGGGCCAAAAATCACCCAACTTATTGTGGGAAGCTTGTGGAAGGCTACCCGAAACGTTTGACCCAAGTTTAACAATTTAAAGGCAATGCTACCAAATACTAATTGAGTGTAAGTACACTTCTGACCAACTGGGAATGTGATGAAAGAAATAAAAGCTGAAATAAATCATTCTCTCTACTATTATTCTGACATTTCACATTCTTAAAATAAAGTGGTGATCCTTACTGACCTAAGACATGGAATTTTTTCTAGAATTGAATGTCAGGAATCGTGAAAAACTGAGTTGACATGTATTTGGCTACGGTGTATGTAAACTTCCGACTTCAACTGTATGCAAGAATGCTGTTTATTGACTACAGCTCAGCATTCAACGCCATAGTACCCTCCAAGCTCATCATTAAGCTCGAGTCGCTGGGTCTGAACCCCACCCTGGGTCTGAACCCCACCCACCCTGGGTCTGAACCCCGCCCTGGGTCTGAACCCCGCCCTGGGTCTGAACCCCACCCTGGGTCTGAACCCCACCCTGTGTCTGAACCCCACCCTGGGTCTGAACCCCACCCTGTGTCTGAACCCCACCCTGGGTCTGAACCCCACCCTGGGTCTGAACCCCGCCCTGGGTCTGAACCCCACCCTGGGTCTGAACCCCACCCTGGGTCTGAACCCCACCCTGGGTCTGAACCCCACCCTGTGTCTGAACCCCACCCTGGGTCTGAACCCCGCCCTGGGTCTGAACCCCGCCCTGGGTCTGAACCCCGCCCTGGGTCTGAACCCCACCCTGTAGGGTGTATGAAAGGTGTATGTAAACTTCCGACTTCAACTGTATATAAAGAAAATTGGCAGAAGCACAAAACAATTTAGGCAACAGAGATGTTGATCCAGGAGGGGATTGAATATCTCTGCTGGAACCAAGAAGTTTGATCTTGACATCTAGCCACTTACCTAGCAAGTCAGCCAACCAAATGCATAGCAGGAGCCCTGAGATGGATATAATTTATTTGACACATCTTACATTTTTTATAGTTATATTTAACTATATTTAACTAGTTATAAGCATAGCACGCACTGCTGCAGCCCCTGAAAATACTGTAGTTATTTCGAAATACCCGGTATACGGTATAAATGGTATATTGCCCAAGCCTAGTTGTGAGGCTGAAGCTCAGACTGAGACAGAGGCTGATGCTGAGAGAGAGACAGCCAGGCTGAGATTGGGGCTGTGAGGCTGGGAGAGAAGCTGAGGCTGTGAGGCTGAGTGAGACACAGCCAGGCTGAGGTTGGGACTGTGAGGCTGGGAGAGAAGCTGAGGCTGTGATGCTGAGAGAGAGGCAGCCAGGCTGGGGTTGGAGCTATGAGGCTGGGGCTGAGGCTGGGACTGAGAGAAATGCTGAGGCTGTGAGGCTGAGAGAGAGGCAGCCAGGCTGAGGTTGGGGCTGTGAGGCTGGGACTGAGAGAAAAGCTGAGGCTGTGAGGCTGAGAGAGAGGCAGCCAGGCTGAGGGGGCTGTGGGGCTGGGGCTGAGACTGTGAGGCTGAGAGAGAGGCAGCCAGGCTGAGGTTGGAGCTGTGAGGCTGGGACTGAGAGAAATGCTGAGACTGTGAGGCTGAGAAAGAGGCAGCCAGGCTGAGGCTCTGAGGCTGAGAGAGAGGCAGCCAGGCGCGCCACCTGAGATGATACGTGTCACACAGGGAGGTGATTGATTACATTAGCATGCGGGCCTCTGGAGATGACTTCATCCTCATGGCAACAGACAGCTGGCAGCTGAAGGTTCTACTGGGAGCGTCTCAGGGGCCTAGTCAAGTGTGACGCTACTGACGAGCAGAGCCTTCCCTCCATCCTTCCTGTCTCTGTCTCTCTCTTCCTCTCTTCTTTTTTATCTCTCTCCTTTCTCCGCCTGTCTCTCTTTCTTTCTCTCTCTCTCTGCCTCTCTCTCTTTCCCTGGGAGAAGTTCGGAGGGGATAGATGGGAAGAGAAGGGATGTTGTTCATTCATGTTATTCATATGCTTTTCCTTCTGCCTGCCTGCCTGGCGCATTACACTGGCCCACAAACCCATTCTGTGACACGCTAGGCCCTGCCGTTAATGCTGTTGTGACCAGGGGCTGTGTATTCATCTTGGTTGAAAGCTTTACTGGTGGAGAGGGAGGATGAAAAGGAAACGCACATAATGTCCCTGTCCTGGGGGATTGTGTTCTAGTCTCAGTGTCTGTTGATTTCCATTGACTGGGACAATTCTGCTGTAATGTACCTATCTCACTGGCTAATATGAGCAGCTTACTGCTAGCCTACTGCACGCAGACAGGACATTAATGCAATGTATTTTTTTAAATGAGAAAGAGAGAGGGAGAGAAATGCAAGAGAGAGAGAAATATGCAAGAGAGAGAGAAATATGCAAGAGAGAGATAAGAGGGAGAGATACGAGAGAGAGAGATGCAAGAGAGAAAGAGATGCAAGCGAAAGTGAGAGAGAGATGAGAGAGATACGAGAGCGAGAGATGCAAAAGAAAGAGAGAGAGAAATATGCAAGAGAGAGATAGAGAGATGCAAGAAAGACAGATGTGTGTGAGAGAGAGAGAGAGAGAGAAGAAAGCCAAATATGTGTCCTCCTGCCACAACCTGAGGGACAGCCAGTGAAAAGTGCAAAGTAACGTCGATAATATTTCCCATCTTGTTTTGTTTTGTCTTTCATACCACGTCATGTGTCTTCTAAGTCATGTTGACACTGGTCTACTACCATTGCTTTAATGTATTGTTGTTCGCATTAATATTTTTGTTGTAGTTGTTGTTAATGGTAATCCCATGTCCACTCCCATGTCCACTACTACTATTATTATTATAATTAAATTATACATATCGAAAAATATAAATATATATATATTTTATATATAAATATATATTTATATTTTTCGATATGTATACTTTGACAATGTAAGTAATAATGAACTTGCCATGACAATAAAGTAAATTTAATTGAATTGAGAGCGATATGAGAGAGAGAGAGAGAGAGAGATGAGAGAGAGAGACAGAGATGCAAGAGAGAGAGAGAGATGCGAGAGAGAGAGATAGATACGAGAGAGAGAGATAGATATGAGAGAGAGAGATAGATACGAGAGAGAGAGACAGAGATGCAAGAGAGAGAGACGAGAGAGAGAGAGGGAGATGCGAGAGAGAGAGAGAGACAGAGATGTGCGAGAGAGAAATATGCAAGAGGGAGGGAGTAAGAGAGAAGTATACAATAGAGGGGGAGGGATCGCGTTTGTTAGTGACTGAGATACTGTAGGTCCTGGGCTATGATCAGTCCCCACTACACTAACATCACCATCCAGGCCCTGCTATTTGGATGACACTGATGCTACACCCTATGTACCAGCCTGCCAGGACCCAGCCTCATCCTGCCTCAGACCCAGCCTCCTCCTGCCTCAGACCCAGCCCCATCCTGCCTCAGACCCAGCCCCATCCTGCCTCAGACCCAGCGCCATCCTGCCTCAGACACAGCCCCATCCTGCCTCAGACCCAGCCCCATCCTGCCTCAGACCCAGCCCCATCCTGCCTCAGACCCAGCCCCATCCTTCCTCAGACCCAGCCCCATCCTGCCTCAGACCCAGCGCCATCCTGCCTCAGACACAGCCCCATCCTGCCTCAGACCCAGCCCCATCCTGCCTCAGACCCAGCCCCATCCTGCCTCAGACCCAGCCCCATCCTGCCTCAGACCCAGCCCCATCCTTCCTCAGACCCAGCCCCATCCTTCCTCAGACCCAGCCCCATCCTTCCTCAGACCCAGCCCCATCCTGCCTCAGACCCAGCCCCATCCTGCCTCAGACCCAGCCCCATCCTGCCTCTGACCCAGCCCCATCCTGCCTCAGACCCAGCCATCCACAACCACATCAAAGCCTGTCTAAGAAGTCAGGTCCAAAAACGTCAATACTGGGGCTCTATCCGCGTCTGAAGAGAGGTCATTTATATCAATATCTTTGATTTTCATCACTGTCAAATAATGAGCAGGAGGCCTGCCATGGAGAGTGAGATAAATATAATCATATTGAATTCTGGGGTCATGAATGCAATTACTGAACACCACTCAATGAGTCAAGGTTTACTGCGTCTATACACCGTACACCAGGGGCTGCAGCACTGGATGTACAGATCTGAGGTAGTAATTACTGAAATACCACGCTAGTTACCGCCCGCGCCAGCGCCCGCCACAGTCCTTGTCTCTGTCCTTCTGCTCAGGGAGAGGAAAGGAATGCTAGGGAGGGAGGTGAAGAGAGACCGTTGTCAATCTGTGTTGGAATCAAGTCGCTTCCTTTCCTTGCCAGCGGATGGCAGTAGTCACACACCACACAGCAAGCCTCTCCTCCGTCCTCCCCTCTTTGACTAAGCACCTCTAACTGATCAAGGGCAATGTTACTGACGGGAAATCTCCCCCATCAACCCGTTGTTTGTGTGTATAAACTGATGTGTATACCCTCAACTATCAAATGTTCTCCCTTTGAAATCAAGTTTTGCCCTTGAATCAATTCAACCCAATGTTGGTAGTTTTAACTCAAGAGGTGAAATATCACTAAACAACA